>NC_045600.1:111537401-111845481 GCF_009762305.2 Zalophus californianus
CAACTCTAGCAATTTATTCTTAGAAAATAACTGGACACAAATTTAAACGTATAAGAATGTTCACTGAACTGTAGTTAGAAGAAAAAAAGAATAAGCCAGGAACAAATTGTGGTTTATTCATGGAGGAAAGGCTATGGAACAAAATGATATTTATCGGGGCACCTGGGTGGCTCAGTCATTAAGTGTCTGCCTTGGGCTCAGGTCCCAGGGTCCTGGGATCGAGCCCCGCATCGGGCTCCCTGCTCGGCGGGAAGCCTGCTTCTCCCTCTCCCACTCCCCCTGCTTGTGTTCCTGCTCTTGGTGTCTCTCTCTCTGTCAAACTAATAAATAAAATCTTAAAAAAAAATAGGGGCGCCTGGGTGGCTCAGTTGGTTAAGCGACTGCCTTCGGCTCAGGTCATGATCCTGGAGTCCCGGGATCGAGTCCCGCGTCGGGCTCCCTGCTCGGCAGGGAGTCTGCTTCTCCCTCTGACCCTCTTCCCTCTCGTGCTCTCCATCTCTCATTCTCTCTCTCTCAAATAAAATCTTAAAAAAAATAAATAAAATCTTTTTTTTTAAAGATTTTATTTATTTATTTGACAGAGAGAGACACAGCAAGAGAGGGAACACAAGCAGGGGGAGTGGGAGAGGGAGAAGCAGGCTCCCCGCCGAGCAGGGAGCCCGATGCGGGGCTCGATCCCAGGACCCTGGGATCATGACCTGAGCCAAAGGCAGACGCTCAACGACTGAGCCACCCAGGCGCCCAAATAAAATAAAATCTTAAAAATAAATAAATAAAATGATACTTATCGAGTTATTTATTAAAACTAAATCTATATGAACATGAAAGGATAGCATTACATAGCATTGGGGAAAGCATTATATAGAACAGCATGCATAATAAAATATATGTGGGAAAGATGCTCACCAAAATTCCAACAATATTTTTCCCCATGAGTTGGATTTTAGGTGTTTTTTTAAATTTTCTTCTTTATACTTTTCTGTATACTCTGCCTGAATTTTATGATCACAATACACTATTTTCATTTGGTGGAAAGAATAAAAAGGAAGAAAAAGGATACAACAAGAAAAAAACACGTTTCAAAGGCACAAGAATATTAACTAATAGACACCTCTGAAATGCCCAATTTCTAAAACTTCATTCTTCTTACATGAAAACCCTTAGAATCCAACAGAAAAAGAAACCTTGATTTTAAAAACGAACTTTGCCAAATCTCCACATGTGATAAAACTGCACAAAACTAAACACACACACACACACACACACACACACGAGTGCATATAAAACCGGTGAAATCTGAATAAGGTCAATGGGTTATATCAATGTCAATTTTCTGATTGTGCCATGGTGTTCTCCTTATGCAGGATGTTACCACTGGGAGAAACTGAGTGAAAGGTACATGAGATCTTTGTATTATTTCATACAATTGCATGTGAATCTACAATTACCTCAAAATATAAAGTTTATTTCAGAAAAATAAACTTTGTACCTTCAAAAGGAAAACAGACCAAGATTTCTTAAAGCTGGGGCTGGATCATCATAGGCCTGGTCTCAGATTCTCAAAGCTAGAAGCACTGCAGGGAAACTAACTTTTGGTGAGCACCTACTGTGTCTCAGGCCCTTACACGGCCTGAGAACCTTTGAAGCGGCCGCTGTGACTCTGTTTTACGGACGAAGAAAGGGAGGCTCAGAGCCAGTAGTAATTCAGTAGCGGAGAAAGGATTTGAATCCAGGTCTTTCGCTCAGCCTATTCCTATTATTCTATCACAGTGACTACATATCTGAGAATGACTTAAAAGAAAAAAAAAACACAAAACTGGAACTCCTGGGTGGCTCAATTGGTTAAGTGTCTGCCTTCGGCTCAGGTCATGATCCCCAGGTCCTGGGATTGAGTCCCACATCGGGCTCCTTACTCAGCGGGGAGCCTGCTTCTCCCTCTGCCTCTGCCTGCCACACCCCCTGCTTCTGCATATGCTCTCTCTCTCTGACAAATAAATAAAATCTTAAAAAAAAGAAAGAAAGAAAGGAAGGAAGGAAGGGAGGGAGGGTGGAAGAAAGAGAGGAGAAAGAAAGAAAGAAAGAAAGAAAGAAAGAAAGAAAGAAAGAAAGAAAGAAAGAAAGAAAGAAAAAGAAAAGAAAGAAAGAAAGAAAGAGAAAGAAAGAAAGAAAGAAAGAAAAGAAAGAAAGAGAAAGAAAGAAAAAGAAAAGAAAGAAAGAAAGAAAGAGAAAGAAAGAAAGAAAGAAAGAAAGAAAGAAAGAAAAGAAAGAAAGAAAGAAAGAAAGAAAGAAAGAAAGAAGAAAGAAAGAAAGAAAGAAAGAAAGAAAGAAAGAAAGAAAGGAAGGAAGGAAGGAAGGAAGGAAGGAAGGAAGGAAGGAAGGAAGGAAGGAAGGAAGGAAGAAAGAAAGGAAGGAAGAAAAGAAAGGTGTTACCCACATCAATGAACTTGGTATAAGGAAATAGTCCAGTGGGTAGAAAAAAAGAAAAGGTAAAGTTGCAATCAGGCACAAGGAATTTAAAAATGTGTACCTACATGTGAATATCATCCATCAGGTGTGTCATGCAGAAAGTTCTGTTAGAAAGTTCTTTCCAACACCTAAATGGTCCTCGTTCTAACTAGTGATCCTTCACCAAGGAACAAACCTTTGTCATCCTGTTCCTTCCTCGAAAAAACTAGATCTCCACTGTTGCTGCTATACCTCAATGACCAAATAGCTGAAGAAAAGACATTTCTTTATAGAAAGAGTCAAGCTAAGGGCGCCTGGGTGGCTCAGCCGGTAGAGCAAGCGACTCTTGATCTCAGAGTTGTGAGTTCAAGCCCCATGCTGGGTCTAGAGATTAGTTAAAAATCGCAAGGAAGAAAAAAGAAGAAGAAGAAATGGAAGGGGAACGTAAAGATTACAAAAGATTATAGAGACATAGATACAGAGATTCAGTATGTTAACCAATTGCATAAACCTCATTCAGGTCGTTATTAAACTAAACAAAAGGTACAAACATGTATATGAGACAATGGGGGAACTTTAAATGCTAACTCATTGATGATTTTAAGGAGTTACTGTTATTTTTTAGGTGTGGTAACAGTATTGTAGTTATATTTTTTAAAGGCTTGATCTTTTATAGGTACACACGGAAATAGTTGTGGATAAAATAATATCTTAGATTTGCTTCAAAACAATCCAGGAGTGAGAGAGGAGGGAGGTATATATGAAACAACAATAATTACCATAACTTGGTAATTATTGGAGCTGGGTGATGGGCACATCCTGCTTACTATACTATTCTCTCTTTTTATATATGTTTGAATTTTTCTGCAATAAAAGGATTTAACAATGAAAAACACAAGCAGTTTTCAACTTGTTTGGTAGTCAAGGAAGCCCAGTATGAATATCAATTCTGAGGTAATGTCACTGGGTTGTTTTATTTTGTTCTTAACTTAAAAAAAAAAAAGATTTTTTTATTGGGCACCTGGGTGGTTCAGTCAGTTAAGTATCTGCGTTCAGCCCAGGTTGTGATGCCGGGGTCCTGGGATCGAGCCCCGCGTTGGGCTCCTTGCTCAGTGGGGATGCCTGTTTCTCCCTCTCCCTCCGTCCCTGCTTGTGCTCTCTCTCTCTGTCAAATGAATAAATAAAATCTTTAAAAAAAAGTTTGATTGATTTATTTGAGAGAGAGAGAGAGCTCGTGCATGGGCATGGGGATGGGCAGAGGAGAGAGAGAGGAAAAGCAGACTCCCCGCTGAGCAGGGAGCCCAACATGGGGCTCCATCTCAGGATCCTGCGATCATGACCTGAGCCGAAAGCAAGATGCTTCACCAACTGAGCCACCCAGGCGCCCCTGTCGCTGGGTTGTTTTACAATAACATTTCTGGATAGTCCTTCAAAATTCAAAAATTATTTGAATTTCAGGCCTCCCGCACTTTGTGTGGCCCGGGTGAGTATGGGCAAGTTTTGAGTAATCCAGTTAATGTTAACACATATTAGAAACATTTAAAGTTTTTTCTACAGAAGAGAGAACGAACATCCTTGTAACTGGTCACAGTTGTTTGCTCAGGCATACCACCCATGCTGCTCTGACCCTGAGTCAGAAAACAAGACGGTTGCCAATGGAATGAAATGCCAGTACAATTTTGACAATTACTTAATATACCATTGATGTGCCTGTTAGGAGGAAACGGAATTCGTGTTCGATTTAAACTAGTTATTTTTATTTTTTTAAGATGTATTTATTTATTTGAGAGAGAGTGCGAGAGAGTGGGGATGGGGTGGGGCAGAGGGAGAGGGAGAGAGAGAGACTTAAGCAGACTCTGCGCTGAGTGTGACGTGGGGCTCCATCCCATGACCCTGAGCTCATGACCTGAGCCAAAACCCAGAGTCAGATGCTTCACCAACTGCACCACCCAGGTGCCCCTGATTTAAACCTAATCCTTTATGTGCTTCTTATTTCAGATTAAAATAGAAATAGTGTGGGGCGCCTGACAGGCTCAGTCAGTGGAGCATGCGACTCTTGATCTCAGGGTTGTAAGTTCGGGCCCCACGTTGGGTGTAGAGATTACTTAAAAAGGAAAAAAAAAGAAAGAAATAGTACCAGCCAGGGGCGCCTGGGTGGCTCAGCTGGTTAAGCGACTGCCTTCGGCTCAGGTCATGATCCTGGAGTCCCGGGATCGAGTCCCACATCGGGCTCCCTGCTCAGCGGGGGGTCTGCTTCTCCCTCTGACCCTCTTCCCTCTCGTGCTCTCTGTCTCTCACTCTCTCTCTCTCAAATAAATAAATAAAATCTTTAAAAAAAAAAAAAGAAAAGAAAAGAAATAGTACCAGCCCAGAAACACGTCTGTTTAAAAAAACTCACCATGTGATTTTCTAGTGGATATGAAACATCAGCTGAGGGAACATGCGGTTAGGACTAGCACTTGAAGAGTGGTTCAACCTCCTCCACGGGTTATTAAAACTCCAGTCCTAAATTAGGACCAAGCATTTCTAAACCAGTAAAAATGTGTAGCTGTGGCAGGGAGAGGGGAGGAACCAGCTTACTCTATAGAGCCTTACATTCTTTGGAAAAAACCTTCCTTCTGGAATCTGAGCAATAGGAGGCAGGTACCCCTCGGGGTGGGGGGCAGTTACTCCTTATCACACAGGAAGCTCCATTCCCAGGGGCCTCTGCTCTCCCCTCCTCCTTCCTTTCCTACATGAGTAAACACCTGGGGGATTCATCAAAGCTTCAAAGTTTGGTGACAACAGACAGTGACAGATTGGTGCCCTGCAGCCCAGGTGAATGGCAGCACGGTGGCCCAGACCGATTTCAGGCCAAACTTACACTTGGCACCAGAGGCAGCTGCAGAAATGTAGGGGCCTATTTTCATTTTTCAGGAAAGGAGAAAAGCAAGTTATTTTCTGGTGTCCAAACTCAAACACTGGACACTGTATCAAGTGGAATGCTGCGCCGTTTTCCATTTCATGGGCCTGTGTTTGTGTTTATTAAGTTCTCTGCCCAACGTGGGGCTTGAACTCATGACCCTGAGATCAAGAGTCACATGCTCCACCAACTGAGCCAGCCAGGCGCCCCTTGATTTCATGGACTTTCTATAGGGAGTCATAGCAAAGAAGAAATTATGTGAAGAAATAAAGCACCTCCAGAAATTGAGGGGAAATTGAGGCAAATTAGCAGAATCACTGAATGACATCATAGAGAAGGCCCTTGGGAGCCTACAATCCAGTCTCCTTACCTTATGATGATAGCAAAGTAGACCCAGAGAGGGGACCTGACTTTTCCCAAGTCTCACAGCATGAGGCTTAAGACTCACTTCTGATTCCCGGAGCAAGGCTCTTCATGCTGGTCCGATAAACAAGATATGTGGCAGTGTGGGGGGGGGAGGGGGTGGCCAAAACCACAGCTTAACCAGGTTAAGGACTGGGCGGAGCCACCTAAGCAGGCACTTGAAAGAGCTTCAGGGAGGCCGGCTGGCATAAACCCATCCGAGTACTGCCGACCTCAACCTCAGGGGGTCATCTTAGGTGGATGAATTGGCACACAGGTCTTTCTGGTCTGCATCAAGGCTTTTGAGGACCCACCTAAGTTCAGAAATTTGAAAGTAACCTGTAACATCAAGGCATGGATCGGGCCGGGCTGTCCCCTCTAGGCTAATTCTGAATTTTCTCCCTAAGGCAAGTCGGGAAGAACTTCGACTTGGTCCCAGCTGAAACTCTCACTGAAGCTGGGTGGCAGCCTCCACCAGCTTTGCCCTCTAGACCTGTCCATTTGCCTCAGGGATGCTCACTGCTTACCTGGCCCTGTCAAACTGTAACCTCAAACCTGAGAGTGTCTGTCAGCGTGGGCTGGACTCTGGCCAGCAACATCAGAGGGCTGTGGAGGGGGTATCCTGGCCCTCTCACTACAGGACAGGAGGGACACCCTCTACGCCACCTCTCCCTGCAACCCCATAAATCTTTGAGAGGCGCTGGACTTTGGAGCCAGCTAGAGATGTACATGGGGCGAAGACATCACAGATTGTCAGGGCACTCTGTCTTATTCCCTAGGAGCCTGACCCCTGCAAGGATGGGGGCACCCTTAAACAGCCATGAGGAGGGGGGAGACAAGCAAAGCAAGTAAGAGCAAATGACAGCTGGGTAGAGACCCACCAGCCTCTGAAAACAGGGCAGAGGGAGCCCCTAAGGATTCAGCCAGTTCCATACACCTGTGTAGAGTGGGCACAGGACTCACACATTCACCCCTACCTTCCCCAGTGCTAGCTGGCCAGGGGAGCCAGGCTGCCCTCCAGAGCTCAGACTGTGGGGCTTGGGACCTGAGCAAGGGCAGGAACTTGCTACAGCTTCATTCACTGCCTCTGTCTTCCCTAAATAATCCCGCCCGCAGCACCCAAGACCTCAAGGAGCGAGGCCACAGTTCTTGGTGTCACCTGAAACGCCACTCCAGCCTGCCCAGCCTCCTTGCCCCTTGCCCAGCTGCAAGAACTTTCCTTCCTCCCAAAGCGACTTTGGATCAGGTCTCCCGGCTGAGAGACCGGCCCCAGCGCGCCCGATCGGGACGGGCCTGGCGCACGGGCGCGGCTGGGTCGTGCCGGGACAGCTCCACGCTGCCTCCTGGGCCGCCGCGGGCCACTACAACTGCAGTCCCGGCTGGGCGAGGAGAGAGGCTGACCCCTCCGAGAGCCAGCAGGGAAGCGCCAGACTTGGGGTGCGGGGCAGTCAGGACGAGGGAATCGGTTTGGCTGGTGAATAAACGAATGAGGGAATGAATGAATGAATGAGAATGCGGTTGAAAGAACAGCTATGGTGGCGGAGACGCGGTAAGAGGCGTCCCAAGGAGGGTGCCCATCCTGATGCCGCCCGGACTTCTCTCATCCCCCAGGTACGGGGAGCCGACAGCCAGGCCATCTATCGCCTCGCCAACACCTCGCAGTCCCCGGAGGCGCCCGGGCCCGCGCTGCGCAGCTCTGGAGCGGAGCCCAAATGCCGGTGGCCGGGAAGTGCCTGCCCCACGGCCAGAATGTGCCTAGGCGCAGGGGCCCCCCGCGGCCGCCTCGCCCCGCCAGGAAGCGCCCCTCGCGGCAGCCCCCGGACCCCCCGCCCGTCCCCCAGCCCAGCCCGCGGGCCTCAGCCCCTTACCTGCCCGCCTCGGCCGCCTCGCCCCGGCTCAGAGCGGTCATCGCGGCGCCTCCAGAGAGCGCCGGGAACCGCGCGGCCAGACCCCGCGCCTGTCGGCCCGCCCCCGCCCCCCGCCCCGAGGGCCCGCCCCAGCCCGCCCATTGGCTGCTCGCGCGGGACGAGCCCCGGCCCTTGGCCGTTCCGCCTCCAGGTTCTTGCTGGAGCTCTGCGCAGATTCTACCACTCCTACCTCCAGAGCAGCAAGTCCGGGTGGCCCGTGCCTGGGTCTGCACCTCCTGCCCCTCCCAGCGCAGGCCTTGGGTCCCCTCCAGGTTCTTCCTCCTCAGCCCTCCCTCTGCAGCAACCGGTTCCCGTCCTCCTCTAAACCCTCCCGACTCTGAGCTCCAGGGTAGGTTTCCTCTCCCCACACCAGAGAGGTGACATGAGTTTAGGGAGCACAGATTTTAAAACAGGATAGCCCGGGCAGTCGGAAAGCCCGGGAGCCAGGATGCTTTCGCCCATTTCTCCAAGTTGGGTCCTGGGGAGGGACTGACACGATGGCCAAAAATCAAGTCGGGAAGCAAGACAAGTAAAGCTGAGTGGTGCCATGGGACAATGCCCTGGGCCTTGAGAATGCGGTCAAAAGCCCGATTCCCCGAGCTTACCCTGCCTTCAGGACCGGTCCCTCCTGCCAGGTAGGGCTTGATTCTTGAGGGGTCCGGAAAGGGAAGGTGCAAGCCAGATCTCGTTCCATTCCTAAACCTCTACCAACCCCTTGGCCCCGTTGTCAGGGGGGTAGGACATTGGCAGACAGGTGGGGCACAAAGGGAGCCCAGAAATATTCTGGAAACTGGGAGCAGAACCTGGTGTTCTCCTACAACGCCCTTACATTAGGGTTCTCTGCTGCATTAGACCTACCCAACCAGAGCAGGAGGGAGGGGGCCTTGTTGCTGCCCTCTCCTCTTTGGTCCAAATAAGCCAATTAAAATGTCCCAGCTGCAGCTTTTAGAGACCCGGCTACCACCTCCTGAGGGTGATGAAGGGATAACCTATCTCCTCAAGACAGCTCCCGTTTTCCCAGCACCTCTGCGCCCCGCGGAGGACGGGTTGCAGGTGGCCTGGGTCACCACACAGGCGCGACCACCAGGAGGCGCAAGGGTCTTGCCACCTTCACCCTACTCGGAGGGTAGGATTCACCCCCCACGCCCCCATCAGAAAAGCCATCAGAAAAGCCATCAGAAAAGCGAGGAAACGGGTGCTTCAGCTGTTTATTGACACACAGGTAGGCTCTATAGCAACAGGCCTGGGGGCGGCTGCAGCAGTGGGGAAAATGGAGGGTGGAGAGTGGAGTGTTTGCCTGCAGCGACAGCTGAGTGTAGGAACATAAGTGCACAACGCACACAAGGTGGGAGTGGGGGAGCCTGAGGGGGGTGGAGAAGCAAGTGAGGGCCTGAGCCAGTCTCCTTAAACTGGAACCGGTGCCCTATGCTGCTACTCTTGCTGGCAGTCTCTTGACCGCAGGCCAGGGTTGGGAGTTCTCTAGGTATCCGTTTTCTATAGGTACCGAATGGAGTAGGCAAAGGACGATAAGCAGGAGCTTTTGCCCTCCATGTTAAGCTCTGGGGCTTCCAGTACTGCAGGCTTCCTTTGTCCCTTGCTTGGGTGAGGTCACATGATGTGCAACCCAGCTCTGGGTCACCTCACCCGAACAGGGTCCTAAAAAACAGTCATGTTTTACAGAGGCATTAATCTTCCCTGGCATCCCAGCCCACCAGTGCCACGTGACAGCCCCCAAGTGAGCACTACAAGCATTGCTGGCCTAATGGATGGGTTGGGGAAAGGGGATGGGCCAGGGGCTGGAGGAGGAGGGGCTCTGGGGCCCATCACGGCACAGGCACGACACGCATGGTGTTGGTGAAGCCGGAGCCAGGGCGCCACCCGGTCAGCACAATGACCACATCGCCCTTCTTGAAGAACCCTCGGGCCTTGCCTGAAGGAAGAGAAGAAAGGTTGGTGAGTAAAAGCCGAGCCAGGCAGGTGCGCACCTAGCCGACTGCCCGCGGGAGGTAGCGAGCAGGGCTGACGGGCCATTACTGCCTTACACCACAAGGTGGCGCAAGCCTCCCAGCCCAGGCAACCGGGACGGGGGAGGCCCTGCCCTGATACTTCCTGATCAATCAAATGGCAGAGGTGCCAGGGACCTTTGGACATCACTCATTTTACACTCTAGAGAGTAGAGTGCTTCCTCTCCTCCACTGACATCCCACTTTATCAGGGACAAAGGCCACGAGTACATCATCTGTGTGTATGGCACCCCACGGTGTAGAAGCTATGGCTAATTTTCTGTTTTTAACTCTCAGTAATGAGCAGATGCCCAAGAATGGACACCCCTGACTATCCAGGAGTCTTTGCTTTGAGCCCCAAACTGGAAGACAGAGAGAAGTGGGCAGCTCAGCCCAGAACTTCAGGGAACGGGAAGGAGGATTCAGAGAACACTCCCAGGGATGACAGCGAGGACTCCTGCACAGCCTAAGGTCAGCGTGTTCCCCCTTCTAGAGGATCCTAAGGAGACCAGTGCTCAAACACTGTTCCCACCCCTCCAGGCTCTAGCCCTTGCTCCCAGCCACGCACCGACATTCATGGCCAAGTTCACCCGGAGGTCCACATCCTCAGCCCAGGCCTCCTGCACTGGGTCCTTACACACCACAGGAAAGATGCCGCGGTACAGGTGGGCCTGGCGAGCAGTTTGGTGATTCCGGGTCACAGCAATGATGGGGGCGCGGGGGCGGTATCTAGCCACCTGGTGAGCAGACCTGAGATGGGATGATGGACGGGCAGAGGAGACCATTAAACAGTGTTCAGAGCCTCCCAGGATACCCCGCAGGGCCTTCAGCACCAGCTCACCCTCTAAATCCAACTCACTCTGCCAGTATGAGACCCTGGCCATTTTAGCATGTGCTCCCGATGCCAGGGCAGCCCCTTGTCCTCTACCTTCCAAGGAATAGAAGACGACTCTTCTTATGCCACACTACCCAACTGCCTTCCTCCCCTCCCCACAGCCCAAGGCCCCAGGATCATACCGACCCAGCATGGTGAGTCTCACCCATTCACCCAACATGGCCCGTAGTTGGCAGAACCCCCTCCTCTGAACTTTTCCATCCTGGCACAGATACAGCCCTGCCCAATCTCACCTGCACCCATTCCTCTTGCTGCCAGCAACAGCTACAAGCCAAGCAGCATGTGAATAGCACCTGACTCTTTGACATCTGCAAAGAACAGGAGCACAGCCCACCAGCCCCCCCCCCGGGAATCTTACAACGCAAGCCTTCTCTCCTGCTGTGCCCTCTCCCCAGCCCACAGGGCCCCCACATCCCTGAAGCAGTCCCAGCAACTGGGCTCGAGAGCCAAACCTGAGTATTTCTGAGCAAGGCTTCGAAATCTGGGTGTTACCCAGGAGGAAAGACCAGGAGATGGGAAGGTTAGTGTGGGAGGCTCTGCCTGTGAAGGCCCCTCTGGAGAGTAGGGGGCCCCTTGGAGCCCCAGTGCCAGATGCTTCCTTGAACACAGACACTACCCTTCTGGTTGTAGATGTGTCTGGGGAGTTGGGGAGGGGCTTGCTTAGAGGAGGCCCTGGGCCTCAGAAGGCAAGCTCTAAGAACACTCAACAGGTGTCAGGGAAACTTGAGCCACAGCACAGCAGAGAATGCCCCATTAAAGGCCTGGCCCCATACAAGGCTTTCAGAGGGAAGCAACTGGTGAAGTCGGGACTTGCCAGAGTGAAATCCCAGAAGACTGGCACTAAAAATAGCCAAATAGCAAAGGCTGGACCTTTCCACAAAGGTCAACTCTGATGGCAGGAGCTGTTTATCCTGAGCCCTCTGCTGTAGCAATCTGCACAGATCTCATGCCCTGGTCCTACAGGCAGCCCCACTGGCCCTGCCTCGGTGCACAGGGCCAGTCATGAGGAGCACACTCCCAGACGGGGGCAGTGACAGAGGCTAACTCCAAGGCCGGACTACGAAGAGATCCCAAGTCTAAGTCTAAGGCCAAGCATAGGCCTCAGCTTGGTTGCACAGCACCAGAGTGCCCACGAGACAACATGGTGACCTTTCCTGGTCCTCAACCCACTTGTCTTTGGGGCCCAAAGACAGACAGGGACAGGTGCACCAACCAAACAGCATTGTCGGTGGACAGGACTGATTTTCCAAACGGAACTTTTAAAGAGCACATAGTAGCTGGAATGAACAGAACTGGCCACCTTTTACTTTTTAAAAAGATTAGCTGGTAAATAATCAAATAAGCATCTGTAATCGGTCTATCTGTAGTTCTGTAATTCTCTAGTTTATCTTGAGGATGTAAACTTGCTTTGGATGCAAATGCCCCGACACCATCGGTGGGCGCTGTCTGGAGTCCTCCGGGCCCAGGGGGCAGGCAGACAGGTCTTACCTGGGCTCAGCGCCATCCGAGCCCTGTTCAGTGCACCGCTCTCAGGACACCCAAGGAAGGTGCCCCAGAGCAGGGCATCCCTGGGGAGCCGCCGCCACCTCCTACCTGCCAGACTTGGTGAGGACGATTATGGCCCCACTGCAGCACTTGAAGGAGGCCTCCACGGCGCCCACGGCGGCAGCTTCTGTGGGGTCGTTGGTAATGGGCGCCAGGCGGCGGAGTTCCTCAAATAATTGCAAGTGGTAGATGGCGGCCTCTGCCTCACGGGCAATCTAGTAGGGGGCGATATCCGTCCAGAGGGACAGGAGGGGGACAGAGCTTTGTCAGAGCCGCATCACGATGGACGGGGAGGGGGGGAAGAGTCGCCCAGACAGCTGGTGAGGAACGTGTCCCTGGATGTGAGGCCAAGAGAAGGCCAACCACCAGAGGTGCTGAGCTGAGCAAGATCCAGACTCATAGGAACAAGCCCTTCACCAGCAGCCAGTGACATCCACTGCACCTACTGAGCCAAAGGCCCTTTTGGTCGTGCCCTGCCCTGACCTCCCTGGCTGTCTTCCTGCAGACGAGAAGAGGATTGGAGCCCAGGCCGCAGCTGCAGGGCCCTAGCTGCCTTCTAGATCAGCTGGAGCAAGAGGCTGGTTATCCTGCGGAGTTACCTGCCCTTGGGGCCCTACCTGCCAGACTCCGTCAGAACTATCAAAGCTGCTGCTAAACACTTATAAGAAGCCTCCACGCTGCCCATGGCCATGGCTTCCATGAGGTCTGTGGAGTGGCTTGAGCCTCGCACAAGTTCTTCAAACAGCTTGCGGTGGAACATGGCTGCCTCAGCCTCACGAGCTATCTGTAAGGTGTAGGGGGGAGGAGAGGCGAGGGAGAGGGAAGGAGGAGGGAAGAAACAAGAGAGACAACACATGGAAAGACAGAACGGGGAATTAATCGGAGGAAGGTAAACTTAGGTTAATTGGCTAAATCTGTCCTTCATGCAGATGCAAAGAGGCAGCGTGAGGAAAGCCCAAGTCTCAGGGATGGGAGGAGAATTTCCAGCATCGACTGCTACTGCTTCCCCTCCCACAGAGGGAAAATTGGTTCTTCCATTCTGGAAGGATTTTTTGATTGGGGGTAGGGGTGGAGGGAGACAACATGGCGGCAGGCTCTAGCACCTCGGCATGGAAACATGCCCCGGCTGGACCCACACCACTCC
Organism: Zalophus californianus; assembly: GCF_009762305.2. NCBI lineage: Eukaryota > Metazoa > Chordata > Mammalia > Carnivora > Otariidae > Zalophus > Zalophus californianus. The sequence goes on from NC_045600.1 coordinate 111,550,645, forward strand.
CTGGCAGGACCTGACCATGCTGCCTCATTCCACAGCTCACAGGAAGGAACAGGCCCTCTCTCCTCACATGGCTGTCTGGTTACCGCAGGGCTCGGCGCCTGGCTTCCAGGCACACGTGGAACACTTGCTTGGCTTCAGTCACGGGACTGCTACCAGCCTTTCCAATGGCCCGCCACAGGAACGCGCCAAGCAGCGTCGGAAAGCTGGGGTCAGACGAAGCCAAAGCCACACAGCTTAACCGTGGTCCAAACACAAAGGTGGGGAAAATGGCAGATTGGTGAGGGGCACGCGGAACAGCCATGTGAAGGGACAGATGCCTGTGGAAGCACACAGGTGAGTGTTAACAGGACATTTGATTAAAAGTGTAAGGATTACCACAGTCATGAGAAAGCCATTCAGTTATTCACAGGCCACCTGCTCAGATAACATCAAGGATTAGAAAGAAAATGTAAGCTTCAGAACATTATAATGCAATCACCAGCATCTTGGAGGATGAGGGGTGCAGGGAGAATCAGTAAGAACATCTCATTAACTTGACAGTAGAAGCGGGTACATGGCAGGATTTACTAGGTTAAAGGTTTTCTTTCTCTAAGGGAGGGCATGCAGTCCAAAGGACAGGAGACGTGAACAGGAAATAGAACCATACCTGATGCTGCCTAGCCCTTAGTCATGGGTGGTTAATTGCCTCAGTTAGACACAAGAGAAAGCAGTGAACCATTAAGGGAAGCTCTTGGCCAGTGTTAACTGGGGGCGTGGAAAGGAGAGGCCTGCACCGCCTAGCCCAGGGCCCATCACTTATCTTCTGAGCAGGGCCATCCAAGCCCTGTGGTTCTCTCTAAGGTGTCTGTTCAGAGGAAAGACTGGGGTATGGAAAAAACAACAGTTCAGAGGCGAGAGCATGATTCTTAGTACAGGGCCCTGCTGGAGACCTAGCCTCATCTCCCGCTAGACAAAGCACTTTGTTACAGGAGAACAGTGGCTCTGGAGCCAGCAGATCTGGGTTCAAACTGAGGCTTTATCACCACGTAATCCTCCTCGGTGAGTCGGGGTGACATCGATCATGGAGAGGGTACAAAGATTACATCAATCTACACAGCCTAATAACTGGACACACAGAAAGTGAAGGAGGAAAGGAAGAGATCTTTGTTGGGGGGGGTGTGTTTACATTTGGGGGAGTGCAGGGGAGGGGGCGTCACACAAAGGGCACAGGGATCCTTTGCTGATGGGAAAAGAATTGGAAGTTCAAAGAAAAACCACTTCAGGATCTGAGGCGAGTCTGCTGAGCTCACACACGTTATAAGCACTGACACCGGACTATTGTAAGAAAGTGAATTTGCAGCACTCCGTCTCCCAGGCCTCAGGAGCCCTGGTAACTGAACCCTGGGTTAACTCTTCAGTGAGTCGAGAGCAGGACCAGACAGGGCCAAGGAGCTGAGAAGGAGCCAGGCAGTGGGACGTGGCCACGGACCCTTCTGGATTCTCTCACGCCAGGCCCAGTAGGCTCAGTCTCTCTCCAGCTGTCCCGACTTGTGGACTTACTGCCAGTCACTAAACCCCACCTTTCAGCCTGAGGCGAGTGCAGCAGCTCAGCAAAGCAGGCCCTGCTGCCGGCGCCATGCAAGGCCAGCTAAGTCACCTCAGCACACGCAACAGCTTCCGGTGCGGGCCTAGGGGCCCCCGGGGGAGGCAGCTGATGTGGGACAGGTGGGGAACCAAACAAAAACCAAACAGGTTGGCTGGGAGGAGCCCAGGGCCTTTCCCAGAACAGGGCAGAGGTACTCGGGTCCTCTGGGCTGTCCGGAGGAAGGGATTCACAGCCTTGAAGCCGGAAGTGAACTCTGTCATGACAGATGGAGGAGGATGCCTCCAGAACCGGAGGAAACAGGAGGGAGTGTGGGCAGGGAAGGCAGAAGAGAAAAAAAACCAAGACACTCCTGTCCCCCCAGCACACACTTCCTCACTCCTGTTGTGACTCAGAGGATCATAAAAGGTTGTGGGCGCAGAAGCCCAAAAGGTGTCGCTCTGTACAGAAGCTTGCCTCCACCCCGGCCCGGCCCGTGGACCGCGGACATGGGGAGGCCCGAGAACTCACCAGGTGCTGCATGCGAACCGCCTCAAGTGGGTAGTCCCCTTTGGCTGTCTCTCCAGACAGCATGATGCAGTCTGCTCCATCCAAGACCGCATTGGCCACATCACTGCCTTCAGCCCGGGTGGGACGGGGCTTCTTGATCATGCTCTCCAACATCTGGGAGGGGACAGAGCATAGTGAGATGTGGCCGGGGCGGTCTTCAGAGAGGAAGGACTACACCCTGACTCCCTGGGGAGTGTGTCTGTGCACAGAGTATGGCTTTGTGTACATGCATGAGGGGAAGGGAGGGTGCACATGTTTGAGAGGTGGGGGTGGGATGCTGAGAAGAGACCCGCCACCCCCCCTCCCCCCACGAGCGTGTGAGCATGGGGAGAGGCACATGCCTGCGTTGCACAGATGACAGGCTTCCCGACTCGGTTGCACCGCCCAATCATCATCTTCTGAGCAAGGAAGACCTTCTCTGCGGGAATCTCAATGCCTAGATCACCACGAGCCACCATGATGCCATCGCTGGCTTCCAGGATCTCATCAAACCTGCCAGAGGGGGTAGAAAGAGAGGCTCTATGGAACAAGGCCACAAGTGCAGTGATGCTCAGGAGGTTCTCCTGCATTCTCTGACTTAGCAGCCCTTCACCAGGACAGCCGTCCATGACCACCCTCCTGGGTGTGCAGGTGACAGGGTGTTCCAGCTACCTTCATCTCCCAAGGCGGGCTAACGGTTCTGCTTGCTGACCTTCTTTAGTGCTAGGATGGGGACTTCACTGAAGGGGCTGGGGAGAGGACAAGGTTTCTTCCTTTCCATCTGCATCTCATGAGGCCCCTCTTAGGGCATCTCTCTACCATCGGCACTCCAGCCAGCACTTCCAAAGCAGAAAGAGAACACAAGGCCAGCTGAATACTGCTGATACAAAGGTCTGTGGCCTTCCAGCTAAGGACACTTGAGGGCTGCTCCTTGAGGCAGCCCCCTCCCACCTGCTGAAGGCAAGAGGACATGTGGCTTTGCCTGGCCTGCAGCCAAGGTCAGCAGGCACCCACGGTTTATCAGGACGGCAGGAGGAGCACTCCACACTGCCTGGTACAAAGGACATCTACACAGAGCTAAGAATGGCAAGGTCAAACACTGGGCCGCTCCTCCCACCCTCCCCAAGTACGCGCCTAAATCACACAAGTAGGTCTACGGTTTTAGCTGTGCTGACTTATGTTCCTAGTAGGGAGCTGGAGAGAAAGAGGTGTCACCTAGCTGGCCGTACTCACTGGCTCTAACTGGGAACACTGGGGAGGTGGTGAAGTGGAGCTGGGCCCAGGCACACCGGAGGAGGCACATGCTTTCCTCCAGGAAGCTGATCACATGCCAGAGCCAGCCCAGTCATCAGGCCAGCTGCTTTCTACATGAAGACAAGGACACAAGGAGCTTCCACAGATGTCCCAAGTGAGGGGCCAAAAGAGCCCCCCCTTTCCTAAGAGCCTGCCATCTTCCACTGGGAAAAGTGGTGGTGGAGGTGGGGTTTGGGGGGCAATGTCCCCTTATTCCAGCAAAGTAGCACTCCTGATCAGGAGAACAGCACGATCCTATAAGGAGTGACCCCGTCCACTCCAACATTGGTCCCCGGGCCTATGGAACAATGTCAATCACCACTGGGGAGCATCAGCATGCCAATCACCTGGGAAGATATATATGCTGTTTTTGTTTTTTTGTTTTTTAAGATACCAATGCCTTGGGGCCCCTGGCTGGCTCAGTAGGAAGAATGTGCAACTCTTGGTCTCAGGGTCACAGGTTCGAGCCCCACATCAGGTGTAGAGATTAAATAAACTTTAAAAAAAAAAAAACGAGGGGCGCCTGGGTGGCCCAGTCGTTAAGCGTCTGCCTTCGGCTCAGGTCATGATCCCAGGGTTCTGGGATCGAGCCCCGCATTGGGCTCCCGGCTCCACGGGAAGCCTGCTTCTCCCTCTCCCACTCCCCCAGCTTCTGTTCCCTCTCTCGCTCTGTCAAATAAATAAAATCTTTAAAAAACAAAAATAAAATGAAATAAATAAATAAAAATACCAATGCCTTCTACTCCCCTTCTTCAGATATTTGGACTCAGTGGGTCTGGCCTCAACTAGGGAGTCTGTAGTCGGATGGGCAGGTCGCCAGGTTTGGGAACTGGGTATTCACGGGATACAGTCTGCTTTTTGGAAAGCAGGGCCAGGGGACAGAGAGGGGCACTCACCTCCGAACTCCCTCATGATTCTCAATTTTGCTGATTATCTTGATGTTCTTCCCTTTCTCTCCCAGGACCTTCCTGACTTCATGGACATCTGAGGCCTTGCGGATGAAAGATGCAAACACCATATCTACATCCTGTTCTACCCCAAATTTCAGATCCTGGATGTCCTTTTCTGACACAGCAGGCAAGTCCACAGCAGCCCCGGGGAGGTTCACACCCTTCTTGCTCCCCAAGGAGCCACCGTTCTCCACCTCCGTCACCAGGAAGTCAGCACCTATGTGAAATCGGGGGTTGGGGAGGGAGCAATGAGGGCACAATGTCCAAGCGGAAGCAGGCTCCCCCGGTAGAATGAACTGGAATGAGGCACGTTGTGGGCACTGGAGTCGTATGTCCAGAATTCTGATCCCAACTCACTAACTATATAATCTTGGGCAAGTCAATTAACCTGTCTGTGCCTGTTTCCCCACCTGTTAAATCAGGATAATACCCGCTCATGAGATTGTTTTAAAATTTAAACAAGTTACCACGTAAAATGCTTAGATATTAGCTATCATTCCCAGGTACTCCTGCACCTATCACACTGAGGGATGGAGGAAGGAAAGCAGAAAGGCAGAAACAGTGAGAATGGATAAAAAAAGACATCTTCTCGTATGCTCCCCGAGCACTCGATAAAGTTGGACTGAAGTCTGTTTTAAAGGACAAGGAATCAGGGGCACCTGGGTGGCTCAGTCGTTAAGTGTCTGCCTTCGGCTCAGGTCCTGATCCCAGGGTCTTGGGATCGAGCCCCACCTCGGGCTCCCTGCTCGACAGGAAGCCTGCTTCTCCCTCTCCAATTCCCCTGCTTATGTTCCCTCTCTCGCTGTGTCTCTCTCTGTCCAATATATAAAATCTTAAAAAAATAATAAAAATAGAAGAAAATAAAGGACAAGGAATCAGAAAAGGAATTCCTGCGAATAAATAGACTTCCTGCTGTCAGCCAAACAAACTTCCCATCATCCTTGGGTCAAGGGGAGTTTAGAGATGGTTCTAGAGAATGAGATGCCGCCTCCTGTACCTACCTTTCTGCTTCACCTGCAGAGAGATAAGCCCATCATCCACGTAGATCTTGCTGCCCACTTCCACCACCTTGCAGATGTTCTTGTAGTCCAGCCACAGGATGTTCTCGTCACATTTGTCCATGTAGGCATTGTCCAGAGTGATCTTGAGCGTGGCCCCTTTCTTCAGCTCTACCTCCGCAGTGCCACTCTACAGACCAGAGAGTAAGCCGTGAGTCCAAAGAAAAGCCCTTCCTTCCAGGGAAAAATGCTCAAATCTCCACCAGAAGTAACAATAAAGCTTCTGGCTTTGCGAATCAATGATCATATTCTCGAACTTACCTCAAGGAAGTCACCCAAGGAAAACCTACAATGTTTTAGTCACGCTATGTAAATGATAGGGGGAAAAGCGACACAAGACAGACTTGGGAAGTAGGTTTTTAGAGTAAAAAGCTCCTCACTCTATCACGTCTTAGCAAAGTACACCAAATCAACCTTTTTGACAGAACATGATAAACAGAACTCTCACATCTAGATCTAGATCCGAACCCTGAGGAACACAGCCTCTGAGCAGGGCACAGACTGCGGAGGATGGCTCTCTGGAGCCTGCTGCCCCTGTGCCCTCCCTCTCGCTGCTCCCCGTGATACTCACGCCCTTGATGAGCCCAGTTCGGATCTCGGGTCCTTTGGTGTCCAGGGCCACGGCAACCGGCCGGTAGAGAATGGGGTCGGAAGCAAAGCTTTCCGTGGCGGTGCGCACGTTCTTGATGGTCTCTGCATGGTACTGAGGGAAAGGTAGGAAGATGACAGGGGTGCTCCCACACAAGGATCCAGCACCAGAGCTGAGAGGATCCCTCAGGAAAGACCTGTGATGTTCTAGACCACCTGCTGTGTCTAGCATCAGGGTCAGCCAGTCACCGAGCACCCTCTACCTGATCATTTCAATCTCTTTGGCTTCTGCCCCCTTCTTCTACAGCACTCACTCACTCTAGGGCCAATCTTAGAAACTTTAGAACACTGCCACCATAACCAACTACAGAGATAAACTAGAATATAGAGATAATTTATTTTTTGAAGGAATGGGTGTTTCATGTTGTCAAATGCCTTTTCCTCAGAGCTCATGTGACGGGTAAAAGAATCCATGAAGTCCTTAGACTTGACCAGGCTTTCTGAAAGTTTCTGTTTTACAGGGATTTTTTGGTTTGTCAAATTTATTTTCTGTTTCATCAAGTTATGCTTTTAAATCAATGCTTTTCCTTCATCCCTTTTAGATTATTTGGTTCCTAGTATTTAGAAGTATTTCATTTATTTCATTAAGACTTTTGCTTTCTGGTAAGTACATTTAAGTCTGTAAGTTTTCTTTTTTCCTTTTTCTCTTTTTGGGGTGGGGGGTGGGACAGAGGGAGGGGAGAGAGAGAATCCTAAGCAGGCTCCACACTCAGCACAACCCTGAGATCATGACCTGAGCCAGAATCAAGAGTCGAAGGCTTAATCCACTGAGCCACCCAGGTGCCCATGCCCCTGTAAGTTTTCTTGATTATGGTTAGACCTAAATTTCCATTAAAAAAAAAAAAATGCCTGAGAATATGGTCTCTATAATTTCCATTTTATGGAACTTGAGGGTTTTTGGTGACCTGATAAATTTTATAATCATAAGCATTTTAAATAAACATGTGTTTTTGTTCTTGGAGGACATAAAATCATCTACTGTACAGACACCAATGAGATTATAGGTCTTACATTATTCAAATCCTCTCTACTGGCATCTCTGGGGATATTTCTGGGAGGTGTACTACACTACAGTCTCCCGCTATGGCTGTGGTTTTGTTGGATGCTACCAAGTGGTAAAGAATTCCATCAATCAATACTGTCCTTGTGGAAGGTTCTAAATTTAGGTCATTTCAAAGTCAGTATCTCTAGGGCCACACGTTCAGTAAGAAAGCATCTTGTTCACCTGAACTGCCCAATGGGGCCAGGGGCACCGCGGTGGGCAAAGCTGGAAGAAAAGAGCAGATGCAGACAGATGTCCCTCTGTCAGAGTGAGCGAGAGAGAACAATTTCAATGCTCTGCTTAGAAGAGCACTTAAAAAATTGTGAAGAGCTGGGAAAGCATGTTGCAGCCACTAGTCAAAGGTGCCTACGAAGAGCCCTGACATGCGGTCAAACTTTTTACGTTACAGGATATAATAGCAGAACAATTTCAGATGAGTTTCCAAACCCCTGATCCCAGAGACAACCTTATCCTGGTCAAAAACCTCAAACCCAGGAGAGGGACTTGAGTGTGTGTTTGTTTTTTTAAATCCCAATTCTAATCTGGGAATAAGAATTAAAACAGAGAGTATCTCCAAACGCCTCTTGTAGTTTAAAAACACCCAAATCCTTGGGCTGGCCCCCTCCCGCCCCCGCAGGCAGGTGCAGCAGACACCCCATGGTCTTGCCATTTCGGAGCTGTGGCAGTGTTAGTTTACTGGATTGGATGGAAGAGGCCATCAAGCCTAGTTAAAGGTCAACATCTTCAAATCTATCTCTGCTTCTTCTGCTGCACACAGGAGACCTTGGCACGGTCCAGCAGCAGGGATCAATGCTGAACCGATCCCCACTGGTATCTTTAGCTCTTCTCTTTGGGCTAAGCTAACACTTGCAAGAATTCCTGGTGACTCCCGCCAAGGCCCCTGACTTTGGAAAATTACAGAATGCCAGCACTGATGTGTCTTAAGCTGCCTGAAGTACCACCTGAGCACACAGTTCCTGTGAACCTGGTCAGGCCCCCACGACGTTTGGAGGCCAGCCACCTGCCAGGCCATAGACTATTTATGAAACACAGGTTACGGAACCCACGATGGAGAGTCTCACATTTCCAGAAAGAGAAATTAACTTCTTGGACTGTACTTCCTGAGGCTTTATTTTTAGTCTAAACTTAACAGCAGTTTCCAAATGCCAGAGGGCAACCCCTCACCACCTGTCCTTACAGGGTAGCATTTTCTTTATTCCAAACAGGAAGTATCAGAAGTCAAGAGAAGGGAAAGTCTGGCTGAGCCATTTCTTCTGTATCAATGCCAGTATGAAATCCTACAGCTTAAGATGGAGCCTGATGGGTTTTAAAAGGAACCATCCCTCAAGGAACCTCCACTCCTCCCTCTAAATGAGTCTGGGAACAGGAGAAGGGATGGAGCACGTCCCAGGAGTTGCCACCTGGTCCCTGGGTAAGGCCTCCGTCCACAGGGCAAGTCAGCTCCTACATAGCCTCAGCACAAATACACTCCTACCAGGCTGCTGGGGAAGTGTGCTGACTTGGTTTTAATGTACCAGGACCCCTGGGAAGAGAGAGGCCAGGAACACAATGTTGATGAAGCGGGGTTGGTGCATTAGACTCAGCACTTAACTTGCAATGGTAGAAACTCCTCTCCTGGACTTGCTCAGTTATCGTGGGTCTAAACTACGCCAGAAATCCACCTGCAGGGTGACCTTTTGGTTCATCTCTGCAATAGGAACTGTTATGGAGACCCAGGGGTAGGAGATGGCAAGCACTGTGGGTTCGCCAGTAGACCCTTCCACACTTTTTTAAGTTTATTTATCTTCCCAGCCATCTCTACACCCAACGTGGACCCAAACCCCCAACCCTGAGATCGAGAGTTGCATGCTCCTCTGCCTGAGCCAGCCAGGCATCCCAACCCTTGCACACTTTTGTCAGCACAGGTGTGTGGGAAAACCATGCCAATAACCAAAGAGATCGTCTCCACGTAAGGAGACTTGGCCAGCTGGGATGGCAGGAGATGGGGGAAGGATAGTAGGGACCGGCCAGTGAGGACGGCCTCCGCAATGGCTATAAACCCCAGACTCTTTCTTGCTTGATCCACTGTGGCTAAAGGAACAGCATGCTGCCCCAGTGGCCAAACCACGCAGCTGAGGCTCACCTCGTGGGTTCCATGAGAGAAGTTCATACGAGCCACGTTCATTCCAGACTTAATCATCTCCTTCAGCATCTCCACCGATCGGGAAGCTGGGCCTAGTGAAAAAAAGTTTTAAAACCAAGGTGTTAATTATTCAAAGGAGGAATAACACTTTCAAGTTTGAAGAATCCTTGATATTCTTTTTCCCTAAATTTTCCTCCTACAAATCACTCAAGGTTCTTTCAAAAGCATATAGATGGCTGTTACTGTGTTTACCCATTTTCTTGATTTAAGGGAACACCTTTCCTATTCCCTTCAACTCCTATAGGCTCCTACATCTAACAAGGAAAGCCTAAGTAAGACTTAGCCAGCCCTCTCTGCTCTCCCCAAAGCTTGGTCGGCTTTCCAACCACAGAGTCTTGGAGCATATCAAAAACATCTTCCCTAGATTTCTAAGATGCTCCTAAAAGATGTGCTATTAAGGAAGACACCATCTAAATTCTGCCTTTAGCAGCAAACACAGAGCATGCAGATTCCTTATCGCCACTTCTTTCTTCCAAAAGAACCTGTGTAGCATCTCACTCAGCACTCAGGTTTGCTACATTTCTTTTGTCTCTTCAGGAGAGAAAAGATCATGGTCCTATGAAGCCCATGTTTTTTTGGGGGGGGGGGCAGGGGGGCCACAGCCACTCACCGATGGTACAGATGATGCCAGTGTTCCGGGCCGTGATGGGTGGTGAGTCAATGTCCAGACGGCACATGTGTTCCAAGAATGTGTCGGCCATGGCCGCATGCAGCTGCTGGGTCTGGATGAAGGCAGTGCCGACATCGCTATGGGGCTTTGACATGGCTGAGGTCCTGGATCCAGGGGAGTTGAAGAGAAAGTGATCAATCCGAGAGGCCCAGGTGGTTAATATACCCCTCCGCACAGAAGGCTGTTTCCTGCTTACACATTAACTCAATAAGCACACTGTGCACAAGTCACAGGGAGCCCCGTCACACTCTGGCCATGTGGGCACTCCTCAAGTCGGGCAGAGGGTTCACGTGACTGTGAGCAAGCGGAACAGACCTCAGAGAATAATTTAAAACCTCATACCAAATGCATGTACTTCCCAAGTATCCACTGTAAGCCAACCTCCCTTACAATGGGCTAGTATCTACCTTGACAGTTTTCCTGTTAATCCTACAAGTAACATTTCACAAGTACCAAAGGAACTACCTCCAAAGAAAGTTGTAACCAATCTTCCGGTGATATAACCAGCGATATAAAGAACTGGCTCCTCGTTTAGTACCTTGGCAAATATAGATCTTTGTACGAAAAGCTATCTCAAAGCTATAAATGTCTGCTACAGGGCGGGGCATCCACATTGGTTTTTAACAATCCCCACCCAAACTCAAAGTGATTTTCCTGGTTGTAAAGACAACCACCATCCAGGCAGTCCTTTGAGCTCGGGAATCCTAGATTTTCACTAACTTGGAGCATCACCGAAGTTCACTCCTCAACTCAGTCTGGCAGGAGAGTAGGTCCCAGTTTGCTGACAGTAAAAACCAGTCCTTGGACAGGAAGTTGATCCAAAAATCAAAGTTGATCCAAAACCCTACGTGCAGAATCTTTTGCCCCAGGAGTCTGTACCTAAAAACTACAACCACTTTTGGTCAGCAGGACTTTAGGACGTGCAAACCAATTTGCATAAAACCAGAGATAAACCCAATGGCACCGGTCTGGTTCTAAAAACATTACAGCTATTTTCACAGGATGGTTACAACACAAGGAAGTCAAGATGACTTGCCAAATCCTTTTCCCAACTGATTTCCCAACTGATTTTCTGACACACCATCCCAATTCCCTTTCTGACAAGTACACCGCAAAGACTATCTGTTTCAGGTAATTAACCAGGCCAGGTCACAATCCTGACAACTGGTCCCGACCTTTGCTTTCTTCATTACTGACTGACAACTGAACTCACTGAGCCGGTTAGTTAGCTGATCACAAAGACCTAAGAAGCTTCCAGGCAACGTCTGAAGAACCACCAGGTAAGGATGTGAGTGTGAAACCCGACATTCCTCATCACAAGGCCATTCCTTCCTCAAGTTCTCCGACCAAAGGCTACTCCTAAAACCCTTGAGCCTATAGGCTTTAGCCCAGGCTCCAGAACAAGCCCCTCTTCAGCCGTATCCCAGCTCCTCCTAAATCTCAGCGCTCTAAATCAAGGCACCCCATAAATATCCCTCCTACTCTTTGTCCTCCCCTCTGTCCTTGACTTTGTGGCCTCTTAGGGTAGCTTGGGTAGAGCAAGCATCTCAACCCATCTCTGTACCTTCAAGAATTCTGATTAAAAGCCCAAGAAGCTCTGTGACCAGCTGTGAGCAAACCTCCGGTCAGCTACTAAAAACGGGTGGCTACAAGTCTTCAGCTACAGAAGCTCAAACTTTAAAAATGGGACAGAAGATACTGGCTAACTATTCCACGTGGCAAATGCACTGTTCTTTCAGTGTGCATTTCCTAACTCCCTAATACACACCAGGCACCAAATCGAAAATGTTTGGAGATCCTCTCCTCCATGACCTATTCGCTTTTAGATCTGTTAGCACCTAGTACTTGGAAGTATTCCAGGGTCTGTCGAATGACCTTTCAGTGTATCTTAAGGCCTCGTGGTCAAAATCAAAGTTATACCTCCCTTCTCCCCTTCCCCAAATCTGGAGAACTTATAAATTCCCGGAGGGACTGCCTCGGTGGCCAGGGTTCCAGGCAGTCCGGGATCGTGTGCCTTCAGAGCACATGGCAGGGCTTAGGTACGACTGGCTGTTAAGGGAACGTGACTGAAGAGATGTGCACCAGGAGGCACACCCAGCCAACTGGAACACAAAGGCCTACTGTGGCCTCCAAGTGGAGTCATCATCCAGTCTGAGGACTGTTGTCATGAACAAATTAAGATCTGAATGAGTGGGTTGGAGCAACTAAACCCCAATCTTCTTAAAAATCATCAGCTGCCAACAAAACAAAACAAAACAAAAAAACAAAAATCATCAGCTGCCTCTTCTCTAGACCTGAGACATGAGGGTTTCCTTGCAAAGACCCGGCGGGGGCCCACAGGTTATTGTGTCATACCTTGTGTTCTCAGGGCTTGGGCTTCCGGTGACATAATGATCTTTTTTTGGCTCAGAGTGGCAACTTGGCCCCACTCGCAAAGACCGCTCGGAGCTGAGTAAGGTTTGCTCTGCAGAGCTGTACAAGGATCAAGGTAGAAGCTGAGTGGAACTGAAGTTCTTTGTGGCAATGGAAAAATTACCTTAATAACCAGGTAACCAGTGGTAGCTGCTCCTAGAGATTCAGCTAGATTACAGAGAAAAACACAGATACCTCCCAAGGAAATACCAAGAAACTGGTCACGGAAAATTTGCAGGTAAGTTCTTATTGGCTCCTCTACAATGCTTATCTCCTCCCAAATACCCAGATTATCTTCCCTCTAAGTTCTCTTTAAGCCTGTGGTTTACTAACATTTCACTATTCTATTAAGAACCTGGTTGCTGGGCGCCTGGGTGGCTCAGTTGGTTAAGCGACTGCCTTCGGCTCAGGTCATGATCCTGGAGTCCCGGGATCGAGTCCCACATCGGGCTCCCTGTTCGGCAGGGAGTCTGCTTCTCCCTCTGACCCTCCCCCCATCATGCGCTCTCTCTGTCTGATTCTTTCTCTCTCAAATAAATAAAAAAAAAATCTTTAAAAAAAATAAAAATAAAAATAAATGTGGCAGAGGTGAGGTAACGCATCTCGGGCCCTAGATCACAAATGCATTGCCAGACTGTTCCACTGGCTTAAGAAGGCCAACCTTGATCCACTCAGAACCTCAAAGAAAAAAAAAAGTTAATATAATCCACAGGACAATTCTATGCCAAAAACCTGTGAGTTACACACCCAAATCCAGCAAACTTCTTTTCCTGTTTTTAGTCTGGACTCAGCTTCACAGCAAAATCTTTATGACAAGGATGTTCTGGTACAGAAGGACGGTCTCCAAAGCCAGGAGATGCCATTAGCAGATACAATTATACTGCACTCAAACAATAACCCTATTTTACCATCTCAAATGAAATCTGAGGTTTTGCAAACTGATTTTTTGCTCACCCCAGCCTATGAAATGCAAAAAATAACAAAGAAAATTTATTTGGCATTTTGAGTGGATTTACACACCAGCAATCAAAAAAAAAAAGCTTGCTTGTCCAGACTCCTATGAAATCTCAACAGGCCCTTCAAGACCTCTACAAAACCGGAGAACTCAGGTCTCATCCCCAGGTCACCGACTGGTCTCCTGACTCAGGCTGTGCCCTGGAGCCTCCCTTGCTGAAAGGTCAGCGCTCTGCTGCCTGTCTCCCAGGTCTTCTAGAAGCCTCTTCCTCCTGAGCACCAACTGCCCATCCTGCCAACCACCTAACTCCAGTTCTTCCTCAAACATCCTGGGACTCTCCCCTGGCCCCAGGACAGCAGCCAGAGCCGTGGCTTCTCAGGGTGGGCCTCTGGGAAGAGCTCCCCTCCCTCGTGCTGGCCATCTGGACAGCGGCCTGCCAGGACATGTAGCCCAGCCGGTGCCAGTCTGACACACTACTGCATCCTCCTCCTCGGGAGGCACAGACATGCAGAGCCAACCTCCAGCCAGCAGTGGAAGCCCGGTGTATCCACTGAGGGTGGCAAATGCTGGGTCCAGGTACAGGAACCTTATTCTTGAGCCTGAGCCCCTGCAGTGGAATCTTCCTCAGAGCCATTTCTCCTCTGTGAGAAACGAGACACCAGGAGAGGCCTTAGTGCAGACTCCCACCTTTCCGTTCTTATCTGAAGCAGCTCCTGGTTCTCTAAAACTAGAGCCTCTTCTGTGCCAGACACAATCCTCTGGCCACGCTCCAGAAACCACAGTGCGAGGGATCATATAAAAAAATACGACATGCCACTTCTTAGAGCCAGTACTGTTGTTGGCAAGTTGTGCCAAGACAGATTCACACTTCACTCCACCGATTCTTTCACAAAGGCCCAAATCATTCTGCCCTAGTAAACCAACCTGGCCCATGAGCCTGTACGTGCATACGCCAATTTCTTTTTTTCTTTAAAGATTTTATTTATTTGAGAGAGAGAATGAGATAGAGAGAGCATGAGAGGGGGAGGGTCAGAGGGAGAAGCAGACTCCCTGGCTCAGCAGGGAGCCCGATATGGGACTCGACCCCGGGACTCCAGGATCATGACCTGAGCCGAAGGCAGTCGCTTAGCCAACTGAGCCACCCAGGCGCCCTGTGCATATGCCAATTTCTAACCAGCCAGGGCTCTCTGCACCAAGTCTGCTCTGATGCTGACCTCAGCACACAGAGCACCCCAATCATGATGGCATCCGATGCCCACAATTGTCTTCCCTGTTCTGTATCAATATGCTACCTACACCTCCAAGGCTCCAAGCCAGCATGATGAAGGCCTTTCAATTCCCTCATCTTCAGAACAGATGAGGTGTTCGGGCCAGCCTGCTCTCTAGAGAGATGATGGTACAACAGAATTCCCAAGACTGGCCCTAATCTATGACAAGAAGATCAAAATGGGTGCCGGGCCACCCGCAGAACCTAGGAAGGTCTGCGCCAAACGGCTATTTGTCCTGATCTACAGCTAGAGTAATGATATCGTGCATTTGCATATGGAACGGGGTATAGAGGAGAAGCAATTTTTAGCTGAAATCCCTTCTATCCTCAGCAGGCTTGATAACAGACAGCGAAGTCTAGCTTACCTGGTTACATAAAACAAAATGAGCCCACTTGCAGGTTCAAATAAAATTCCCTTGCTTTTATTTATTTGGGGCTAAACCTAAGGGACTTCAACTTTATAAACAGGAATCTCAGGTTCTATTTCAAACTCGGGTGTGAATAGGGCACAAAAGCAGATACAAAATGGGCCTACCCCCCCGCCACGCCCCCACCAAGGACCACAGCTCCAGGGCAGAAGTCCCAAATCAGAGAACCTTCAGATGCCCTTGTTTGACCACAGATGCTCCAAGCAGAGAAGTGGTTTCAGCCTGAAGGAGGAAGTTTGGAAGAAGCTTTTGTTGTCCTGTGTTAGGATGCCTCCTTACTAGGCTTAACATAATGAGGCAGTGTTTTAGGGCATGATAATCATACTCTGGAAGCAGCAAGGGACTGGGGACTCTGTAGTTCAAGGCCCTTCAAAGTCAGGTACATACAACCAGGATCGGTGATGGGCTCCACAACGTGAGGCGTTCCAGCCCAGCATTTACAGGAGCTCGCCCTGCATCATGGCTGGAGGGAGCGGGGGGGGGAGGGGACGACAGTGCCACCTCTCCAAGAACAGACCTAGTTCGAATCACTGGTCTTCCTACAGTGACCTTCACAGGTCTGCTTCTATTCTGTTTTACTTTGAAACAAAGAAAAAAAAAAAAGGAATATTAACATCTGTATTTCTACCACCCAGAACTGACCACTAACCTTTAGCCAGAATTCCTTTAGACTTAAAAAAAAAAAAACCCATTACAATTTTGTAGTTTATTTTCCAACCCTTCCACAGCCCCTCCCGAACTTTGACACACAACCACTGTCAGGGATTTTGTATCCTTCTAATCCATGGAAGTGTATCGATATCTATGCTGAGCCCTATGATACTGTTTTTCTAAAATGCCCTAAGTAGAATACCGTTCAAATAAACATCTTGCTTTTTTCAGCACATTTAAGATCTATCCAGTGGGGACGTAGATCTAGTTAATTCATATGAACTGCTATCCTGATCCACTGCATGACTAGATCATTTATTTATGTGTTCCCTTACTGGCTGGCCATCCTCCCCCCATTAAATCTATGAATCAATGCAATAACAACTCTCCTAGTACATGGCTCCTTGTGCAAGTGTGAGCTTCTACATATACCCAGAAATGGAATTTCTGAGTCACAGGGTATATTTATTTTCTATTTTACCAAATATCGCCAAATTGCTCTCTAAAGCGGTCATATCCATTTACAACCAACGAGGGATGTGAGTTCTAGGCCTCTCACACCTCTGCCAACATTCAATATTGTCAGAGCTTTAAAATGTTCACCCTCCTGATAGGTGGTATTTATTCATCTGCTTTCTAATGTAATAACAAAAGAGGGATACCAGATATTAAAAGTCTCTACTTCCCTACCTCTAACTAGATCAAAACTCCCAGGGCTCCTCCAAAATGCCCATGGTTTTTTCTCCTGTACCATGACCAACTCACTGACTGGGTAATTCTTTTGCACTCATCACTGCAAACAGGGAAGACACCAGTTGTCTAAAGTTCAAGAAATACTAGCTGTAGGTTGATTTCAAAGGCTTGGAAGGAATGGGCTCCTTTCTAGAGAATTTTTCAGACTGTGTCAGCTAAGCTGCTACTATCGTAGCTGGTCTTGGCATCTGCCCCACCAGGGCCCCTGCCTAACTTTCCAAACATAGCTTGCTGGCGTCAGTAAAGAGCGGCTTAGAGCTCCCCAGAAGCTTTGCCTATGGACAGAAGTGGGGGAGGTAAGTCTCAGAGGCCGCAGGAGGTACTGCAACCAGGCTCACCCTCCTACGTGCAGACAGGCACAAACCACTGCAGGGGCGGGGCACCACACCACTTGATGGCCCTGCCACCCTCCCCTCCAGAGCTGAGAGGCCGAAAGGCCCACCAGATGTTGCACGCTGCCATTCGCTCGGCAGCCCCGCTCACCTTTCCCAAAACAGCTTCTTTAACGAAAGCCCCAAACAATCAGGCCATTCATTTATCGAGTCTAAGGCTGGCTCTTGGTGAAAAATCCAAGTTCCCAGAAAGTGTGCTAGTATTAAGAACAGTCTTCCTTTAGCTCTATTCTCAGCTGTCCCAGAATTGAGGTTAAAAGTGATGACTCACGGTCCTAGAGGACTTTTTAAAAAATTTTTCTTTTTTTAAGTAATCTCTGTGGGTCTCAAACTCACGACCCCAATCAAGAGTCGCATGCTCTACTGACTGAGCCAGCCAGGCGCCCCTCCTCTAAGACCTCTTCTCAAGTAAATCACTTCTGTATCTCCCAACATCCTCAAAAAGGTTGCAAGAGAACTCTGCTCACATGGGCAACTTATCCTTGTGGTGTGCCAACTAACTGAGATTTGACTGTGGACGTTTGGAATGATTCAGAAAGAAAATGTCAGATGAGTCATCTTCCCCCACCTTGAGCTCAATCTTAGCTCTTGGCAAAAACAACACATCCTGACATGCCTTCATACAAGCTGAAGCAAAGTAAATTAGAACCAGGGTACTGTGAGCTGATAATGCTAAGAGCTGCTTTCTAGCTCGTAAGGCATTTCCTCATTTCTTTCATTGCCTCAACATTAAGACACACACAGCTTTAAGAAATAAAATGGCTTTTCCTGTGAACCCCCCCTCCCCCATTAATGTCACAACATTCAAGGCACAGAAGCAACTCCTACAAGGTGCTAGGTCTGTTTGGAGTCCCAGCTACCAAATTTGCCAAGTCACTGGCAAATTATTAGAGACCCAATAATGCTTGTTGTTAAACTATGAATTCAACACTAAAATTATTTACTCCTAATGCACTGCTTAAAATGAGAACAGCTATACTAAGACAGGAAGAGACTAATGTCCATTTATTTTGACTTAAGTCCAGTAACTCAAGAACGAGTTCAAAGACATTCTTTCAGTCATCGTTATTCATGACCATGACAGCCCCCCTCCCACAAAGGGCTGCCATGTCTCAGGAAAGCAGGTGCACAGACTACATGACCAGGGCACAGGGTTCTGCCACACTGTGCCTAAGCTCTTAGGGCAGTACAGACAGCTAGGGCACCTGGACAACCATTTTTCACTTAACTGAAACCATTTTTAACTTGGGGAAAATGCATGCTTCACTATTTGATTCACTAAATGGAGAGAAGGGACTTTTTAAACCTGCGAAAACCACAATGCAGTTCCCCACTCACCCAACATAGAGAATTCTCTCAAAAGCAGAGAAGTTGAAAGGTTGAGTCATCTTCCTCCCAGAGGCCCCCCACCCTCCCACAGACCTGGTGATGGGTTACATACCCTTCCCCTCAGGACAGCCCCACTCCATTTCCCAACAGCATCTTCAGGCAACAAGAGAGTAAATTATTTGCTAACAATGCCACAGAGCAGGAGTCCTGACTAGGATATCCTCTGCACCCCAGGGAGTGGCCACACCCTCAGTCCTGCCAAGAGGAGGCTACTACTGTCCCTGCCTCCGATCCTCATACTTACCACCTGGCTGAGCAAATCCTAGAACTCCACCTGGAGCAGGTGGGGATAGGGTGTGCAGATTTCAGTTTGGGGGTTACAAGTTTGTTTCTACTCTTACAGCCCAACACCAACTGCTAGAATTCTGCCCCTCCTTGCCTTCCTTTGTCTACAGGTCCTGATCCTCGGGAGACCCAAAGAGCCCCTGTAGCCAAGTGGAGAGCTGCAAGGTAACATTATTAGTTACTTTGTAAACCCTGTGTACCACGATCCCTTAAGGGACTGGTTTCCAGGAGATGTCTGGTATTTAGAAACCGGACTAAATAGTTAATCCCAAGATTAACTCTGAGTATGTGTTTGGGGATGGCATGGAGAAGATGAGCCCTCACGCTCCATTACAGTTTAAGTAATTGTGCTCAGTGACCAAAGAATACATCTGGAGCCATTTCTTCTGGACATCTCATTTAGAGATTAGTGCAGACAGTATTCACCATATATACATGTAGGTATGTGTCTAAGTAAGCGATCCTTTCAACGATCCAGGGGAATATTACTTCCAGTTCACAAATGGGAAACGGAGGTCCTGGGGCTCAATTCCCTCCATCATTTCCGTATATCAATGAGTCAAACCCGAATGTAAAAGCCTGTTAACTTCCCAATGCTTCCGTCCATCATGCCTGGACCTTAACTATCAGACTCACATGTACAGGAGAGGATCAATGTGCCGGGTTTAAAGACCACGGATAAAACGTCAAGGAATGCCTTTCCATGACTGGACTTTTAAACAACCTTCACATTGGAAGGTATTCTTCTGCTTTAAACCCAGTGTGATGCCACCTTGTGTGGCCTTTCTCCACACACCGCCCCCCCCCCCCCAATCCCTCACTCAGGAAGCGGTCCCTTCCTCGCAGCACTTTCCACTGGTAACTTTTATGTTAGTTCCCTAATCACATCGTGTTGCGGGCTGTGACCTTTCTAGCCATCCCCCCTCCCCAAAACAGCTTGGCACAGAAGAGATTTTACTGAGTGAACGCGGTACGTGGCGCCAAGCTCTGGACGTATTTCTACTCTGCCTATAACCTGCTCCCACCCACCCGAGACCTCCGTGTTCTGCGATCGGGGAGCCTATGTTCAGCGAGGTGAAGCAGAGGCGAGGCTGCGCTGGTCCTCCGGAGGGGCGGGGCGGGTCCCGGGCCGCTACGTGCAGCCCCGCCGCGGCGGGAGGGAGCCCCGCGACCCCTTCGGGGCCAGCGCAGCGAATCCGGGGCGCTCTCAAGCAGGAATGCGCCACAGGGGCAACCACCCTCTCCTCCCCGTGCAGCAAGAAGGCCGAGGGTTACGTAATCTTCCAACTGCGCCCCGGGCCGCCGCTGCATCCTCCAGCCGCACGGGAGCCGGCTCTGCCCATCTGCAGACCACTGCGATTCGGGCGGTGATCGCCGGACGCGGGCCCGGGGCTCCAGGACCCACCCGCTGCAGAGACGCGGGAGGCTGGGGGTGCAGGCGTACGTGACCAGGACGGAGGGGAGGGGCGAGGACCCAGGCGGAACGAATCAGAGAGCGGAGGAGAGGGATGCGGAGGAGCGGACGTGACCAGAATGGAGGGGGGAGGGGCGGAACCAGAGCATGAATGGGGGAAGGGGTAGGCATGAGGGGGGGACAAGGACGCGGGAAGAGCACACGACGCTGAATGGAGGCGACACGGGGGAAGGGAGCTGAGGACGGGTTTCGAGGAGAGGTTACAAGGAAAGCATCAGAATCGGGGACACGGCCAGGTTGAAGACGGGGAGGGGGAATGGTATAGTATTAAGGGGCCACGGGAGGAAGCGAACAGAGGAGCGGGGGCTGGAGGGAGGAGAGGAAGGAACCCGATGAGGAGGGAATACTGGAAGGAAGGTGATGATGCAAGCAGATCGAGGAGGCGAGGATGGGACCAGAATGGGAGTAAGCATTGGGGCAGGAGAGGGCCGGCTTTGGAAGAAACAGAAGCTGGGCGTCTGGGGGCTCTGAAGAGCAGGCCCTAAGCGCGAGCTGTCTTTCTCCTCTCTCCCGACCCCACCGGGTGCAAGATGCCGGGGAGCCTGCGCCGGCCCCGGCCTCTGCCCCGCTCACCTCCGGCGCGGTCCCGCTCGAGCTGCACTGCCGCTGCAAAACGGTCTTCACGCTCGTGAGGCGGAGCTGCTGTGCGAGAGTCGGCCGCCTGAGCCCCAAGGTTATCCCCGCTGCGGCCGCCGCAATCCCTCCGCCGCCCCGCCCCGCACCCAATCCCGGCTCCCCGCTCGCCGGGCCCCGCCCCTCCGCGTCCCCGCCGGGCGCAGTCACCTTCGGGAGGAAGTGCAGCGGAGCGGAACCCTCCGTCAGGTTGCCCTTTAGGGGAGGACTATATTCTGTGGCGGAGGGACACGTTACAGAAAACTCGCAGCTTTGACGCTCTGCGCGGGCCAATGGGGAAGTGGCAAGGCGGCAGGGCCCGCCCCGGGAGCTCCGGAGACCTCCCTCCCAGACCCCCGGGCGCCGGGGCTACCACCCGTTGCTGCCAACTTGGGAGTGCTGGACAAGGGCTCTTCTCTTGACCCTCGGCCCCGGCTGCCCCAGCCGTCCTGACCTAACCGGGCAGTGCCCAGATTTATGGATCTCCGACAGCATTCCCCCAGCCCCGTCCCGCGACTCCCCATACCTCCGGGTGCCCGCCCCCGCACACACCTTGGAAACTGAGTCGCACAGGAAGTTAGGGAGCCCGAGTGGGGGTCAGAAGGTGGGGAGAGATGGAGACTCGTGGGATGGTTGGAGGTCGCCTTCGGAAGGGCCCCAGCACTGGAGCGAGGGGAGAACTAGGGAGGGCGGAGTGTACATGGAGCGGGAGCGCGAGGTCTTTTTGTTCTTAGGGCTAGAACAAGGAAGGACAAGTTGGGGCCAGGTGAATACTTTAGTTGGGGCTGGAATCCTGCAGAGCGTGCCTGAGAGTAGAAAGCGAATAGAAGGTATTAATATTAGTGCAGAACTGACCATCAGGACATGTCAGAACGTTACAACCAAAAAATCTGCAGGAATCAGCACTTTTGTTTTCAACCTTAGGTATTTAAATCAATATCGTTAGAGCTTTCCTTACATCTTTCTCCAAAGTATTTTCCAATTCCCGATGATTGGTCAACAACCAGTGAGGACAGCAGTTATCAATGAAGCAGCTGTTAACTCTTGCCTTCATTAAGCCAAGTTTTGAGAACAGATACAATGTTGCCTCATTAAAAATCGTTAAGACTATTCTCTTTGGGTCTTTCCTTTTCCCGGAACAGGAGACCAATGGGTGTGACCTGCTAGAGAGACATCTGCCTTGCAGCTGAATCACAGGCCTTTCATTCCGCTTTCCTGTTGGCTCAGATAAGATGGGACCAGAAAATGACTAAAAGTTAAGTTTCTGTTTGCGATAGAATCCTTCAATTTCTTCTGGAAGCTTTTTCTTGTCCCCTTAGTTGTAGATAGGAAGTTGGTTGTCCCTGAGCTAAAGATGAACTAAAAAGAGTGGTGGACAACACTGGGGCGTGGGGGTGTCAGTGATCTGGCCAGTGCTGGACTATGTTGCATTTAAGTTCTAAGTCTAGATGTATTCCCAAGATTGAAATGCACATGTATTAAACTGGAGAGCCATAAAAAAATGCCATCCATGAAACTCTGGCAGAGACTAATCCAGCATATCCTTGCTCACATTTAGATGCATAGTGAAAATTTGTCACATGGAAGGTGACTGTCATTGTTTTGCTAAAAAGCAGCATAATATACAAGAAACTTTGGATTCCATCTTAGTTCCAATTCTACTCACTAGTTCTATGACCATATCCTACTCACTAGCTCTATGACCAGTTCCTTAAAAGTAAATTGAAGACGATTCCTGCTTCATAGGATGGGGTTTGATCAGATGATGTATGTGAATGAGTACTGCACGGTGCCCAGCAGGCTTCCCCTTTTTTGGGAATTGACCTTGTGGAGGCTGGTCCTCTTGACTAGTGCCAGAACATCCTTCTGAATTCAAGTAACTGTTTGCCTTCACTTGGTCATCTTGAATCTCCACTCCTTTGACCCAGCAACAAGTAACCTCAAGGCTACATGAACCTGGGGGGGAAAGTGAGGCAGAATACAGACTCCCCCCCCGAAGCTCCTCCCCTAGAGCCAGTCCTTGCACTATGCTCTCCTCCCCTGGATGGGAGGGGGAGCTGCTAGATTCACTAGACTGGGTAAGAGTGAGGGTATAGATTGCTGTGTTACCTGTTTGGATTCATGGCCACAGAACCACAGAATCAAATGGTCTAATTCTCGAAGGTCATTTGGAGTCCCTTGATGGGGTAAGTGTGTCAGCAAATGGTACTGGACCCAAACCCCTGGGGTCCAAAGACAAGCTTTGGCCCTGGTGAAGAGGGTGAGGTTTACAGGCTTTACCATTACATGAACTCTGGGCCTGTCTGAAACACCAGTTATTTCTCTTTCAGGCCAATACAGATTTCCAGGGCAGTCCATTGGCCCTGAATGTCCAATTTAAAGCAGAAGTGCTTATCACTTTGGACTTGATATGCCCTTTCCAGAGCCAGACAAGTAGACGTAATTTATTCTATGCCTTCCTTCAGACTCCCAAGAGCTCTTCAGGCTCACCAGGGTCGCACAAGATCTTAATTCCAGAGTTCCCCCACAGAAAACTCCTGGAAGAGAAAGTTGGACTTTTCAAATTAGGGATAATGAGAGAACAAGTTGTCTGGGAACTTCCTACATGAAGTAGGAAGAGGCATGGAGGGTTGGTTAGCATAGAGATGAGTATGGGAAGGCCATTCCAGGGGAGAGGAAAGATAAAGAATGTTTTCTGAATGCAACTTTGTATCTACGTCCCCTCTCCTGAGGAAATGCCCCATCAGCACTTAGAAGCAGGAGGGAAGCTTGAGGAGTCCTTGTTCATTCCAGTAGAAGTACTGCCTCATCAAGGTGACCCTGTCAGCCTACGTGACCCATTGCAAGTCTCTAGCCCATAACTGTTAGGGCTCACAGGACAAAGTCTCCCTAAAGTACTTTAATCCTATCCACTGAGCCAGTCCCACGGAGGCCCTGTGCCCTCTCTTTTTTCCCTACAAGTGTAACCATAACTAGGCTTGCTAAAATGTTAGTGGGACTGTAAGCAGACCCTATCCCCCCAAAAGTAACCGGAGATTTGGAAGACCAAGAAAAGTAGCCGTGAACAATGGATTAAGTGACCCCTTCCCCAGAAATTCCTCCTGCTGCAATTCAAATTTTTTCCTTGGCACCATACCTCCAGTCTTCATGTCCACGCTCACTGGCTACCACTAACCTGACCCACTTAGTCTAGAAAGGACAGCTAGAACTAAGGAGACTTTGGTCTCTCTCCTAGATAAAATATTTTTGTAGGTAATGCTTCAACTTAAAGGATGGCATCATTGGCCCCACTGGGAGAGGTATGGGGGGGAGTGGTTCTGAAATCTCTGTGGAAAGTCCTATATTCGAGAGAGAATGATGCCTCTTCAAATGAACTGGAGCCGACTTTTATTCCCACCTTTCTGGGGAGGGGCGGGCGCTCTGAGGGGATTGTGTGACCATGAGGCTTCCTCCCCACCACTCTCAAATTGGTCCCAGAAGCTGAGACATCTCCCAAACCTCCATGTCAGAATCCATCCTATGAGAAGCTGTTAAGTAACCCAGTTATGACTCAGCACCACACTCTTTCCTCCCTCTCCCCACTGGCCAGAATGAAAGGCAGAACCAAGCAGAAGGCTCCTCCCCTATGGATGGCCACATCCTCACCACAAACTGAGTCAGGACCACACCCTGCCTGTATGGAAAACTACCATGAGAAGGAAGAGGAAAGTTAAACTCCAGGGGTTTTTCAGAGTTCTCAATCCAGAAATCATAGCCATCTACTCTCCACCTGGAACTAACTGAGGAAGATAGTTCTTTCCCTGGCCCTAGCCCTAACTCAGCATGTCGAGGTCTAAATGAACTAAGGCTACTTGGGCCCAGGACTATGTGAAAGATAGGAGGCCACTGTCAACCTGTGTGTGCGGTATTTGTACTAGCCTTGGCCTCTGTGAAGGATGAGCTCTGGTTCAGACCTGGCTTTCACAGGCCCCACCTCCCCACCTCCCTGGTAGGCAGGCCTGGGTCAGAGAAAGAGGCGATCCTCCCTCCACTCCTCCTCCAGGCTGTGGGAGCATTCCTCCCCAGAAAATCAGGGCCCAACCCTGCAAGTTCCCTGCAATGAAGGCATTGTTGTTAGAGAAGTGCCAGAGGTTTTAATTAGATTTGTTTTAGATCAAATAGGTTTTAAAACTTTTCAGATATGATTATGTATGGCTTTCAAACTGCTTAGATTCAGAGTCCTGTTGCTTTAATGTGGAACACTATAAAATGGTGGGCCATTACAATTTTATTGGCATAAAAAAGACATTATGTATATGCTGTAAAAAAAAAAAAAAGTGACACCCATGAGACCAGCTCAAGTGTTTGAGTTTTTTCCTGGCCATATACTACCCGTGCTTTACTTCTCATTCTAGCTATTGCTAGTACTTTCTATAGCAGATGCCCCTGATAAATTATAAGAAATGCTTACAACTGAGAAACATCCATTAACAATTTCTGAAAACTGAGCAAAAATGTTTTTCTATCACTGGAGTGGCCAAGAACCTAGGCTGAGTTGCTGGAACACCTGTGTGTGCAGTCCGAGAACCTCTGAGGAGTTAACACAATGGTTAAGAGCTCAGGTTCTGGAGTTGAGCAGTTCTGGTTAAAAACCCAGCACTGCCACTAACCAGCTGTGTGACCTCAGACATGTTATTTATTTATTTTTTTTTAAGATTTTTTATTTATTTATTTGAGAGAGAGAATGAGAGAGAGAGAGTACATGAGAGGGGGTAAGGTCAGAGGGAGAAGCAGACTCCCCGCTGAGCAGGGAGTCTGATGCGGGACTCCATCCCGGGACTCCAGGATCATGACCTGAGCTGAAGGCAGTCGCTTAACCAACTGAGCCACCCAGGCGCCCTCAGACATGTTATTTAAGATCTCTAAAGAAAACCTATCTTCCATCTTTGTTATCAGGACTAAATGAAAAAATGACTTGTAAAGTATGAAAGGCTATCTAGCCTAGAAACAGAGGAACAGTTCTGGAGTCAGGTCACCTGTTGGTCACTAGCTGTGGAATGAGTAAATCACTTATCCTCTGTGCCTCCATTTTCTCACCTACAAAATGGGAATGCCAGCCCCTACTTCATAGGCTTGTGCAAATTGTATTAGTCCATACACGTAGAGGGCTTACAACAATGCCAAGCATACAGTAAGCCAAACTGTTAGCAAATTATTAAGGTTCTTACTAGTATAATGCCCAGCACTTACCTAGTAAGAACTAAAAAATGTTAGCTATCTCTAATACTATACAGATGAGCTCCTCCTAGGAGACAGGAATTTCATTCCGGGTGGGTTTCCTGATGGGGCCATTTACTTAGTGGAAGGGTATTTCTCCTAGACCTGAAAACAGAATGGGACAGAGAGCCTTAGGAGACTTGCAGAGTCAGAGTGTAACAGTCTTGATTAAGAACGGGTGAGGAAGTTTAAGAAAAAGTTCCTAGGGGGACAGACCTTAAGAATGGTACTTCTATGTAAGGTCAGGAACTACAACACAGGTAAGGTACTCAGGCAGAGAAGGTTATCTCCAAAGTAGGGTGAAGGTAATGAAAGACAATAGGTGGTGTTGGGTGGACGCTGTAAATCAAGAAGCTATAATGGAGGGGCGCCTGGGTGGCTCAGTCAGTTAATCGTCTGCCTTCGGCTCAGGTCATGATCCCAGGGTCCTGGGATTGAGCCCCGCCATCAGGCTCCCTGCTCGGCCAGGAGCCTGCTTCTCCCTCTCCCTCTGTCGGCCCACCTGCTTGTGATCTCTCTGTCAAATAAATAAAATCTTAAAAAAAAAAAAAAGGCAGCTATAACAGAATAAGAAGCCAATACTTGAAAAGCCAGCCTTGTTTAATGTTTTTTGTAACCTCTGTGCTTATTTTTATCTATTTTTCCTCATTAATATTTCATAAAATATTCGGCAATGTCCAACCTGTCAGAGAACTAACTTAGGGTTATAGGCACATGAAGCACAGCCTGAAAGGCCAGAAGTAGGTTGGCAGTGGGAATTTCAATGAAACAATTAGGTCTCCTAGAAACAGCTGTCTTTTCTTGTAGAATCTGGATTTTGTTTTATCAAGGGAGGCTGCATTTCTCTAGATGTCAAATTAGAGACCAAGCCAACTTCCTGTACCTGTCAGCTACTCCCCCCTCACCTCCCTTTCCCTAAAGAAATAGTTGGGAGGAAGAGAGAGGGGCCCAACCCCTGAGAGAGCAAGGGAGAGTGGCTAGGTTAAATGCAGAAAGAAAGGAACAGGCATCAGTGGTATTCTCTATCCTTCTGAGTTTGTGTCATCTGCACAACTGTAAGTTTCCCTTCTTTATCCAGTCCACTGAAAAAAATGTTGCCAGATCTGTAGGACACTGCGCTAGAGGACTCAGCTTTGGCTCCACCCAACATAATTAGTTCCAACCCTGAGGATATGCCACTCTCCCTACCCAACACCCCATTTGGGGGCTTGGGGCAGGTGCTGGGCCAAGGCTAGTCAGACCACAGTGATCATATCCAGTCCACAGCACCTTCCATTTTATTGTTTTATTTACAAACAGGGTGAAGTCAACTGGGAAAATCAGGAGTAGGGAGTCAGTCTGGGCCATCCAAATGTGGAGTGGTTCCTGGGTCAGTCTCCACCATGAAGGCCGCCTCTTCTATCCTTTTCCTGCCCCTTGGTAATGGCCCCTTGATTCCTCAGGGCAGCCTCACACACTGCTCCTGAGCCCTTGTGTGAGGGCAGATGGATCCTGGGGGAACAGGGGTGGTACGAGGGCTGGGGCCCCCTCAGTTTGTGTAAACCTGAGTTCCGATCACACGCATGATTTCCTTCTGTATCTTGGGGTCCTGAGTATTAATGTTGGCATCGCCCACCTGACCATCCTCATATCTGCCAAAGATAGGGCAAGTGTGAGCACAAGGGGGAGAACAAAACCAGAATAATGTCAACCAGTGGAATTATATTTGGAGGTGTGGCCATCCCATCCCAGAAGTTAAAAATCTTTCTTGCTATTCTTCTGGGTGGAAAAGATTCAGCTTATCTCATTTCCTTTAAACAGACCTTGACCTATACCCATCCCCATCTTCCACAGGCAAAGTTCCAGTGCCAGCTCCACGCAGGTAGCCAGGGACAAGTCTTGGATGACAGAAACAGACTTTCCCAGTAATCACACCATCCCCCCCCACCCTCATTCCTCAGAGTGAGCCCCAAGGTACCCTCCTAGACTTACACAAAGAAGAACCGTGTGCAGACATGGTCAGACACAGGGCACACCCAGATGTTCCCATGCTTCTGGAGGTCCTTAGATGTAATCACTGGGAAAAGGGGGCCAGAAGTTATAGATATAATGCTTAAGTCACACAGTCCAGGGAGGGGAGGGAAGACATGATGTGTCAACAACACCCTTGGCTGGATCATAAGGTTGGGGACACAGAAAAACAGGGACTGGGTGAGCCACCTACCTTCACAAAGTGCTATACAGTTTAGATTCCGACTCTGCAGGAACCTCGACTGAATGGATCGGGTCTGGAAGAGAAGGAAAGCAGAGCCAGGTAGACTATTACAGCTTTCCCTAGACAGCACGGTTAGCTGCTGATGGCTAGGGGTGTGGATCAGGGATATCTGGGACTCCCCAGACACCACCTCGCCCAAATTTGCTTTCCCATAATCAGTCTGGATGAGTCCATAGCTTCCATCTTTACATTTTCACGTCACTGCATTTAAACTCAGTCTCTGCTTTCATACCTATGACTGAGGCCACATATGACTCTGAAAGTGTGTTCATCTTAGAACATATCTGATTCCTTCAAATGATCTGCAAACTACCCACCTCCCCAACCATCTGTTTCCCCATCCAACTCTGTAGCCTAAACTTATCCCAGGGGAAGGGTTCTGCCTCACTAGAGCAGTGCCAACCAATAATACCTGGGGGATGGTATTCATCCTGTTATATCTCTGGACCAGCTCATCCTTGGAGGGCATCCTGTGCTGTCCTTTTCCCATTCCTGTCACAGAACAACAAATCCAGTTCACGCACCCATTCCTCAATCAAATATTTACTAAGGTGCATACTAAGTGCCAGGCACTGAGCTAGACATGTAGTGAATAAAACAAACAAGGTATCTGCCCTGACACAATTTAGTCTGATGGAGACTAGAGCAAAGAACAAGTAATTACAACACAGTATGGTAAGAGGTGTAATGGGGAGAATCTAGAACAATGTGTGAGCTATAGGAGGGGAACTAGCCTGCTCTAGGGGTTTGAAGAAGGCTTCCCAGTGACAGCTAGAAAGAACTAGTTAAATGAAGAGGAGGAAAGTGTTCTGGCAGAGGTAAGAGGACATGGAAGTCCTGGAGGAAGAAAGCAATGTGCCTTAGTTTGTATGGAGCATAGTCAATGGAAGGGGAGTGACAACAGATGATGTGGAAGCTTTAAGCTAGGTCAGATCAGGCAGGCCTTACAGACCATGTTAAGGCAACTGGAGTTTATTCTGAGAACATCAGAGAATCACTAAAAGGCTCTAAGACAGGGGAGGAACACATGAAGTGAGCCAGGAATGAGGGGCCAGGAAAGTGGTATCAACACCTTGGATCAATGCCAGGTTGAGCAAAATGAATGACGAGGAAGCAAGCAGAGTGAGTCAGATCTGCTCTAGTCTCAAAGTTACACAGAAAACTATGACCAGAGTCACTTAAGAGAGAAGGCAGAAAGCACAGCAGGTAAGTGATGAATAATTTTCCACAAGTAACCACAATGGCAACAACCTTAAGAATCCTGCTTACTTCCTCAACTCTTTGAGGAAGTGGTGCCAATTCCCTCCAGTTTCCCCCCTACCTAAATCCATAAATCCTCCACCATCCTTATCTCCCAGCGAAGAGCCCTATTTATAACATTTATAGACTCCTTCTAGATTTTTCTTATTTAGATACAAAACTGTGCTTGTGTGCCCCTACTCCCAACTGCTTTTTGGCCTGTGACTAAGACTTCAGTCTTTGTACTAAGCTTTCTCACAGGCCCAGCCTTATCACAGTCGCGTGTGTGTGTGTGTGTGTGTGTGTGTGTGCGTGCGCGCGCGCGCACGCGCGTCCCCTTCTGTTAGGGAGATGGATGAAGATGGGAAATGATGCTATCACAACAGACCATAAACCAGGCCCCTATCTCACCACTCCATCCTGCAACTTTCTATTACTAATCCCACT
This sequence comes from Zalophus californianus, assembly GCF_009762305.2. NCBI lineage: Eukaryota > Metazoa > Chordata > Mammalia > Carnivora > Otariidae > Zalophus > Zalophus californianus. The sequence goes on from NC_045600.1 coordinate 111,580,433, forward strand.
CTGCTTCAATTCTTGGTTTTGTGCTAGCCATGGTGCAGGAGTGCAGATGACTGGACTGACATTCTTCACTGCTCAGGCTGTCAATTCATCACGCACTGACACTAAAGTCCCATGACAGATTTACGGCCTGAACAAAACTCAGGGCAAGACTTAAATTAATTTCTTCCTCCTACAGAACACCTACCACCCCTCTATTTCCACTTTCTCCATTAGCCTTAACTAGGTTTAGCTCTGAATCCAAACATCATGACCTTCTCATCCTGGGTATTTCAGTGCAAGATTCTGAGTGAAATTCCCACTCAAGTTCTACCCCAGAGGATAAGAAAGAACAATCTGACTTCTATGGCTGGTCTTTGAGATGGCCCTTATGATACAATCCAAATCCTGTCCCATCCCAATCCTGTTGCACACTGCCCTGTCCATATTGACCCAATGATCTTCTGTCAGTTTACCAAGACCAGAACCTGAGAACATGGTGGCTAACATAATCCCTGGATGCTTTGTGTCCAGAGTACACACATATCAGAAGTCTCTAAACAGAACTAAACAAACAGATGTTTACCATCTTCTTTCTCACTGGCCCTCATTATAACCTGCACACAATGGCCAAGTCATTGGAATGGAGGTTCCACGGGCCAAATGGATGCTCTCTATTTATACCGGCTCCCAGAGGGCACCGAATGCCACAAAACTAAGGATACCCTGAGGAAGAACAGAGAAAACCAGAGCTAAATAGGGTAGATGGAAACATGTAAGAAGACAGAGTTGGCTAAATGCTAGAGTAACTACAATGAACTGGACATTTGTACACATCTCACATGATAGAGACCCTCACATATCTTTGGGCCCTCAAAGACTCAGTCATTCAAGTAAAGCCTACCTGGTCAATCCAAGAAAGTGATAAGAAAACTGGCCTAGAAGTTAGGAGGCCTAGACTCTAATCCTAGCTCTGCTACTCATAGTTGTGTGACCCCACGAAAGTCCTTTAACTTCTCTGTATGAGCTTTCCTAACTGTAAAGTAATAAAGGACTGGATGTAACTCTAAGAGTAAAATCCTATGCCATTTTGTATCCATAATCAATGGACCTTTGCAAGAGGGAAAAGCATGGTGCCATATGATGTTTTTATGTAATCAGGAAAGTAATGAAGAAAGATAAGGGGTCAACAGAGATTCCTGGCTCCATATGGCAACTAAAGGGACTCAGGCACTTAGTAGTAAACAGAAGCCAGTGAGAGGAAAGAGGGCGAGAACAGGGAGAGAACAATCAGGAAGCAAGAATTCTGTGGGCACCAAGAACCAGAAGAATCTAACTCAGAAAATAAGAGCTTAATGAGGGAAGCTCAGGCTTGGACAAAGATAAAAATTAAGAAACCTGGACAAAGAAGCCAAAAAGACTACCCCAACACAACCCCTACTGTGCACGGCAGGCACACAGAATAAGATTCATTCACGCATTCAATCAGTATTACCCTGTGTGGATTCATCATCAGGTTTGGTTCATGACACACTATCATTAATTTATTTACTCATTATCTATTATACCTATAGACCCAACATTACTAGTGACTTACATCTAACTATCTGCCTCTTCTTGGAGGTAACCACTATCCTGAAATTTCTTTAGTTTTAGCATACACACATACACACATGCACCTAAATGTTTAATTTTGTTTGCTTTTGAACAATATAAAAAAGACATCATTCAGTGGTGTTCTGGGCTTGCTTTTTTTTTTTTTTTAAAGATTTTATTTATTTATTTGAGAGAGAGAGAGAAAGCATGGAGGTGGGGGGAGGAGCAGAGGGAGAGGGACAAGCAGACTCCATGGTGAGTGCAGAGCCTGACATGGGGCTTGATCTCACAACTCTGAGATCATGACCTGAGCTGAAACCAAGAGTTGGACGCTTAACCGACTGAGCCACCCAGGTGCCCCTGGGCTTGCCTGTTTTAAAATCAATTAATTACTAAGATTTTTCCATACAGTTGAGAGCCACTGTTCAACCATTTTCATTGCTAAATAATAATCCACCCTGAGAATATACTAAAATGTATTTATCCTTCCTCCTGATAATCTAATAATGAGCATTTGGGTTGTTTCCAAGATTTGCTATTGCAAATGGTATTGTTTTGAACATTCACGTACACCTTTGGGTGTATGTAAGCAGGAATGAAAATGCTGGGTGGCTGGGATAAAATTTTTCAGCTCTATGAAATTTAACACCAAATTATTTTCCAAAGTGGTTATACCAATTTATATCCCCATTAAAAATAAAAGAGATCCTGCTGATCTACAACTTCTAGAACCATTAGAGGTATTACCAGGTTTCTTGATTTTTGCCAATCCACATAGGTGCTAAATAGTAAGTCTTTTTGGTCTTGATTTTATTTCCTTAATAGCAGTTGAGCAGCTTTTCATATTTTTTGGTCATTTCTTCAGTGAAATGCCTGTTCATGTCATTTACCTATTTTCCTATCGAGTTGTCTTTTTCTTATTGATTTTTAATTATTTTATTTTTTTTTTAAAAAGATTGTATTTATTTGAGAGAGAGAGAGAGAGAGAGAGAGAGCACAAGCAGGGGGAGGGGCAGAGAGAAAAGCAGACTCCACACTGAGCAGGGAGCCCGACGTGGGGCTCGATCCCAGGACCCTGGGGTCATGATCTGACCTGAAGGCAGATGCTTAACTGACTGAGCCACCCAAGCACTCTGATTTTTAAAATACATTTTTGGACAGCCATCTTGCTCTTGCCGCGTGCTGTTGTTGGAGGACCCTCCCTGCTTCAGATTTACCAACAGCATGAATCAAGAAAAGTTAGCCAAACTTCAGGCTCAGGTCCAGATAGAGGGCAAGGGTACAGCTCGCAGAAAGAAGAAGGTGGTACATAGAACAGCTACGGCTGATGACAAAAAACTTCAGAGTTCTCTAAAAAAACTGGCTGTGAATAATATAGCTGGGTGATTATATTGAAGAGGTGAACATGATTAAAGATGATGGGACAGTTATTCATTTCAACAATCCCAAAGTCCAAGCTTCCCTTTCTGCTAACACCTTTGCAATTACTGGTCATGCAGAAGCCAAACCAATCACAGAATTGCTTCCTGGAATATTAAGTCAGCTTGGTGCTGACAGTTTAACAAGTCTTAGGAAGTTAGCTGAACAGTTCCCTCGGCAAGTGTTGGATAGCAAAGCACCAAAACCAGAAGACATTGATGAAGAGGATGATGATGTTCCAGATCTTGTAGAAAATTTTGATGAGGCATCAAAGAATGAAGCTAACTAAAAATTTTTCTGGAGTTTGGAAGCTGGCATGGACTAGATTTAACAAATCAGCTATGTGGTTCCAAAGTTTTACAGACATGGAGAACATCAACTGTTACTAGTAGTTCAGTAATATAAATATTTTGTATATTAATAATGCTGTTTGTTCAGCATTTTTCGGTCATTTGATTTTGCATTTTGCACTTCCTCCCAGGATCTATTCTTTCAGTCAAAATACGAAGTATTGGTGCAGTTTGAGGGTGTTTTGGTGTTTGATTCTCAGTTTTCTGTTTTTTCGTTGGGGTATTTTTGGTGTGTGTATGTGTATGTATGTGTGTGCGTATGTGTGTATACAGTGGAGAGCAAATTGGAAAACAGTTCTATTTATCCTCCTTCTTCCCCCAGTAGAAAATAAAACAAATCTTTACATTTAAAAAACAAAACATTTTTATTACTAATGTGTTAAATGTGTTGCTAAATGTCTTCTGGTTTGTAGCTTTTCACTTTCTTAAGAAGTCTTCTGATGAACACCAGTTTTTAGTTTTAATAAAGTCAAATTTACTGATCTTTTATGATTTATAATTCTATTTCCATTCTCTGGGTAATTTTGTATAAGACTGTAATAATTGGTTTGGTTTGGTTAAAGTTTGGTTTCAGACTCACTTATAAAACTATCTGGGCTCGGTGAGTTTTTTGGGTTTTTTCTGTTGTTGTTAGAGTAGTTTAAAATTTAGAGACTCATTCTAAGTTCTATGATTCTGGATCTAAGTTTTCTTATCTTTGTAACAGTTAAATTACTGGAGAATACTAAATAATAACCTATAAAGAATTAATACTGTCCCTTTTATATGGCAGATTTGTAAATACATGGTGGTTATCCTTTATACAGAGACTATACAGAACAAGAACAAAAGACTGAAAAGGAACTAAGACATGAACCTGGAACACTGAGAGAGCTTCTAGTCAGATTTGTTTTCTGAACAGAACAAAGCTGGACTTATCTCCTGACTAGAATATGGGCTTCATTCATGCCTTATCTTTGGAATACAAGGCTTTCTCTTCCATCCAATGTAACTATTATAATGTTATGTAATTATAAACAGTTTAAATTTTAAAAAAGTAGTTGACAGGGAGAACAATGTCTCCAGACATGTAAGCCAATGGAAGTTACTCAAGCCTTCAAGTGTATTCATATATAAACTCACATGCACGTGGGCACATACAGCATCCATAATAATGACAGGCTACCGCTAACACCAAAAATGTAGTCTACACAAAGCCTCATTTCAATCTCCCAGTTAATCCCTAACTTAATCTCAGAGTCAAGCCTCTACAATGAATAAAGCTATCCCCATGGAGAAGAGGACTACCTAAAAGAAAGGGAGACAACTGGCCTCGTCTTGTAAAGAATCTAAATTTCTTTTTTTTTCTTTTTTTTTAAGTTTTTTTTTTTTTTATTTTTTTATTTGAGAGAGAGAATGAGATAGAGAGAGAGCATGAGAGGGGAGAGGGTCAGAGGGAGAAGCAGACTCTCCGCTGAGCAGGGAGCCCGATGTGGGACTTGATCCCGGGACTCCAGATCATGACCTGAGCTGAAGGCAGTCGCTTAACCAACTGAGCCACCCAGGCGCCCAAGAATCTAAATTTTTAATAAGAGGAGGCAGAGAGACAGACTATGTATCTATGACTGGAGAGAGAGCTGACATAGACCAAGTATCCATGATGAACGAGGAGGAGACAGCATAGATTATGTATTTACAAAATGAATGCGACGTAAATACAGTCAAGGTGGCCACAGAGTATTTCTTACCTGAGTATCCAAAGGAAATACTGGAGATGGGGCTCAGGTAGATGCCTTTGCCATAGGCTGCTCCATGCAGCTTGCAGGGAAACACCAGGATGAGCAATATGAGCCTGGGCCCTCCCATGGCTGTATATTAGGCAGCCACAAGGCTTATCCAGCCCTCTGTCCCTCCAATTACCTTCTCACTCATTCAGATAACACTAGGAACCTACTCTTGAAAAGCTGATTGGCTGAAAAGTGGGTGCAGATTAACCCCTTTGCCCTACTAGATACTGATGTCTTTGAAAGTGAGGAGTGGCAGAGCCACTGAGTCAGTCCCTCAGAATCCATACTCCTGTCCCCAGGTCTTGGCACATATGCAGATTCCAAAAAAGGAACTACAGAACAGGTAGCCAAGAGGAGGAACAATACGCATTCCTTGGAGGCTCACAGGGCAAAGAAATAAGTCTTTTGTATCAATTCTCTGAATTGACTGAATGAACAGTCACATAAATTAAAAAGCTTTGTCTTACAGGTTAATTCATCACAGTGGCTGCAGTTAGCAATTCATATTCCTGCCTATTACTATAATCCCGTTCCCAAAACCACCAAAAAATACAGCCTGGGGTCAATGATACAACAGCCACATTCATTCTATACAATTTCAACCTCTTTCCTAGGGAAGCCCCACAACAGGCTAGATTTGAGGATGCTGAGGCAAAAACAGCTGAGTACTCTAGAGCAGCCTTCCCCAAAACTGAGTGGGGCAGGGAGGGGGGCGGTGGAGAGAAAGGGAAAGGGGTACAGCCTCACCTGCAGTTTGGTGTAGGATGCATTGACCAGCCCATTGCGCAGGATCGAATGCCAGTTCTCAATGTGGGACCCACTGTAAGGCAGGGTAGAAGACATGTGTCCTCACAGTATGAGGTTCCCAGAAGCACTTCTAAGACTGCCACTCCCACCCATCCTCACCCACACGGGACATGATGATAGACACAGATACACCTAGTGATGGACATGCACATGGATACAGTCACAGGCATGCAAGATATGTGTGTGTGGCTAACCCTCCATCTTAATTTCCAGTCCCATCCTCTTCTCTGTGCTTCATATAGTCCCATCCTAAATCCCCAAATGCTGGTTCAGCATTTTATTTGTATATATATCTATTTTCCTGATATTTCAAGTTACGTAGATGCATCTCACACTCAACAAACTTATCACTGATCCCAAATATGGCTGCCAGTCCTGACTTGACATCTATCTTAAGAAAAGGGCACCACCATGCCCTTCTTAATCTCTCTCTCACTTTCTCTCCCCTCCCACGATTCAGCATAAATCACTGATTTCCTTCCAAGTAGCTTTCAGATCTATCTCCTCCGATCTATTCCTTCAACCACATCTTTTTATATGTAAATGTCATTTTCCTTCAACTATAACATAAGTAGCTTGAGAGTAAAGACCATATCGTATGTATCTTTCTACCTTCTATAGCACCTACCACAATAATAATAAATATTTGACTGATCAGTTGATGGACATAGGTAACACACACTCATATACCTCAAGTGAAGTTGCCCTCCCATCCCCCTAAATTATTTGTTGTCCTCCCCACCCCCACCCCCAGTCCCCACCCTCCTCACTGGAAGGCAAAGGTGCTGCCATAGAGCTTCTTGGCGGTCCGGAACCGAGCCTCCTTGGCAGGAGGGCTGCTCAGCAGGAGGAACTGGTGTGAGGTGTGCATGAACTTCAGCTGCTGCCCAGGGTGGGGGTCGGGTCAGGAAAATAGAGCAGAAATGGAGATCAGGGAGGGAAGGGTTGGGGAGAGGGAGCAAATCAGGCTTGCACTGACCCCAAATAAAGAGATTATGCTTAGGTCCAAAGACTACTGTTGATGGACAGAGCCAATGAAACAAATCTAGGACCAATGTGGTTAGCTGGTTTGGAGCCCCTCCCTGCCCCTCACCAGAAATTTAAAGAGTTTAGAAGAATAGTCACTTACCCTGCTGAGAGGTAGTTTGACAATGTGTGACCTGTTGCTAGAGATGATCCTAGCATAAAACAGAAAAAAAAGGAATGGAAAGAATGAATGTGTGGCCAGACCATCCAGAACAAAGCAGCAGCCTTGCTGAACCCCTGGGAGAACAAGCAAGGATTCCAGGGCTGTCTGCTTTGTGTGAAATGTTCAGGTCACTATCTGGGTATTCCTGGGGTTGTAATGCTCGTGTAGAAAAATGTAAAAGGGAAGCTACTGACCAGAGACCAGCTAGTTACTGGGTAAACGATGGATGAAAGAAAGACAGGGATGAAAGGGAGACTGCTACATCTAGGAAGAGAAAAGAATAATACAAAAGGAAGAGTACATAAGATCAGCTACAAAAAAAAAAAAATCAGAAAGCAGGGATCTCTATTAGCAGGGTGACAACTTGTACTTGGGATTTAGAGACACACAACTGGGGCTCAAGAGCCATCCCATCTGAGCTAAGAGGAAGCCTTCAGGGCTCTCGAGGATGGGGAGGAATGGAAAGAAAGTTACTGTTTGGGCTGGAGAAAGAAAGAGAAGAAACTACAACAATCTTCCTGAGGATTCAAGGACAGATTGGGCTGTGTGTAGGCTGAACTCAGAGCGCAGGAGAGAACAAAGGCATAAAACAGTGAGAGCTCAGCAAGGCAATGTTATCTCATGTAGCGGATACAGTTTGGTTCTTTGGGCTTCACCCATTTACTTGTGATGCCATCCTGGATAGTCTATGCCTGATCACTCCTCATGCTATGTGGGAGCATGTTGCATTGAGAAAGTACTGATGTCAAAAGCTGACTAGGAGGGGAAAGCTATGTCAGGAAAACAACAAAAATCAAGATCAGGGAAGAAGGGCAGGAGGTGGAGGGCAGTAGAAATGTTCAGGACCTTTGTTAGAAAGGAATAATAATAGTGCCTCAAGGCTCTGGATAGTGTACATCAACAGGGAAGGCCTTGAGACAGGGAAAAAGAGTAGAAGAGGGAGACAGACCTCTCTGGATGCACAGAAAACTGAGCTGTAACAGTACTAATGCTTAAATGCAGAGGATACTTAAAAACATATTGGGGAAACAACACCTAAAGAGAACCCGAAACATGGTGTCAGAATTTGTGAGTTCTTAATAGGCTCTGAGTTCTTTTCAGGGCAAGTATATCAATAAAACCCCAAGAAAAAGCAGCCAGAACATCTATAACCTCAGGGAGGATGCTAAAACTGCCTCTAAAAGAAGGTGTAGGTTCCATGTCTAATATCATACACCCCCACACCTCCCTCCCTTCCAATCCCCGAAGGATGAACCATTCTATCCATACTACTTACCACTGCAAGAGAGGATGGGCCAAGGGATCCAGCTTGTCCATCTGCTTCTTGATTTCTAGATATGAGCCCTGTAAGACAGAGGCCATAAAGTTATCTCCCAGGAGAGGTGGGGCCCTCCCACTTAAAACAGACTGTCAGGGCCTAGGGCAAGATAGGCACCGAAGGCCACACAAAGGCAAGCAGAGATGGGGTTCCCACCCTCAAGGAGCCCAGTCAGATTGGTAAGACTCATAAATAAATATGAAAATGACTGAAAATGCTTACAAAACAACATGCAGGTGGGTCTCCCTCATTTTATGCAATTCCTACAACCCTAAAAAGTTGACTTTAAATAAAAAATAAATAAAATCAATGTCCCAGGAAGATCAGGCTAAGGAATCCTGTGGTAAAACTTTACATAAAGCAGAGTCCTTCTGACAAATCATCCCTCCTAGGTATATCTTATGTGTTAATCTGAACTGTGATATATAGGATTTGCTGAGAAGAGGCCCACCTGTAAATGTGAGTACAAATGAATGTCTATTCATGCAGAGATTGCAGACGAGGGGTGGGGAAGTCTGGTGAGGGGCAGCCTTGAGTCAAAGGATGGTCACTGCTCCATGTTGCTGCCCCACCCCTAGAAGGACAGAAGATGTAGGCCCCTGGGGCTAGTTCCTTACGTCCAAGCCCCCTCCTCACCCTCCCAACCCTGGGCAAAAGTCTTTCCCTCACTTCTCTAATTCCCTAAGAATTATGGGGAAAACATTAAATGTGAACAACTTGTGAAGGAATTGGCAGCAAAGGTAAAGGTTGAGAGAGACATCGGGAGTGAGAAAGAGGAATAACAGAGAACAAGGATTGGGAAGGCTGAAGAGGGAAGACTAAAGAAAATACAGTGAGGAATCTGAGTAGCATTTCTAAATCTTCACTCCATTCCCATGGATTCCAAGCACAACAGGGCACTTAAGCAGGACAGGCAGAAGGCAGAATACCTGGGTCATTTCCCGGATGGACATCACACTATCCAGAGCTTTCTGAAGTCGCTCATAATTCTTCTTCTGTGGGGAATCAATAGGAAGAGAAGACCCAGATGAAGAAAAGTAGAGAGTAGGATGTAATGAAAAGGGAGGGCCAGATGTACAAAAGAAGTCTAGGCCCCAGGGAAATAGCATGTCATAGAAAGAACACAGATTGAATGTCAGACAGTTCTGGAATCACATGCTAGTTCTCTTTTACCAGCTGGAAGTAATAGGGGAAGTTACTTAACCTCTTAGAACCTCAGTATTCCTGTATGTTAATGAAGATAAAAATTCCCACTACACTCAGAGATGTTCTGAGGACTAAATAACATATGTAAAGTACCTATATAGTGTGTGATACATAGCAAAAAGGGTAATAGTGAGGCACTCTGCTAGGTACTTGTGATGGTTAATTTTTTTTTTTAAGATTTTATTTATTTGACAGAGAGATATAGCGAGAGAGGGAACACAAGCAGGGGGAGTGGGAGAGGGAGAAGCAGGCTTCCCGCGGAGCAGGGAGCCCAGTGTGGGGCTTGATCCCAGGACCCTGGGATCATGACCTGAGCCGAAGGCAGACACTTAATAACTGAGCCACCGAGGTGCCCCTTGTGATGGTTAATTTTGTCAGTGGTTAATCAAGTTGATCTGACTGGGTCATGGAGTGCCCATTTTGTCATGCATTACTCTTGATGTGTCTGTGAGGGTGTTTCTAGATGAGATTAACCTCTGAATCAGCCGACTGAGTACAGCAGATTGCCTGCCCTCATTTGGACAGGCCTCACACAATCAGTTGAAGGTCTGAGGAGAACAAAAAGGCCAAGGAAGAGGGAACGCTCCCTGCCTGACTGCTGAAGCTAGGACACTCACTGGTCTTTTCCTACCTTTGGACTGGAATTGAAAAATCTGCTCTTTTTGGATCTCAAGACTGCCAGCTTTTGAATTGGAATTTACACCACTGGCTCTCCTGGGTCTCCAGCTTGCCAACTGCAGATCCTGGGACTTCTCAGCCTTCATAACTGCATGAGCCACTTCCTTCTAATAAATCTTTTTCTATATATATCTCCTATTGGTTCTGTTTCTCCAGAGAACCCTAATACAGTACTTTACATATATTATCTCTCATTTTTATAACAATCTGCAAAGTAGGTATTATCCCCTTTTTACAGATAAGCAAATCAAGGTTCAGAAAGGTTAAGCGACTTTTCTTACATCATTCAGCCAGGGAACAGTAGAACCAACCTCAAATGGAATCCAGGTCTGTCTGGTTCCAAAGTCAATATTCTTCACTAGTAAAACCCAATAATGTTAATTCTTCTCTCCTCCTTCTAACAAACTCAGTTAGTTAAAACAGCTAAAGCTTGGGGTTTAAGAGTTCCCAAGAACCAAGTGTTCCATTCCTTCTGTCCCGCATTCCAAGCTGTTATATACACCAGAAGGACAGCCCACAGACTCCCACTATCTCTTATCATTTCTATTCCTTAGCCCTTTCTTCCCAAGCAACGATACCTTGGGGTTAAAGGCCAGAGTCTTGGGATCAGTGGGGTCCACCACAGACGGATAAGGCTCAAAGATGATGCTCTTTCTAGGGGACTCCAAAGCTGCCCTACACATGGCCACCAACAGATCCACCACCTTAGGAGAAAAGAGAGAAAGAGGGCAGAAGCTAAAGGATCTCCCAGAGCTGGGAGTCACACAGTATCCAGCATTTTGGAGGCTCTCAGCACTTCTCTCTGCTGTTCTTCTTTAAAAGCAAATATGCTTATGGTTTCATTAGAAAATACAGACTGTTTATAAAAATTCAAGTAACAGTGAATTAAAAAGTGACTAAAGAAAAGATAAAAATCATCCCCCACCCCCAAACAAATCTCACATATCACAGGTACTACTGTTAAGTCTGATGTCTCTCCTTTCAGATTATTCTTCCTATGGAACTAGTTATTTTATTAAATAGGTAACTGAAAAAGAAAACTACACTACACTTACTGTTGCATTATCTTCTTTATATATAATGTTCTACCCATAAGTAATAGCTGTAGAGTATTTCCACTGTAAGGACATGCCATGGTATCTTTAACAGAACCCCAGAGATGGAACTGTATCCATGTTTTTTTTTTTCCACTACTGCAAACAAGAGTATCGTGAACATCCTTACACATGTAAGCATTTCTGGAGGTTAAATTGCAAGGAGTGGAATTGCTAGGTTGCCTGGCCTTTCTTGATACCAGTTCCCCAGCAGCTTTTCTCTCTCCCATACCTCTGCTCCAGTGGCGACCTCCTCTGCAGCTCCGGACATGACTCCCAGCGTGTAGAAGGAGAAAACACACAGCTCACGAGTACAGACGGCTGGCTGGATGGACATATTAAACAGACATAGTGGCACAGGGTGTGCAGTAAGAAGGTGTTATAGAGAGAAGGACAAATCTGACCTCAGACAACTCTAGAATGAGGTAGGAATTTGGGGCCCTCTACGTCATAAGAAAACTATAAATTAGTCCTAATTAAAACGCCTTATGTATAAGTTTGAGAGTTAATGCTATCTCCTCTATGAAGCCTCCCATGACTTCCCTAGGTAGTTAGATGTTCTCTCTTGTGAGTTTCCACAACACTGCTCGTGTCTCCTCTCCATACTTATAGTGCAGTGTCTGTCCACCTACCTACGCTTGGGAGTCCTTAAGAACAGCATCATATGCAATCATCTTGATCAATACCTGATCCCTATTTTTAAATGTTGGGTGGGGGTTGTATCTTCAAAAATGTTCATATAGCCTCATCTTTCCAAACAGGACTGCTGAGATTTGTTTTCTGAGAAAAACAATTATTTCTAGAGTCAGGGAGTATGGACAGAATTCTACCTTTACCATAGACCTAGGAAGAAAGGAAGAAAGGCAAGATGAGGAGTGAAGGAGCCTTGGCTAAGGGTCCAAGGGAAGAGGGTCATAAGTTAGGGCATATACCTTGAGCATGGACCCATTCTGGAAGACATGCTGCTCATCACACACCACACAGTACTCATTCAACGTTGGAATCCTCTGTTCTGCATACTTCATGATCTGGGGAGAGAAGAGATTATATCAAGTCCTTTGGAAGTACAGGCACAGATAAGGGAAATTATTTAAGCTTCTTTCCAGCTACTCTCCCTACTCCCAGCCCTGTGCCTACGGCAGAATCTATTCTTGGGCCCTGCACTTAAACTGATGGCCCAACTCTAGAGCTACAACTATAAACATAGGAACAGCCATGGCAGAAGACCTGAGTTAAAATCCTACCCCCCTCTACCACTTAATAACATAAATAACTTTGGGGGCGCCTGGGTGGCTCAGTCCGTTGGGCGACTGCCTTCAGCTCAGGTCATGATCCTGGGGTCTTGGAACAGAGCCCCGCATCCAGCTCCCTGCTCAGCGGAGAGCCTGTTTCTCCCTCTCCATCGGCCTGCCACTCCGCCTACTTGTGCTCTCTGTCAAATAAATAAATAAAATCTTTAAAAAAATATATATATATATAACTTTGGGCAAATCAGTTAACCTGAGCCTTGGTGTCTTCATTTATAAAGTGGGTATTATTAACCCCACAGAGGAATGGAGATTAATGAGATAATTTCATTAAAGTATTTTTTTTTAAAGATTTTATTTATTTGACAGAGACAGCGAAAGAGGGAACACAAGCAGGGGGAGTGGGAGAGGGAGAAGCAGGCTTTCCGTGGAGCAGGGAGCCCGATGCAGGGCTCGATCCCAGAACCCTGGGATCATGACATGAGCCAAAGGCAGAGGCTTAACGACTGAGCCTCCCAGGTGCCCCTTCATGGTAGTATTTATAAACATTAACAGGTACTACCCAAACTATTAACCTTAGTTGTGGTAATTACAGATTGTCCCTCTGAGATAGGTGAATATTCAGTCCATGATTATATGGTAGGGAGGCCCGTTCACTGGTCAAAAGCATAGATACAATTCTGTTGGGAAGAGAGCACAAATCCAGAGCCATTTGGCAATACCCTAAAAACAATTTAAGTTAATATATAGTGTTTTATTAGTTTCAAGGGTAGAATTTAGTGATTTATCAGTTGCATATAACAGCCAGTGCTCATTACTAAAGAATTTTTTAAAATGCCCTGTCTAGGGGCACCTGGCTGGCTCAGTCAGTGGACCACACAACTTTCAATCTCGGAGTCATGAGCTCAAGCCCCACACTGGGTGTAGAGCTTACTTAAAAAGAAAAACAAAACCTAAAAAACAGCAACAATAACCAAATAAAACCACTTTTTTTTTTAAGATTTTATTTATTTATTTTGACAGAGACACAGCGAGAGAGGGAACACAAGCAGGGGGAGTGGGGGAGGGAGAAGCAGGCTTCCCGCAGAGCAGGGAGCCTGACGCAGGGCTCGATCCCAGGACCCTGGGATCATGACCTGAGCCGAAGGCAGATGCCCAACGACTGAGCCACTCAGGCACCCCAAACCATACTCTGTCTTACCATGACTCTTTCTATCAGGTAGCAGGTTTTGTATGAATCAAGTTCTTCGCATTTCACATACTTTTGGGCTGGTAAAGGGACATGCAAGGGCTTTTATTCACTCAGATGTACTGAATGCCCACTACGTACCCAGTTTGGTGAATGGTCTCCTTGATTATGCAATAACATAAAAGACTGTCTTCTCAGACCCTCAACACCAACAAGGGAGATGTGGCATGTATACAAATTAATTACAACTCAAAGCATATGGTATGTGACACACAGGTGCCATACAAAACAAAAAGCATCTTAAGAGTTCAATGAGAGAAGAGATCACTCCCACCAATTATGATTTTATGGCACAGGTAGCATTGAGCCTTGACTGCAAAAGGCAGATATGGGGAGGAAGGCCAGTGGAGGGAATGATGTGAACAAAGATAATAGAGACGCAAAAATCAAAGAAAGCATGTCCAGGTAATAAAGAGATATAAAAAAAAAAAAAAACCCCAGTAGAAGCTGGGCAATGAAAGCGGTATAGGGAAAACTTAAGACCACTCGAGTGAGGATGTTGGGGATCATAAGGAAATCAGTGTCAATCCCTCTCATATCTTGACACCATTGCACTTAAAATTTGTCATGCATCATTTGGCACTTGATCAGACATGATCTGTTAGCATCTTCCCAATAATGCCATAAGCTTCTTGAGGATGGGAACTATGCCTTCTTTTCTCCTATCCACACAATGCTTAGTACAGTTCTAAGAGCAGAGCAACTCAGGAAATATCTGTTAACTGACTGAGGAGCTGGGAGATGTTAGGGGATCAGATGAGTCAAATAACAGGGGAAAGGCTTAGGAATGAAGCTTTGAACTCAATTACCTGGACAAGGAATCCATATTCCAGAGTGGGGATGTTCTTGCAGTGACCACTGACCTGAAGAGAGTAGAAAGACAGACATCATGAGCCTCCTATGAAACTGGTGCCAGAGAGACCTCACACTCATCACCTAGGATTCTCCTGAAATAGCTATGCCTTACCTCCAATTAGCCTAAATAATCCCAAAGCTGGAGAGAAGACCTTTAGACATTTTTGCCAAAGGTTCCTACCTTCTTCAAGGTAGGTGAATAGGTTAATACAGCAGCTGATGACCAAGTCCTAACCACATAAAATCATACGTGACATCTTGGGATGCCCAAGCTCAGACTCCCTGCTTCATGGCCTACTATCAGAGAAGCTTGACAGACAGTTATGTTTTCAGCTATTAAAAAATGTGCTCCATTCTACCCATTCATGGTACATGTCCAAGTTTGATTTAGGATGCCTGAAGAGCCATACTCCCACCTCATTTTGAGAAGCTATACTCCCACATTTCCATTCCCACCCTCCTGACACCCAAGTCAAACCCTCCCCAGCCCATGTACCAAAGGAGAGGTCCGTGCTGGGGGAGGGAGGCCCACGTGCTGGGGGCACAGGAGACCTGCCTGGGGGCTGGGAGGATAGCCAAACACCTCCACTTTGGGGTTCTTCATGGTGCAGGAGATGGAACGGTTCATGAGGCGCCCAACTCGAAGCTCTGGTACACCCAGTTTGCCTTTCAGCATGGAGTCCTGTATGATAGGGAAACTGGGAGATCTGGAGAGAGAGCAAAGAGAAGTGATGAAACTGGGAATTCAGAATGAGCCCTAGAAGAACACTGGAGAGGAGCGCCTGGGTGGCTCAGTCGTTAAGCGCCTGCCTTCGTCTCAGGTCATGATCCCAGGGTCCTGGGATCGAGCCCCACATCGGGCTCCCGGCTCCGCGGGAAGCCTGCTTCTCCCTCTCCCACTCCCCCTGCTTGTGTTCCCTCTCTCGCTGTGTCTCTCTCTGTCAAATAAATAAATAAAAACCTTTAATTTAAAAAAACAAACAAACACTGGAGATAAGTGGGTCCTAGGCCAGGATGGGTGAAGTGACTTAAGCCAAAGAACTCCTACCTGAGGAAAGTTCCATTGGATTTTAAACACTTTTAAAACAGTGTATCACAAACCTGAATTGATTCTTATGTCATTATTTGTGTGTTCTTCAGATTGGAACACGGAGAACAGGCAGAGGCAAAGCCTCAGTCAATCTCTATGGCATCTAGGCCAGGTATGGAATGATCCCTTGGACAGGATGCCTGTTTCATTTAGAGAGAGAGAGAGAGACAGAGACAGAGAGAGAGAGAGTGTGTGTGTGTGGTATTTATATACATATGATTAAGTGCTAAATACTGTACTAAGCAAGAAGTAGTTGCAAAGCCTCAGTCAATCTCTATGGCATCTAGGCCAGGTATGGAATGAAAGAGCCTAATGTCTGTCGATAATAGTGCCTGGGAAGCTACAAATCTGGGTTTATATTAGCCTTTGGGCAAGTCAGAGGCCCCAGGGGGACAAAATGTAAGGCCTGGGGACAGAGAACGAGACAATATTTATTTCTAAAACCTAGATAATAAATCAGTGCACCCTCTCATGAGAACAAGGAGTTAATGACTATTCTCAGATTCTGCCTTCTTAGGAGAGGGAGTAATGGATGAGGTTCAAAGAAAGAAAAGATGGAAAAAATTAGCATACAATTCTTCAAATACATACCATGAGCTAGGTATTGTGTTTTACATAAAGGACAAGGTATGAATACTGGTGTCAGAATTACAGGGATAAAGACACCAAGGGGACAGGACCGTGTGGCTGGTGTTAACAGTTAAAGGTGCAGAATTTAGAGGACCTTGGGAGAGGGCAAAATAGATAACTTTAGGTAATCAAGAAAGTGGGGTGGAAGCTCAGACAACACCATGGTCATTAGAGATGATCTGCTCCTAGGGGAGCACTTACTTGGGGATGGGCGAGAAGATGCTGAGGCCAGCTCGGAACTTCTTGATGGTACCACTTGCCTTGAACCAACTGTGCCTCTTTTCCTGCTGGGTCTTCAAGAAATCGTTGCTGAGATGTTTCCATTGTTGCGAAGTGAACATACCCAGGATCCTAAGGAATCAAAGAGAATAGGCTTACAAAAACTCAGGCAGGGGAATAGGTCAAGGAATAGAACTATGAAAAGCAATTAACCTAAAATTCAGACCCAGGGGCTGTAAAGCTACTTGTGGTGAAGTGTGTCTGAAGACCCCCAATCATGACCTTAGCACATGGAAATGTACTGTCCTAAAGTACCTCTTTACCTTAGGGGTTAAATATCCACTCCCATTACCTGGTCTAATGGACCAGAACAATTCTGAGATGATTTGCCTTTAATGGAAGATCTCAAAGGTGAGCCTTCAATGGCCACAAACCTGGGAATATACTGCCAAGAATGACTATACTGACAGTGGAACAGAAGTAGTGGGATGGAATTGAGTAGCATCCTCTACTTTGTAAATTGTGAAGGAGTAGGGCCATGAGGGGTAGTGACACAGCTAGGCAAAAAATTATATCCCCAAACTTATGGCTTCCAACTTGAGCTGGGCCCCCAGCTAGTCCTGTCAATTCTTTCACTGGTCTTTGATCAGTCCTCTCTGGCATTACTCTAAGCTATTATTCTAAATCCTTACCGCCTTCTCTAAGCTTTTAACTTCACCTACAGCTGATAACCTCTTCCTTCTTAACAGGGAAAATTGAAGCCATCAGTTACCAGCTCCTTTAATTTTCCAACCCTACTACAAAATCTATTTCCATTTCCACTCTACCTTGATTCCTCCATTCTCTGGAGACAAGGTGACCCTTCTCTTAATTCCTCTATTTGTTCTCTAGATCTCAGCCCTTGCCTCTTTAGGGACCTTGATCCATCAATCATCCCCCTTTCCTGTCAGTTCCTTTCCCAAAGTCTACAAAAAGTTTCAGTTTCTGCACCTCAGTCTAGTTACACCTCCTTCTTCCCCTCCTATCCGCATCCAAATATCTCGGTCCACACTTACTGTTTCTACTTCATTGCTAACCACTCACCGCAGTCCAGTTTCTCCCTTCACCACTCCACTATGATTGCTCTTACCTTGATGCTAAATCCAACAAAAACTTACTTATCTCCTCTTTCTTAACCTTTATCCTTTCTGGCATTTTGCCCTCCTTGTAGAAACTCTCCCCCTTGCCTTCTGTGACACCATTCACTTCCTATTCTTCTCTAACTTCTCTGACCTTCCTTCAGTGTTCTTTTTCTGCCCACCCTGCTGCTTTTCTTGGGTATTTTGTCTGGATGTCAAAGGGTGTTTTGCCCTTGATCCTATTTTCTTTTTATCATGCTTTCCCTTAGCAATTGCATACTCTACACTGGTTGTAATCTCCACCCATTCAGTGACTATATTTTCCACCCTAACTTCTGTGACATATCTAACTATGTACTGAGTGCCTCCATCTGAATATCCCAAGGTTTTTTGTTTTTGTTTTTAAGTAGGCTCCATCCCCAGCATGGAGCCCAATGTGGGGCTTAAACTCACCACCCTGAGATCAAGACCTGTGCCAAGACCAAGAGTTGGACACTTAACTGACTGAGCCACCCAGGTAACAGCCCCCCCCACCAGGTTATCTTTAAACAAGATGTTTAAAATGGAACTAATTATCTATCCTTATCCCATAAACCTGCTCTTCTTCTTACATCCCTATTTAATTTGGTGTTCTATTAATTTACCCAGACATCTAGGCTGGAAACCTAAGAGCAGTTTTCCACTATTCCTTGGTTTTTATGACCACATACAACATATCCAAATCGGTCTTCAAGTCTTATTGATTTTACACTCCACAAATCTTTCCAGTCCATCTTTCATCTCTATTCTCACCCACATTAACACTTTGGCTCAGGCCCTCATCATCTCATGTCTGGACTTCTACAAAAGTCTCCTACTAAACTAGTTCTGGTCTCTTGTCTCAGCCCTTCCTACCTAGTTTACACAGCACTACCAGAATCATTTCTCTAAAACGAAGTCTGACCACGTCCTTTCTTTGCTTAAAACCCTTCAAAGCTCCGGGTGTCTACAAGATAAAAGCCCAAGATCCTCTCTGATTTGGACCCCTTCCTACTTCTCTGGCTTCAGTTCCTACCACTCTCCCCCTGTATTTTACTAGCAATATTTAACTACTTGAGCTTCCTACACACAGGCTGCTTCACCTGTGTCCTTGTAAATGTTATTCACTCTCAGAGTCTGTCTGCATGGGCAACTCTTACCCATCCTTGAAAACATGAATCATCTCCCTTTCATTCATTCACTCATAGCCCTCCACCCACCACCAGACTGAGTCACCCCTTCCTCTATATTTTTTTTAAGTTTTTTTTTTTTAATTTTTATTTATTTGACAGAGAGAGAGCATAAGCAGAGGGAGAAGCAGACTCCCCACTGAGCAAGGAGCCCGATGTGGGACTCAATCCCAGGACCCTGGGATCATGACCTGAGCCGAAGGCAGACGCTTCACCGACTGAGCCACCCAGGTGTCCCTCTCTATAGTCTTTTTAAACCTTACATGTTCACTTGTATTAGAACATGTATCCACTGGACTCTGTATTCACTGAGGGTAGAATCTATATAATTCATTTATTTCTCTTTGTACACCAAATATCAGCAAGATGCTCAACACATTCCATAAACTAAAACTGTCTGAACTCCTAAAGCCCCACTCAGAGAAAATCACAAGAGAAAATACGAAGAGCATGACCCTAATTCTAGGGTTGTACCTATCCTTAAATGGTAAGTACTAATAAGCCCCACCTCACCTCTAGGAAGTCTCAAGGCCAGACATCCCAGAACCAGAGGGTCTCCCACCTAACCATAAATTTGGCTTTCCCAATTTATTTAGTCTTTCTTGGGCACATCTCAGAAAGATATTTTTGGGAGGAAACATTCCACCCAAAGGTCTGCCTGTCCATCCATATGTCCGTCTCTTCCCCTCATATGTCCATAACCAGAAAGATCAAAGTTCTTACTTTTTCAACTGAAGACCCAGCCCAAACCCTTCCTTATTCGATGGCTGGAAAACCTCAATTGATGGTTCTGCAAAGAGAAGAAAAAGCTCCTAGTATGTACAGGTCTCTATTTTCCTGGGAGTCCAAGGCCCCAGTTCAGTGGATGAGCTTCCTCAGATTCTAAGAGTACTCTAACCAATAGTGATGGAGAAGCAAGCATCTGAGGCAGAGGGTAGATTCTGGGAGCTTTCTGACCAATTCCAAATCACTTCAGCTTCTATGAGGAGGTCGAGGGGAACAGAAAGAATAAATAATATCTGGGGACCAGAGTAAACAATTTCATTAACCAAGAAGGCCTTCAGGGGATGGCTAGCAGGTGACAGGAAATGAAGACACCAATGACAGAAAACTGAAAAGCCCCTACCAATGGCCTGCAAATTATACCCAAGGACCTTATTCTTAGCTTTTCTTTGGCGCATTTAACTTAGGACTTTGGATTAGTCCACAACTGAAACACCTACATGCCCAAAGTCACTGCCTTTACCTGGTCCATCGAGGTACTGGGAGAGAGAAAATCGCAGCCTCAACACAATAGGTTCTGTTCGGAGGACTTTCCAGGCTGTAGAGACTTCCTCCTAAAAGAGTAAGGGAAACAGGTTCCAGTTTAGCAACAGAGAGGAATGGACTTGGAAGTTTTCCCTATATGACACACACATGCACATGACAGTACACACCACTGTCTGCTGATGGTCTAGGAAAGACAGGGATGAAGAATATGTGCTCCAAATACAGCACTCAGGAACAAGACTCCTGGCCTACATGACAAAATCCACAAGTCCAGCTAGACATGTTGTTGGCAGTACTAGCACCACTTACATCGAGGAAGCTGATGTTGATGTGGAGGTCAATGTCCACGTCATCGATAGTTCCATATTCTCTACAGAGATACAGGGGAGACTCAGTAAGGGAGAAAGAAGGGAACAGAGACTGAGGTGGAGGGAAAACTGAGCCTGGGGCCATGGGAGAGGGAAGAGTGGAAGGTAGCTCTGTATCTAGACTCAGCTACAGCCTCAAGCCACTTACACGATCAGGGCTTCCTCCAGGCCAGAAGCCCTTCTGACCTCAAAGGTCAAACTATCAGCTTAGAGGGATTCTAGGATGAAAGGAAACTTCTAAGAAAAGTGGCTATACTTCTTTCATCACTGCTCTCAGCTAAGCTTAAGTATGCTGAACAACTCCCACTATCACTAAGCTCCTAATTTATCCAGGTCCACAGACCCCCTATCATACCATAAAAAGAAAAAAACCTCTAGCCTTCCACAGCTCAGAAAGAAGTGGCACGCTCCTGAAGTGGAGTCCCACCTGATGGATACAGAGTTCTCACTGTAGATCTCCTTCACGGCTTCAATGTCTGCATCGAGCTGTGGGTGTCGATACAGGTCAGCTGCACAGCTCCCCTGAGTCAACAGCAAAAACAGTGGGGAGGTTTGGGGGGAGGGGAAAGAGAGATGCAAAATAAAAAGAACATGAACAAACAGCAGGCACAAGAAAATCAAACAGCAGTAGTACATATAAGCAAAAGGCAGCTTCTGTGAAGGGGCTCTTGATGGTGACCCTAGCCACCGACCATTGGCACACAAGTCTCCCACCATCTCCACTCTATGAACTTTCAGCGGACCAAATGCAGGCCTTGCTCAAGAAGTACAGCCTTAAGTCTGCAGCTTTGCCTCTGACTCTGACCAGGGATACTTAGGTATCCCTTCCATGAGAACTCAGGACAGGCTGAAGAGCACAGAATTTAACTCAGATGGTTCTGTGTGAAAAGTCCAACATTCCTCCTCAGGATTGTGCCTTGGGTAGTGATAGCGTAATCTTTAAGAACTATGCGTAAAATCACTGGCAAGGTAATCTTTTAAAAATTGGACCCTAATGAATGAAATGACACCCACTAGCTAGTGAAGGAAGAGTCAAAAAATAATTATTTCCAACCAAGAACACATGGGTACCTTCCACATACAAGAAATGTAGTTTACTCTGAGAAAGGTATGAGTCCAAGGCAAGAGCAAGGATATGAGATGAGCTCTTGTAAGACAATGCTCAGACCACACCAACACTGTATTGTATCATCTTATCTCTGCTCCAGAATAATCTCTCACTACTTGTTGTATTCAGAGAAGCACACATTTAGACTACCCAATATGGGCTTTAGGGGATGTAATCTCACCTGAACTCCATAGAGAAATTCCTCTGATTCATTATCTCCCTCCGAATCATCATCATTCCAGAACTGGCCTTTGATGTCCTAGTGATGAGAAATAAGAATGCAACCTTTGTTGGATCCCTATCATCCCATGCAACGGAGTGTGGTGATAGGAAACAGATTCCCACAAAGAACGGGAAGCCCCTCAGGACAGAGTAACTGAGGCCCTTGGCGCCTGGGTGGCTCAGTTGGTTAAGCGACTGCCTTCGGCTCAGGTCATGATCCTGGAGTCCCAGGATTGAGTCCCACATCGGGCTCCCTGCTCAGCGAGGAGCCTGCTTCTCCCTCTGACCCTCCCCCATCTCATGTACTCTCTCTCATTCTCGCTCTCTCAAATAAATAAATCTTAAAAAAAAAAAAAAAAGAATAACTGAGGCCCTATTCCCTTTACTCCCTTCACTTCACTCTTTGGTAGACAAGTAGACAACTGTGAAAGCACTATACAAGGGACATGTCTCTTCCTGGATCTGGTCATATCCATGGCCTACCTCTGACTTCTGATGGATGGAAAAAGATAGGGAATTTTGGCCTTCTTGGGTGTAGGTATGATGATTGAGGCTCTGGTAGCCAGTGGGGGAGGGATGCAGACTTCAACATCAATGTTGATTCCTAGGTATATCTAGATCCTAGTGCAGGCTGGGCCTCTTCTCGGATCATTACTGCAAAGCAGCTACGCACATAGTTAAGCTCTCTTGTCTTATCACTCCCTTTCTATTCCTTATTTAACTCTCTCTGTCCTTCCCAAGAAAATCTACCTGTACACACCCCAAGTAATATAGTCTCCATGCTCCTTCTTCCTTTAATGTCAGATAACCAACTCTACCTTTCAAAAGGATGGAAGGGAAAATACCAGGAAAAAGTGAGGTTTGTACTTGGTCCCATCTATCCCCTGGATGATCAGTTGGAGAGATGGTAGTCAGTTCTCACCATTGGGTCAGTGGGTCACACACACTCCCAGGTCAGTGCTAGGCAGCACCCCTCCATACCACCAGCTGAACCCAGGCCAACGGGATGGGCATTTAGGAGGCCACAGAGGGAGACAAGGGAGGGGGTGATGTCAGGGGCTGACTGGAGATCTGCTGGGGATGTCAGGCTCTGCTGTGGTGGTGGTAACAAGTCACTGTCCTGTGGAAAGTAGACAACAATTGGTTTCATCACCACTTAACAGCTAGATGGTATTTACACAAGCACACGTTTATGGATACACTTTTATTAGACATATTACAGACACTTGCACATAGAGACATACTTGCATGCATGTACACACACTTGTACACATAGTTCTTTAAAGATAATGAACTGTGAAAGCACTATACAAACATAAGACACTACTGTTCCATTTGAGCTCAAGAGTTGGATTAGAGCAAGTCCCTGCTCTAGATCACAATGCTGTATCAACCCCTGAAGCCGAAAGTGATGGTAGCAGGACCAGATGATATGCTACTCTGTCTAGTCAGTTCATTTAGGAACATTCTTCACAGTACCAACCCTCATCAGAATCAGATTCTTTTGGGAATCTTTACCCCTAGTTATTTACTCAAATTGAATCATCATGTCTTACTAAATATCAGTATCACTAGAAGCCTTTATATGACAATCATAGCTAACTTAAAAAGTCCTCAACAACACTGAACATCCTCTGGTAGACACGGTCTGAGTTGTCATGGCCAAAATAATACCCTGGACTGATCTCGGAACCTACTCTCCAAATAAAAATGCAATAATGATCCCAATAGTCAGAAGAACACTAACCCCTAGCCATTTCACAAAATTAAGAACAACTATCTAGGCCTTCCTGACTCTGCACATATCTGTCTCACCCACTCCAACCTAAACAGAAGTGTTCTTGGTCTCTAATATGGTTCTACTGAACCTTAGGTTTATAGATCAGAGTGGGGTCTATGGATCTGCAACATCAGCATCACCTGGGAACTTATTTAAAATGTAAATTCTCAGACCCCTACTAAGACCTACTGAATTAGAAACTCCAGAGATGGGGTCCAGTAATCTGTGTTTTAATAAGCCCTCCAAGTTATGCTGATGCATGATAAAATTTGAGAACCACTGTTCTAAATCCTTGTGTGCTCCAAGGGCCTGTGGTCTGTTCCTCAGATAACCAACTTAAGCCTGGTAACTGACCCAGGATGGGGACATACGGCACAATGCCAAGGCAAACACCATAGCTGTCCTCGAGCTGATAGCAGTGCCTGACTCATCAAAAACAATATGCAAAGGGAAACTGCAATTGAAGTTCTTAGAGATGAAATGGCCTGATATCTGAGATTTACTTGTATATACTACTCCACCCCAAAAGGGGGGTGGGGGGGAATGAAATAAATATGGCAAATACCAATGATCAATCTGAGTGATGGGTTCATGAGAGTTTCTCATACTCTTGTGTATAGTTGGAAAATTCCCTAACAAGTTAAAAAAAAATCATAGCCTACTCCTGTACTTTTTCAGGGGCCCTAAAAAGTCAACTCTAAGTGTGAACAGGAAAATTATCCCTGAAACTCCACAACTGCCTACTTGCTGTTCTTCAAACATATCAAGCATACTCCCACCACAAAGCCTTTGTCCCTGCTGTTGCCTCTTCTTGGAATGCTTTTCCGATATCCATATGGCATGCTCCTTACTTTCATATTTCTGCTCAAAGGTCATATTGACCATCCTCTATAAAACAGCAAAACTTCAACACACACACACTAGCACTTTCTATCCCCCTTACCTGCTTTACAATTTTCCACAGCACCATGCTCTGACATACAAAATGTTTGTTTTATTTATCTTCCAGCAGAATATAAGCTCTGTGGTGGCAGAGGCTTTGACTCTTTATTGTCTGTTGTCAGTACCTCAACTCATACTTATTGAATGAACAGATGAATGAATGAACTGTCTGCTAGATACCTAAACCAAAAGGGAGATACACAGAAGAACCTAAATGTGTCTACACATAGACAAAATCATACAAAAATGATTTTAAAAAGCAAGACTCCATTCACCTTAAAGAGCAGCTGAGAACCAAAATTATGAAGATCTGAGGGCTGAGCTGGGTTTGTGAGATTTGAAAATAAACAGTCAGGTGCTGATCTGGATGATCAGAGAGGAATAAAGAGGGAGGCACTAATGTCCAGCTTGGGCTGTCTTGGGCTGGGTGGTAAGACGTTGGCAGCGTAGGCCAGAAGTACCAACTTTCTCAAGGTCTTTGTCACCGCAGAAGTCAAGAAAAACTTAGCCTCTCTCCAAGGGCTGTTGCTGCTTGGTTTCTGCTGTTATCACAAGGAGAAAAAGGCAGTTCAGAGGGAATTTTTCTTGTCCAGGGAAGAAACAATTCAGAGACTACCATCTTTCCCAAACCAGGCTGTTTCAGTGAAAGGGACTCCCATCTTCTACTCTCAATGCCCATTCCCCTGGAGGTAGAGAATGGGTTTAAAGAGTGGGAAAAGGGAAGTGGTGGGTCATGAAATTCACAGAATCACAGACATCTGAAAGAGGAGTAAGCCTAAAAGATCATGTATCTCAGTGCTTTCTTGTTATACATAGAATACTCATGTGTAGGAAGGCCAAGCAAGTTGCTTAGCATCAGTATAGTGGAACTGAGACTTAAGCAACATTTGACAGGTCCTAATTGCATCCAATTTTCTTGTAATGTGGTTATAACTAATTAAAGGAGTTGTTTAATGAATTAAGCAAGAAAGACCTATCTGATTTATCTAAATGAGGTGAAGGAGGGAACCTTTCAAGAGAAGCTGGGCCAAGTATACACTGTGTGAAGAGTACCCAAACAAGGGTGTTCAGCTCAGTGTTAAGTCTGGATGATCGCGGGGCGCCTGGGTGGCTCAGTTGGTTAAGCGACTGCCTTCGGCTCAGGTCATGATCCCAGAGTCCCGGGATCGAGTCCCACATCAGGCTCCCTGCTCAGCAGGGAGTCTGCTTCTCCCTCTGACCCTCTTCCCTCTCATGCTCTCTCTCATTCTCTCTCTCAAATAAATAAATAAAATCTTTAAAAAAAAAAAAAGTCTGGATGATGGCAGCTAAGACAGAAGGCTTTACGGATCTGTATGGGAACAGGTCAAATGTAAATAAGCCTCAAGTCCGGATCACAAAAGTCCTTCCCTAGGTCCACCGGCACTTCTCGCTCTGACAACTTTTCATCTAGCCAAAAAAGCCTCCGATCCCAACATTTAACTCTGGGTTTGACTCTCAGCTTTGTAGTCCTGGGAAAGGGGGTTACTCCACTCTATACCGAGTGCTCCTCTCTCAGAAAGACTAAGACACTGAACAAAGAGTGCGGGGGAGAACCCACGGAGGGGAGATTCTCAAAGGCTGGCGCTATCTCCGGTACACCCGGTGGAGGAAGAGGACGAGGTTAGCCCCCAAAACACTGGCTGCTATCCGCGCTTCCAGGGCAGGCCCTGAGGCCTCCCTGGGGGGGAGCAGTCATAGCTCTTCTCCGGTTTCCTCCGGAGACCCCCAAAGACACCCAACACCTGCCTCCCGGGGAAGAAGCTCTGTGCCCGATCGGTGTTGCCAGCCGCCCGGCCTTGAGCGAAGCCTGTCAAACCGAGGAGCGCCCCTCAGAGCCCCCCGGTCCAAGCCCCTCACTTCATCCACCCTTGCCGAGGCGGGGCGGGCCCCGCACCCTTCCCGCGGCCCGGCCGCCCCGCCCCGTCCCCGTGGCGGCCGCCCCAGAGGCCGGCCTCGCGAGTACTCACGGCGACCCCGGGCCGCGTGCGGCCGCCGCTGAGGGGACGAGCGGCCCGGGACGCCCCGCGGGGGCGGAGCGGCAGGCCAAGGGGCGGGGGCCGGGCCGGGCGGGCGAGGTCGCGCACCCCCACGCCTCGTCGTTCCGTCACGGGCGCGCAGAGCCACTCTGCGCACGCTCGCGCGGCAACACCGTAGTCACGTGACCGGCTTCTGACCAATCGCCATGCGGCCTGTTTCTGGGCGCGCCACCGTCCGGTACGCCAGGCTTCCGACGCTTGCGCGGTGCGCGCTGGTTGGGAGGGGTGCGGGGCGGAGGTAGGTGGCGCCTGCGCCGTGGGTTAGGGCGGGTGAGTGGAAAAAGGAGGGGCTCTGGGGGTGCGCGGAGAGCCTTCTGAAAAAGACTGTCGGCGCTTGGCGCCCCGTGTGGTTGGGAGGAATGAGCAGGGAAGACCGTCCCCGCTGCCTTTCCACGTTGGAGGCCGGGCCGCAGGTAGAGATTGAGAGGGGCTTCCTGAGACCCCGCGGACTCCAGAAATCTCTGGTTTGCAATGGGGGAGTCAAAGACCTCGGGGTCTTGCTCCCCTGGTAGCTGTGGCGTGTCGGAAAGCACTCTTTCTATTCAAACAATCTGGGTTCAGAACTTGGTTTCAGCACTTACTTCAGCCTCAAAGCGTGGGACTTTCTTTCGCTTTCTGAGTCTTAGTTTTGTCATCTGTAAAGTGGGGGCAATAATACCTTTTAATGGGGTTGTTGTGGTGAGGATGAAATAAGATAATAGCTTGAACCTTATGAAATTGCCGTTTTGTAGGCTATAAAGAGTCAAATACCTGCAGTGTCATACGGTTCAACATAATACATATGAGAATCTGCGCCTAGGAAGTAGTCCATAAATGGAAGCTATAATTGTGGCAGTTATGATTATTAATCTCAGACATGGCCAGATCTTTCATCCTTAGAATTTGGTGTCAGGGCTCACATATGCCCCTCTTTTCCATCAGCACTAATGGGGAAAGTCTTATCTTAGATCTACTCTCCTTCCTCGCTCCCTCTTTTTAGCTGGATACAGCACGCTCAAGAAAGGCTTTGCCCTGAGTAATACAGGCATGTTATGTCTGTCCATCCTGAGCAGCCTTGCAGTCAGGATTTTCCTGGTGATGTTTTTTACATTTGGATATCCTCAGCATCTCCTTTCTGATTCCCTCCTTTTGATGCCCCCTGCCCCAGTCTTTTCACCTTGCTCTCAGTCTTAGTATTAGTTTGTTACACCCATTATTAATAATAACTGAAAAAAGCGAGGGATATAAAATAACAGGACTTACAGCCTTAGTCTCAGAGTGTAGAAGTTCAGAGTAGTTGGGGAAGGGGTTGACTCTGTTCCCTACAACAGTTCCCTAGCAAGGGCCCCATAATAGCTTTTAAAAGCCATGCATGCCTGGCAGTGTTTGAACACGAGCACTTTGGGTAAGCAGAGGGAGTCTGTCCCCATGAGTAAAATGTCAAAATCCAGTATTTCACAACCTTCCAGGATTTCCCCTCTTCACCGCCTCCCATCTCATGCCACCAGCTCTTCTACTCATTATGAATCCCATGAATCTCGACTGCCTCATGGTTTATCATTATCTTCCTGGCTTCACTTCTTTTCCTATCCAGTCCAGATCCTATGGTCAGTTACTTTTATCACATTTTTGTTAATATGCTTGCCCTTAAAATCGCAATCTTGGGTCATTCCAGCCATTTACCTCCTTTCCTCTCCCATCCTAAACCAAGATAAGGGAAATCACCCAATCCTGCAGAACTGCGCTTGTGAGTGGACACTGTTTGAGTTAGTCCAGCCCATAAACCCTATTCTTTGGAAATTATATTTTCTATACTCGCCCTCCAGATCTGTGGGCCCCAGGGCCATGTTTGTTTTGTGTGACCCCTGGCGCTGTGGCTGCAGTTTTTTGAACTGTGAGTGGATTCCTAATCCAAGCTGTGCTAAGTAAATGTACTCTCCTGGGAATTTTGGATTAGGGATGAGAGAATATGATTCTGACTGAACTGGTCTCCTGAACAGAAGAGATAAAAATCCAGGAGCTATGGTGCATCTACCTCCAGCTACTATGAGGAATGAGAGATGGAGAAAGACTACTTGCAAGGAGAGAATGAACCATCTAGAGGCAGAGACCAGAAATGGCGGGATTGGTCTCTGGTTCCTAAAAGATACCCAGAGGGGCGCTTGGGTGGCTCAGTCAGGCTTTCTCTCTCTCTAATAAATAAATACAATATTTAATTAAAAAAATAATAAAATAAAAGCTTCCCAGGCCCTTTGTGAGGCCCTCTGACCTTGGGGTCTCTGAGTCACATTTATCTAGAATAAATCTTTTAAGCTAACTTAACTTGTACCCAGTGCAGAGCTACTGCAAATTCAGTCTCTTCAGTTGGGCCCATAGTGTACTCAGCAATCCTTATACATGGCAGCTTCTGCCACCATCCCCCATTCTGCTTCACAGAGAAAATGAAGGCAAGTGGGAAGAAACTGTCTTAGTTTCTAGTCCCCTCCAAGCATCTGAATCTCTCCCACCCTTTCTTTCTCAGAGAAGAGAGGTCTCCCTTCAAATCCAAGGTTAATCCTCTCACTGTGATGTGTATTTCATTATCTCTTGTCTCTTCAGGAACTTTGCTCCTTCGCTTATGCCTCTCTTTCATGGATATTCAACTTTTCACTGCCCCCTACTTTTTGATCTCAGCACATAAACTTGATCAAATGGCCCAACCTAAAAAAACAAAAAACAAAAAAAAATCCACCTTTAATCCCACACGCTACTGACTGTTGCATATTTTCTTGCCTTCGACAAGCTTCTAAGGAGTAGTGTGACTCTCCATCTCCACTTCCTCACCTCCCATGCACTCTTTAGTGCTTAAATCTAGTGACCTCTTCCCAAAATCTCTATTGAAAATACTTTCACTGAAGTTGCAAATGACTTCTGAACTGAAAAATCCACTGGAAATGTTCAGGCTTAACTTATTTGACCACTTGATGTCATTTAGCTTTGTTGATCACCCTGACCCTGTACCCCTTTTCTCCGTTACACAATTGCAGTTTTTCCTACACTCACTACACTCCTCAGCATCCTTCATGGACTCCTTTCGTGTCGTTCACTATTTAAATAAGAAAACAGGGCCCCTGGCTGGCTCAGGCAGAGCATGCGACTCTTGATCTTCGGGTTGTGAGTTCAAGCCCCACATTGGGTGTAGAGATTACTTAAAAATAAAAATCTTCCCCAAAAATGAGAAAACAGTTTAGTCCAGACCAATTTCGCATCTCCTCATTCTTCCTAGTGACCTCCACAGCACCGACCCGAAGCGGACCTTGGTAATTTGGGGGTTCTCAGAATCTGATTCCCCTTCTTCTTACAAGTCTTGGAGATAAGCAGAGCCGACATTCCATGATAGACATTGAAAAGGTTGGCAGCTAAGGCAGAGGCATGTGACCTAGGCCTAGCCAAGTAGCCCCCAGAAGCGTAGATTCTGGGGTAAATGATTCGGAGAAATAGAACCGTGGGGAATTCATCCTGGCAGTGGACACAGCAAAGTCAGCTCTCTCCCATGCATGGGGGCTATAGTGGTATGGGTACTGGTGGTGGTGACGTCAAGCACCCACTGATGATGAAATCCACAGTATTCTCACTGTCTGGTTATAACATATGACTTTGGCTTTTGCTCTGGCAGACTGGCCTCCCGTTGTTCCCACTCATTTCCCAAGCTTGCATGCCCTGCTTGGCAGTACTATGACCCACCCAGTGCCCTTTCAACAAATGGTTTTTCTGTTTAAATCACCCTGGGTGGCACCCTGACTGCAGGTGACTAGGACTCCCAAATGTCTATCTCCCTCCTTTCCTTCTTGAACTTCAAGTTGCCTTTTGGATAAGTTGCCTTTTAGACAACTCCATTTGTACGTCTCATAGGCAAACACATCTTCTTGTCAGTCTACATCTCTTCCATGTTCCTAGATTCGTAAATAGCATCTCTGACTTGTTCAGCCTGAACCCTGAGAGAGAAGCATCTTAGAGTTCTCCCACCCTCATTTAAACAAAAACCAATTTTGTCTTGTAAACATCTTACATTTTACCTCTGAATACATCTTAAATCAATCTCTCCTTTATATTCCTACTCTTCCTCACCAGAACCATTGCACTATCCTCCTAACTAGACCCTCAATCCCAGTATCTACTCCTCTGGTCTATTCTCCACTTAGCTGTCCAGTGGAATCTTTTTAAGACACAAATCTGATCATGTCACTCCTCTTTTAAAGCCCTTCAATGGCTCCTTCCTGTCCCCGTGATAAATCTGATACCCTTTCTATGGACTTGGCTCCCGCCTGACTCTCACTGCTCCTTCATCTGCATCCTAAACTCCAGCCAGGTCAAATCACACATTCTTACAGACCCTGCAGGACATGTCTTTACACTCCATAAGTCCTCAATAGGCTGAGAGTCACAATGCCACCTCTGCCCCCTCCCCCTTTCACCCCACAGAGATGGATACAAGACCCATCACCCTGCCCAAAGTGATTAGTTTAGGCATGAGTTTGTGACCTTAGTAGAGCCAATCAGTTTTCTCTTCAAAGTTCTCTTGCTTTTAAGGCCATGGTGCTAGGAGCATATGAGATTGAAGCTGCTGGCATCCAGCTCTCTCTGTCCCACGGAGAAAGTGTGTCTGTGGCAGGAAAGAGAATGGGACCAAGGCACAAAGAGAAGCAGAGCCCTGAGAGATGGAGTGAGGGTTAGCTGATGACATTTAATTGAGCCCTTGAATTCAGCCCCGCCTAAATCAGTAATACCACTACACCTCTCAGTTCCTTCTTGCTTAAGCTGGTTTGTGTTGGGTTCTATCACCTGTCCCCCAACCAGTTCTAATACAAAAATGGAATGGGGTGTGCAGACTCTAGAATGGTGGAACCGAAGTGAAATGGGGGCAGTGGGAATCTGACAGTCCTTGGCTGGGAAGTTGGAAATCCCTGTTATGTGATATCAAATTAGCTGGTTAAATGATCCCCTATCTTATCTTGAGATTTGGGTCATGGATCCATTCTAGATGGAGATCCTCTTCCTCAAGTTTAAGTGAGTGAAAACAAAAGCAGAGACATGGGGACATCCAACAGGAGATACCGGAGCTTACGGCCTGAGAAATTCCAAAGAAAAAGTCTGATCCTCCACGCCACACCTGAATGCATCTTTTTTCTCCCCGCAAGAACTATACATTTATTTCACTTAGAATTCAGACAGTGCTGGGGATTCTGTGTGCGTGGGGATATTGGCTTTGAATCCTGTGGGAAAATGTAGGATATATTGGTCACAAACCTCATGTGCCTTCTTAAACTTAAATCCCCACCTATGCCAAATAGCCCCTGCACTTCCACATCTGTGGTAGAAATGCCACATGGCAGGCTGTGGGATCTGACTTCCCAAGCAGCCACCTGGGGGCAAATGATGCAACTCAGAAGTAAGGTGGAGGTATGCACCTTGGTCAGTGGGAAACAGGAAATGAGGGGAGGAACAGATAGATAAATTCCCTCCCAATTCTCCTCTTGGTGAACTGTTCCAAGGTGGTTTCTCCTTGCAAGCACCATGTCCTTAGCAAACAACACTGTCATGTGACCTGTCCTCTCCTCATGGCTCATGTGAGGACATCGCCAACACAGTAATACCTTGTCTTGCATTGCTTCACATCTTTCCTGACTCATGTCTCTCCTCCCCTCTCATCATCCTTCCATCTCCCCAAATAGTGTGAGCACCGTAACCCTTGTCTCAGAGTCTGTTTCTAGAGTACTTTGGTTAAGACACAGAGCCACAATCAAAGCCCCCGTCCCAACATTAAGTCCCAACTGTGGACTGCTGTGGACAGAGCAGATTTCCTGCCCAAATGCAGGGAATCTAGCCCAGACTGCTGGCTTCCTATCAGGAGCCCAGGGCCAAGGTTGGGGGTTGGGGGGGTTGGGGGGCAGAGATCGGGCCATATCTAGCTTACTCCATAGGGGAAGCTGAGGCTCATTTCACAGGCTGTCTTCATGCTTCCCTGCATTTTTTCCTGGGCACCTAATACTTCCCTTGGGAAAAGTCAGACCCAGGCTTGCAGCCTGCGTCTGACTTCTGGGTCTCTGCTCTTAGGCATCGCGAAAGCAGGAGGCCAGAGCGTGGAAGTTCAAAGTCTCCTCTACAGATGGCCGGGCAGTCAAAGGCTCTGATCGACCCAGGCTGGTGGAGGGTGGAGAACACGGATAGCAGTGTAAAACCAGGACTAGGGAGAGAAAGGGTGGCTCTCTGCCCTTTCCAAGTTTGCACTTGGCACAGATTTGGTCACCTCTTTGTGGACCCCACATGGCTCAGCCTGGAAGGGCAGCCACTTAGACTGCATTGGCTCTGAACTCTGAACTCCCTAAGTCTATGAGATTTCTTCCTTCACTCGTTCTCCCAAAAACATAAGGTTGTGTGACATCATTGTATACACGTACGGGCCATGAATGGGAGCCCGGAGACCAAAAACAGCCTCTGAGTCCCGGCTGGATTTGGCCATGTCGCGAGGCAGGCAGGTGCAGTCAGAACAGTGGATGTCCAAAGATCACAGCTGAAGCTGGAAATTATCAAGGGAGATTCAGTGATCTCCATGTCCTTAGCACCTCCTTTGGGAGGGTATTCTGTGCATGTTATGCTCCACTGAGGCAGAGGCGAGACTGCAGATGTGGTCAGAATACACACCAGATCCAGAGCTGCTTCCAGTGTCAGAGGTCATCCATCCTATCTCAGACTAGAGGTCTTTTCTTCCTACATCTAAGACACCCAGGCTGCATCCAGGGAGAAAGAAATTCCAGAGTCCCTGCCAAAGGATGAAGAGCTTGCTCACAGTCCCCAAGTGATACCAGTTCTCAGAGGGCCCGCAAATTCGATGTCCATGGACAGACTCCTCTTAGGACTGCTTTGGTGATGTGGCCTCAGTGTAATAATGGACCATGGCCAGGGGGCGGGGAACAGAGCAAGCTGCAGGTTGGCCAAAAGGAGTGCTTGTGTGGCTGTCTCACTCCTATCCTAAGCATCTCCTTGGGGCTGAGATGTAGGAGCCAGTACCACCCAGGGATTCTGACTATCATCTGGTCAGGGCTACTGGAGCATGAGCCTGCCAGGTGTTGAATAGATAATGGATTTTTTTTGGTGGGGGGGGCACTGAGCAGATTAAGATCGACAGCATAGACAGACCATTGTGGAAGCCATGAAACTGAGGGGAAGGAGAACGGGCAAAGTGTGACCTATTGCTAAGAAACAGAAACCACAAGGGCCTGACCCAGGTTCAAGGACAAAGACTCAGCAAGATTCTTGATGATGGTTCCTAGCTCACAGAGGGCCCAGGAATAAAATCAATTGGTTTGAAAGGAATTGTATCACCAGAGAATCCTCACCCCTGCTATACAGGGCTCTGGGAACGCATAATCTCTAAGGCAGTCTTTAAGGTACGGTCTGAAACCATGTCCAAAGGGAAGAGGAATGCTTCAGTTCCAGAAGGAGCATCCTCTGAGGGATTTCCATAAAGAACAGTGGATAATAAGAGATGCTTCCCAATGAAAAGGACTAAGAGCAATCAGTTTTAACCAAGAAACTTGTTCCACAACCCAGAAAGATGTACTATATGCTATAGGTTAGTGACCGTTGTTTTTTCTTCTTCCCTAATCCAAATGGAAGGTTTCTTTCTTTTAAAAAAATACTTACCCTATTTCCCCCTCCCATTTCATATTGATTATGCAGGGGTAGCTAAATCAATCTTTTAGCCATAGATTGTAGAATCATAAGTTACATCCAGACCTGATGAAGAAATGCACATCACAAAAGGACCCTGGACTGAGAGTTCAGTAAAGCAATTGGACAGGATTCCGTTTTGTCTCCCATTTTTTGGGGGGCCTAGGATCATTTCACTGTTGGGCAGGTACATTTTTGAAATTGTATGTTTGTCAAGAAAAATATAGGTAGCTGCTGGGCAATAAAGGGGTGGAATACAGTGGATGCATATTGCTTATTTACCCACCATCCCTTCCTTTGGGGACCCATTTCTCCCCTCTACACAATCCTGGTGAAGTTGTCAATTATGGTGGCCTACTCTTGCACCCTAGACATAGGCACATGTCCATTGTGGCCAAAGTCCTCTCTAGGACTTTAGAGCTAGAACTAGTGAGGCCGACATATGGAAGGATGCAGAGCCAAGAGATGGGAGACATCATCAACTGAGCCCCTAGATCCAGCCATGCATGAGGGCAGACCCATCCTTTGGTTTTTTTGTTGTTTCGTTTTGCTTTTTGATCCATCCTTTGGTTTATCAATTGTGTAAGCCAGTTAATTTCCTACTGGATTAAACATGTTTGAGTTGGGGTTTTGATACGTGCAACTGAAAGAGTCCAGACTGATACATGCACACACAACAGAGACACAAACACAATGTTGTTCAAACTCATTGGATATTGTACAAGTCTTGCATGATCTTACTGGGGTCAGCAAATTTTTGTCTAAAGGACCAGATAAATATTTTAGTTTTGTGGGGGCACATATGGTCTCTATCTCATACTCATTGTTTCTTTGTTTTATTTTCACAACCCTTTAAAAAATATAAAACCATTCTTAGTTTGTAGGCCATACAAAAACAGGTTGCAGGCCAGATTTGCCCACAGAGCACAGTTTGCCAACCCCTGATCTAGACCCTGCCACCCTCTGCAGCATTGACACACAGTCTGTCAGTCCCTACCATGAAGCAAAATACTTTAAGTGCCATTTTGGTTCAAGTGTCTTGATATGACTTGGTAATGAGTTAAGGTTCAGGGTAGAGATGTCTTCGTGCCCACTGTCTCCCACATAATCAGCACTGAATACATGGTAATCATTATTATTTCTTGGTAATAAAGATAACTTATCAAAATGGTGCAGCTGTCCAAACGGCTTTGTTCAAAGTCCCAGTGCATCCTTGAAGACCCTTCTCTCCTTCAACTCCTTTACGAAATCTTTCTCTGACCTCTGTTCCCAATCGAGTCTGAATTAGATACTCTTCTGCTTGTGATCGTAGACCCTGTGTGGCGTTCCATCGTAACTCCCAAATTGGTCTGTCCTTCCCACTAACTCTGAGCACGTATAACGTGCCGGAGCCCTAGCTTCTAGCTCAGTGCTCAGCACCTAGCAGTGAAGGACCTCTCTGCCACCATGGCAATATCTGTTTGAAGGCACAGGTGCTCCACACGTCCACCTGTGTCCAGGGTGATGAGTCTATGTGTCCACGTTGTGCCACTGTAATGATGCCCTCAACACTGTTCCTCTCTCAGTTGGAAGTAATTTGTTGATATTGCATTACACCTTACCTGGTAATGTCATTACCGTATCTACTTTTCATCCCATTTCCCCCAAAAATGAGTCAAAGACAGAGGAACAGGTGGGAACAAGTTTTCTTAGAAACTGTTATGAAGGAGGAACCCTCCAACCCCTCTCCCCCACATCCTTTCCTTTACTGTCTGATATGATCGCAGATCAGAGGCCTCCAGCCTCAGCGACATCTGGGGATCAGAGTGCCCACCACACAGCTGGGGCCCCATACTTCTTTGATCCAGGTCTGTGAGGTGGAGGGGAAATTCACCTCCTGGGAAAAATATGTGCAAGGCCCTGCAGGCCCAGGACAGGCTGACCAAGGCAAGGTGAGTCATGGTGTTCTAAGCTGAATCTTTTGCCCATCTCACAGAAGCAGGCAGGAAGCACCACCATTGATCAGCTTTATATGGCACCCACTGAATACAACAGATAGACAAAGACAGACAGAGCACACACCACTTCTAAGCGGAACACTGCTCACCATCTAGAAGCACCTTGGATAAGCACATGTGAGACACTCTTGCATAGGAAAGATGTACTTTTTAAAGGAATGAAGTATTTTGGCAAAACATCTACTTCCCTCCCAGGTCTTGGGTAAAGAGGGACCTCTAAATTCTGAAGCTTCTACATATTGAAAATGATCCCCTTCTCAATGGCAGTATATACAATAGCAAACCTTCCAAGTCTGTTGTCACAGCCCTCTACGTATATCCTGAATCTACTTTACAGGTGGGCAAACACAGACTTGGAGACAGAAGGTGGCCTGGAGCAAGGGGACACTGGGGCCGGCTCAAGGTGAGGGGAAACAGGAAGTGTCTCAGCTCAGCCAAAGGCAGGGCCTGTCTATCCGGGTTGGGAAGGGAAAGGGTGGGGTGGTTAAAACTCCCTCTTTCTTCCTGTCTGGGGAAGCAGTGGTTCCACGGGAAAGACTGTCAAGGACACTCCCGCTGGCTAGTGAGCCCTTCAGGACAGCAAAGGCCAGGGCAGGCCAGAGCTCTTCCTGGCTTCAGGGATCTTCTCTGAGTTTGGGGATTGTGGGTTCCCTGCTTCCATAACTCTCTTTGCTGCCTGCATGGGAATCTAGACCTTGAGTCCTTAATTATTTTAAAAAGGTGGGGGGGGCAATTTAAGAGGGAATGAGACACAGAACACTCTTTCCACAGCCTCCCTCTGCCTAGGCTGGGGCTTTTACGGGTCTCCTTCACCCTGTCTCCTAGGGATATTTAAAGGCAGCTTGTATGAGACTCTAGACTGTCTTTTTGTTTCTCTTGTGGTTTTTTTTCTTTTGTTTTTCTGTTTCTTTCTTTTAATTTATATAGATATATTTATATTCTTAAAAAAGCAATAGTCCTTTGGTCCCTAAACTCTAAGGAATGATATGATTTTGAAAGAAGTAAATCTGGGCTTCCCTTGTGGAGAAGCCCTTGGCACCCCCAAGGCCCTCTGCTGGTTCCCCTAGACAGTCGGTCCTCAGCCAGCCCCAGCTGCCCTGCCGGCCTGTGATCTAAGCCACAGGCACAGGACAACACACTTGATGGAAACAATCCCTAATGTGGCACGGCCTTGGGTCCGATCCACCTCCCTCTGTGGCTGCTCGTCCAGGAAGGGCTGCTCAAGCATTTCTGTGCTTTTCCTTTCCTTTCTTCTCACTCTTCAGTTTCTGTTGTTGGGTATTTGTTGATAAGGAGAGAGGAAAGAGAAAATTAAAAAAGGCAAAACTCACCCTGGAGGGCAAGACAAGAAGAGCGGCCTGCCCCAGCAGTGACAGAGCAGGTGAGTGGCTTGACCTCTTCCTGAGGAGCAGGGGCAAGGCAGCAGCCTGGTCCACTGAAGTGACCTTGGGGCCTCCTGGGAAGATGACCCCGACCCCACACCCTCCCCAAAGGACTCCCTGGGGTAGCACCAGTGAGGCCGGGCCACGTGGACCTCCGGAGACAGCAAATCTCTAGAAGGTGCAGGTAGCTGGCCCTGCTGGAAACCTAAGGGAGCTTGTCATCTCTCTCCCCATCACTCACCAGGAACCTGCAGATCCTGCTTCTTTAGCTTATTTGCTTGTCTCCTCATCTCCAGGTTCTCTGCCATCGGCCCAGCCTCTGTGTCTTCTCCCCTTTGCCTAAACTCCCCAGTGGTTCCCTACCATCCTCAGGATAAAGTCCAAACTCAAGAGCCTTCCCAAGTTTTCTAGCCTCATTCTCCAACCCCCTGTCCTTCCCCACACGCGGGTTCTCTACCCCCACAGCCCCCTGTGGCCATCTCTGAAGGAGAACTAACTGGTTAGATCTTGCCATAACTGTCTCTCCCAGACTGTGGGGGCAGGACGTTGTCAAATTTATCCCCATCCTAGGACCGAAGGAGAAACACAAAGTCTCCAACTGGGGATTCCTCCTTAACTCTTCTCTCCCAGACTTTTTCAGAGGTGGGTGCTCCTAACATCTCAAAAGGGACATCAAAGCTGACAGGGCCTCCGTCACTCAGGCCCCATCAGCCTGGGATCCACCACGGACTTACCTTTCTGTGGCTGGTCAGTGAGAGAAGATCAGTAAGGCCGATTGGCATCCTTGGGCCTCTTTAGCTGAACCTTGAGCCTCTTCATGCCAATTTGAAAGCCATTCATGGCCTGAATAGCTGTCTGGGCACTGGTTGGATTGTCAAAGCTAACAAACCCTAGGGGGTGTGGACAGAGAGATCAGCTGGGAACTCTGCCTGGCAGGGCCTCCATTCTCTCTGACCAGCCGCTCTGTCCCTCTCCCCTCGGGCCAGTTCCAAACATATGCCCCTCCAACCGCCATTGTTTGCGTGTGCACACGCACACGCAAACACACACTCATACTTACATAGGCAGACGGCCTAAGTTTCTTGGAAGGACAGGAGGCAATTCTGAAAGTGTGTGTTGGGGGTGGGGAGTGTGCTGCTTGGGGGTTTTGCCTGTCTTTCCCTGGCAGGGGTTGATTCTCTCCCTCTAGAGCTCCCATTCTGGTCCTCTAAACTGCAGCTGGGGGTTGGAGGGGATCTCTGGCCTCTGGTCCATCTTCCTGTCCTTCTAGACTCTTAAGCCTGACCTGGCTGAGCATCTTCCAGACACCTGACTTTCCCAGGTGAACCTGAAATAGACTTGTTCCTGGGCTGGGCTTAGCCAAGTCACTGGTCTGTGAGCTTGCTTTGTACCATACACTCAGTTTCTGGGAGCCATTGACTTAGGGACAGACAAGCTTAGGGTCTGTAGTGAATCTCAAAGTTAGGAGTGGGAGGGGTCCATGGATGGGGCTCAGCTTACCGAAACATTTGCTCTGGTTGGTGGCTCGGTCCACAAAGACTTTGGCAGAGACAACAGCTCCAAAGGGCAGGAATGTCTGTATGAGTTCTGCATCACCAAACTCCTGAGGCAGGTGATAGATGAAGAGGTTACAGCCTTCGGGGCCTGCAGGAACAGCAGCAGGCTGGCTCAGGGGAGGGACCCTGAGTCCAGCCCCACCAGGCCCTGATCTCCAGCCCCCTGTCCCTCACCTTCTCTTTGCTGCTGGGGCAGGGCTGAAGACTGCTGGGGAAAAGCTGTGCTCACTGGGGCATAGGCCGACGGGTAGGCTGCTGGAGACAGAGGTAGGAGTGGGCAGTGACCCCCAGAAGCCATCCCCCAAGCATGGCCCCATCTGCCTGGCCACCTTTGACCAATTCGGCCCAGTCCAATTAACCCTCACCCCTTAGAGAGGTCGTTCTGGGCCCAGAGGTGGGGGGATGGGAGGGTCGACTCCTCAGAAGAGAGCCTAACCGCCCCCCTCAAATCTCCCTATTCCTTTCTGGGGCCCTTCAAACCCCCCAGGCCGCGTAGCGCCAAGTGAAACCTGCGTAGTGGTGCATCCCAGCGTAGGCCTGCTGCAGGGGGTCAGCCACGCCAGGGCTCTGGGCTGGGGAGAGAGGGGCGCGAGGCCCACGGTGAAGGCGGGCGGGCAGGGAGGTGGAGCGATGTTGTGAGAGGCAGCCGGGAAAGAGGAGTCCCTTCCCAAGGCCGTGGCCGCCTCCCCCCCCCCCCCCCCCGCTCCCCACTCCATTTCGGGGAGATTTGGGCGGAGCGGAGGGCCCACCTGGGTAAGGGGAGAGCCCGTTATTGTAGAGAGTGTCAGAGCCCGGCTGCCCGTTGGTCTGGGGCGTCAGGGGGCCGAATCCATTGACCCCGATGGGCGCTGGCAGACCCGGAAGCGAGCCGGGGCCGCCGCCCGGCGGGGAGCTGGCTGCTGGAGGCGGAGGAGGTGGGAGAGTCAGGCCGCAGCCCTGCCCCGCGGGGTCCCAGCCGCCGCCCCGCCCCCGAGCGCAGTACCTGCGGCGGGCAACAGCGGCGCGGCTACAAGGCTGAAGGCCGCCACGTGCTGCATCTGGGCCGCCACTGCGGCCACCGGGCCTAGGCCTGGGCCCTGTGCCGCGGCCAGCAGGGCCGCCTGGTGCTGCAGGATCTTTGGGAGGGAAGAAGGGCAGGTGTGTAGGACCCAGAGGCGGGCAGCTGTCCCGGCTCCCGACCTCGGGTCCGCGCGTCCCTGTCCCCTGGGGCCGGGCACCTACCGCGGTGGTGTAGGCTCCGCACGCCCCCAGCGGCAGCGGTGCCGGGTGGAAGGCGCCCAGCTGGCCGGCCATCTGCTGCATCCGCCGCAGCGCGCGCTCCCGGTCCGTGTCCGCCAGCTTGACCACGAGGCTGGACGAGGCGCCCTGGGTAGGGCAGGGGAGTCCGCCGTGACCAGTCCAGACCCCAGCCCTGGCCCTAGGCCAAGCGCTTTACCCATCAGGCCCTTTGCTGGGCACCGATCGCACATGGGGAGGAGAAGCCCGTCCCCACCCCACTGGCCTCACCCTGGACCCGGGGTACCCGCCCTCACCGCCATGGTCCGGCTGCCATGCAGACTCTGGATTGCTGCCTGAGCTTCCCCCTGACTCCCGAACTTCACAAAGGCACAGCCTGGGGCAGAATAGAAGGATTGGGTGGCTCAGGCTACAGGGGCCAAAGGGTCATGAGGCCCAGAATGAGGCAGGAAATCCCAGGGTCAGTCAGCTCAAGTCACCTTTACTGGTGCCATCAGGGCTCCGCAAGACGGTGCACTCCTCGATATGGCCAAAGGGCTGGAACAGGCGCCTGACGTCCTCCTCACCCTGCTGCTTCCCCAGCATCCCCACAAACAGCTTTCGGTCCTCTGGGGACAAATCCAGGAGTGATCTGGAGACCCTAAGTCCTCTTGGACTCCTCAGAGTAGCCAGAGGAGCTTAAGAAGGTAGCTCACCACAGTCCAGCTCTGGGAAGAGGTATAGGGAGTGAGAAGGCCCTGGGGCTACAAGGTTGGGTTTCTTTGAGGAGCAGGATGATCTACAGACAGATCTGGAGGAAAAGAACTCAACCCAGATACACCATGAAAACCTGGGTCCTGGGAAAAAACAAGAAAGACTGATTGCTGCTCTTGTGGAAAGTGATTCAGGTGATACCTTTAGTTGGGTACGGCCCTATATGCATCTTTTATATGTTTGAGCTTTCTGTTCTGAAAGTTTGGGAAAGGCAATTGTGGACCATTTTAGCCCTATTCAGGGAGGGGGTCCTCAGAGAAGACCTTTGTATTCAGATTGGATTAGGAGAAAAGAAGTACTCCCTTGCTAGTCAGGTTAATGGCAGTGACATCATGCCCCTTCCTGCTCAAATCAAGAAGGGCTCTGGGCCAAAAAACAGCACAGAAAACTTGTCTCATCATACTGCCTCATTCCCAGATGTTGAGCACTGGAATGATGACTCTCTAAGCCTAGCACCAAACTCAACTTGGGTGCCCCTCCCAAAGGCCTAAAGAGGGTAGGAAGCTTGGGTTCCTGAGCCTCCAACATTAGCATTTTCCTCTCTACACTTGCTAAGCCCTTAACCCCTTTCCTTAACTCCCACCTCCACCACCTCATTCCCTCACTGAGCTTCCTGGGCCCTCACAGGCCTACTGCCTCCTTTCTGGCTTCCCTTGTGCTCTTGCCCTGATCCTTCCCCAGGTGTTCACACTACAGAAGGACAAGTTCTGCCTGTAGACTTGGATGGCCACCTGAGAACAAGTCTGATCCCTCCCTATGTTCTCTCTTCCTCTGGGAATGTTTTCCTTGGAGAAAGCTAGAGAGCTGGGGCTGTAAACCAGCGCTTAGCTGCACATCTAGCAAGTTAGGCCTCAGGAGCACCATCCAGGAACCCAGGGTAGAGGGGCCCAGGTCACAGGGCCTGCTGTCAAAGCCCTGTTCCTTTCTGCACCAACATAAATCTCTGAAATAGGATGTGGCTTCATGCAGGGAACATTAAGTGGGGAGATAAGGAGCAGGTGAAAATCTGGCTTCGGGTTTCACCTTCAGATCCTGGAGCCCAAGAAAACCCATCCCAAACTCCTTTACTCCTTGACAAGTTTGGCTAGGCCAGTGGGGATCCTTGGATCCTGAGTGCAAGGGAGACAAGTCTGGTGAGGGTCATAAACTGAAGCCTGTGTGTTAAAGAGAAGAAAGAATAGACTGCCTGGAGTTAGCAGTCGAGGGACTTTCCAGTAGGGTTATATGTATGTCCATATTTTACCTGGATGGTGTGGGGTTCAGCTTAGGCTGCTCAGGGACCCTAAAGTGTCTGTCAGTGCTGTGTCTGTGTGGCGTGTGGGGGCTGTGATTAAATGGGACAGGCAGAATATGTTTCAGCAGAATCCTGCCTCCTCTCCAGAGGATTACTGCCCAGTGATCCCGAAGGGGGAGGGATGTGTAACGTACTCGTGGCTGGAATCCTAGAGGAAGTGCCAACCTGATGTGGTGAGAGTATAATCGGTGAGTGTGCTTCACTTCTGGGAGCGTTAGCCACAGAAGAGTGCTTTTGGAACAGATCACTGGTTTCCCAACTGTTTTAAAAAGCTGTGGAATCTGCTGTTCTAACAAAAATATTAGGATGAAGCTCAAAAATGAGAGACGAGTAGAACTGCTCTGACTGAAACCAGAAAGGTGGGGACTGGGGATGGGGCTGAAGTTCCTTTTGCTTAATCTTCTCCTAGTACCCCCTAAAGGGGGTTAGAAGGAAAGTCCTTTAAAAAAATCTAAAAAAAGTCCCCTAAAAACTGACCTAAAAGATAGTGAATAGAGTTCCACATGGTATAGGAAGAGGGATCTTAGATCACCCTCTTCAGGAAACCAAGAAGATAAAGAAAAAATTGCTTGATCAGTCTGCTAGTGGCTTTGCCTTGACATTGGAAGACAGGCCCCGTTTGGTCAAGGAATCAAACATCAGAAGACTGTGTCATTGTTCTGAGCTATGACACTAAAGCATGTCCATGTGTCTGTCAGAGGCCCAGGAGGGGCTAGAGAAGATCCTGTGGCCTCCAGAGTCCCAAGGCTTAAAGAGGGCTTCATAATATGCTAATTTATAGTGCAGCTGTGGCATTGGATAGGGTCTGCAAGATGGTGATGGCACCTAGGTAAGATATCCATGCCACAGGGACCAGCATCCGGGTAGCCCTAGGTAGGAAGAGAAATATCAAGACTGAGATGGAGACCCCAAGACAGGAAATAGGATTGTGTGGACAGTGGTCTGATCCTTTATCTGCCCTTCCTCTTGTTGCTCTTTCCTGTTGATGGTGGTTAGTTCAACCTTGTGCCACAGACCATGAAATTCTCTGATCCTTCTTTTCCAGTGCCAAGTCAAGAATTTTAATCTCCATGAGAAGTCACTGACCCTGTGGTCCTGGACTACTGGGCTATACAGAATTTGAAATTGAAATGAGGCTAGGTTAGAGGCTGGGCTCTATACTGCCTGTTTCACAGGTATCACCTTGAATGCTGGTATTTTCTTTGCCACTTTAAAGGGAGCTTGATTATGTTTGACAACAAGATGATCAAGGTCACAATGACCATGAGTTTCAGATGATCCCGAAATGGTGGGATAAGTTTCTCAGGAGACATGTCTAAGAGAAGTACAGACTAGACCTCCTAAAAGTAGCTCCCAAATATACAGCCCTGAAGGTTCTGAGGGCTGATCAGTGCCCCCAGAGAGAGATGATGATGGGATTTAGCCCAGGTAATTCAATTTCCTCTAGTTCAAACTCTACCAGTTTGGTAAAGAGAGGATTCTGTAAGAGGTGGGTCAGAAATGTCTGAATAAAATCATCCCCTGGGTGGTGGGTGGGTCCCCAGAAAGATGGGAATATCAAATAAGGAGGCTCAGTCTTCCTGGAGTGGAAGGAATTGGAAGATAGTATTAGTATGGAGTTGAGACATAGTTGGATAGAAACACAGTCGAATGATAAAACTGCATTCTCCTGTTATCAACTAATGTGTACTCCTTGCTCTTCTACCAAATGCTTTTCTGAACCCAAACCAAGTTGTTTGAGCCCCAGAGGCCCAGCTCCATAAAGCTGCCTTGTGCAGCTGGTCATATAGGTCAGGGATTCTAATGCAGCAAATGATGGGATTGAGAGCCCAAAGTCAGAGTTAGTCCATTCCCTCTTCCTCAGGAAAGGCACCAAGATGCTGTTCAAGAAAGGAGGTTCTGCCTCAAGTTGGCTCAGAGGAATTCCTAAGGGCCCCAAGTTTCTAGCTTCTAGGCCTCTCATACTCATTCACCTTCCTGTTGGTGGGATGTCATTATTGTAGGGACTGTATAGGAACAAGGTTTCAGCATTGGGGTACCTACCACCAAATACATCCTAAAAATACTCATCTACCTTTCAGTCCAAATACCAACCCAGGGGATCCTGCTGGTGGCA
Organism: Zalophus californianus; assembly: GCF_009762305.2. NCBI lineage: Eukaryota > Metazoa > Chordata > Mammalia > Carnivora > Otariidae > Zalophus > Zalophus californianus. The sequence goes on from NC_045600.1 coordinate 111,625,217, forward strand.
GCATATGGAGCAAATAATCTTTCCCCTGATATTCTTAGTAATGACTCCAGCATAAGGAACCAAGAAAGCCTGGGAAATTCAGTGAGGGTAAACAGAGTCTTCTGGCCTGATCTGATAAGCATCAAGAAGAGCTTAAATTCCAAAAAAAACCCAACCAACCAACTAAACAAACAAAAACAACCTTGTGAGAACTAATAAACAAATCCAGCAAAGTTGCAGAATACAAAGTCAACAAACAAAATCGGTTGTGTAAAAATAGATAAACTGAACTACATAAAAATTTAAAACTTCCGTGCATCAAAGGACACACTCAGAGTGAAAAGACAACCTACAGAATGGGAGAAAATATTTGCAAATCATATATCTGATAAGGGGGTAATATCCAGAATAAAGAGCTCCTATGACTCAAACAAACAAACAAACCCCCACAAATAATCCTATTAAAAAGTGAGCAAAGGGGGCGCCTGGGTGGCTCAGTCAGTTAAGCGACTGCCTTCGGCTCAGGTCATGATCCTGGAGTCCCGGGATCGAGTCCCGCATCGGGCTCCCTGCTCAGCAGGGAGTCTGCTTCTCCCTCCGACCCTCCCCCCTCTCATGTGCTCTCTCTCTCTCTCTCTCATTCTCGCTCTCTCAAATAAATAAATAAATAAATCCCCCAAAAAATAAGTGAGCAAAGGGCTTAAATAAGCATTTATCCAAAGAAGATATACAAATGGCCAGTAAGCATATGCAAGGATGCTTAACATTACTAATCATTAAGGAAGTACAAATTAAAACCACAATGTAATACCACCTTACACCTATTAGGATGACTGTTGAAGAAGGAGAAAAAGAAGAGGAGAGGAAGGAAAAGGAGGAAGAGGAGGAGAAAATGGAGAAAAGGAGATGGAGGAGGAGGGGAAGAAGAAGAAGGAGAAGAAAGAAGAAGGAGAAGAAAAAGTAGAAGGAGGAGGAGAAGTTGAAGGAGGAGAAGGAAAAGAAAGAGTTGGAAAGAATATGGAGAAATTGCAACCTTTGTGCACTGCTGGTGGGAATGTATAGCCACTATGGAAAACAGTATGGCAATTCCCTCCAAAATTAAAAATAGGATTATCATATGATCCAGCAATACCAGTTCTGGGTATTATAGCCCAAAGAATTGAAAGCAGAGTCTCAAAGAGGTATTTGTACACTCATGTTCACAGTAGCATTATCCACAACAGTTAAAAGGTGGATGCAACCCAAATGTCTTTCAACCAGTGAATGGATAAACTAAATGTGGTACATACATACAATGGGATGTTATTCAGCCTCTAAAAGGCAGGAAAATCTGACACAAGCTACAACATGGGTGAACCTTGAGGATATCATGCGAAGTGAAATCAGCCAGTGACAAAAAGACAAATACTATATGATTTCACTTATATGAGGTATTTAGAGAAGTCAAATTCATAAAAACAGAGCAGAATGATGGTTACCAGGGGCTGGGGGGGAGGGAATTATTTAATGGGTACAGATTTTGAGCTTTGTAAAAGGAAGAAATCTGGAGATAGGTTGCACAACAATGTAAATATACTTAACGCTACTGAACTGTATACTTAAAAATGGTAAAGGTGATAAAATTTATGTTATTCCTATCTTACATAATTTTTAAAAATGAAGAATGACTTTAAGGAGGGCTGAAAAATAGGTACATAGACCAAGGAAGAACAGAGACTCTATTTTCCCTTCATCCTGATCCAGGAGAACCAGGAAGTAAGGGAATGGTAGACCGCTCCTGAGATTCCAGGTTCCCCCCCGCCCCCCGAGGGAAAAGAATCTCAGCCTCCAGATTTCATGTTCCTTTTGCAGGCTGTATACCTGTACCTGAAGGGCTTGTCAGAGGATTAGCCAATGCCATCACCTAAAAGTGTCAACAGTCAGCTTTGGGTGATCTGCTCTGAGTCAAGCTGAAGGAAAGTACCTCCCTTTACCTTCAGAGGTAGAATTAATTTCAGGAAGTGAAACCTTAACTTGAGTAGTCTTAAGCAGTACTGTGAAACTTATCCAGTCAGGTCTTCACTGGAAGAATACTTTTTAGAATTAAGTAAGTATAAGGATCAAAGACAGATATGAGTGTTGACAGACCAGCAGAACAGTTGCAGCTAAGATCCATATCAATTTAGGTCAGAGAATATGCCCCAGGTTATGAAATGCTGAAAATTCTAGCTCAAAATTTAACTTTAACTCAAAGTTTAGTTGTTAAACACTGAATGAAGTAGAATCCTGGATAAAATTTGGAAACCAGGCCACCTGGGTGGCTCAGTCGTTAAGCGTCTGCCTTCGGCTCAGGTCATGATCCCAGGGTCCTGGGATCGAGCCCCGCATCGGGCTCCCTGCTCGGCGGGGAGCCTGCTTCTCCCTCTCCCACTCCCCCTGCTTGTGTTCCCTCTCTCACTGTGTCTCTCTCTGTCAAATAAATAAACAAAATCTTAAAAAAAAAATATGGAAACCATGGCTCACCTAGTTTGCTAATTATATATATTTATTATTATTCAAAATCCAAGCTGATATTTAAACAAAACCATGTAAATTCAGTTAGAAATTACCTAAACAATTAATTAAAGGACGGTGATAGGAGGGTTGATGTGATAATAGATAATTGGTCTCTTCGGTTAAGCCAAAGTTTAAGATTAAAAAAGAGATGCCTCACTTCAGAGATTATTTTTAAAGTTTAAAAAAACTAATGTGGAAAGAGTGCACAGGTTGATCTTAACCTATATTTGTACCTCAGGCATCCTGGAAACATAAATATGTGCTCGGTAAAAAAATACTGCCAAAGTTGGAGAATAGAACAAGCGGAACAATCACTATTGTGATTTATGAGTTTATTGGTTTTATGTTATGAAATTTGAAAGAGAGGAAAAAATATACAAGAGTTTCAATGATTTTGAAGATTTTGCCTTAGGACTAAAAAATATTTTTCCTATAAGATTGGTACCTACAAATAAACTTATTTTTTGTGCTTCCATAGTAGAGATCATGTAAGTTAGGAAAAATCAACCACAGCCTCCATGTTGAACAGCAAGTAAAAGAGACTTATTTAGTGACCACTGTCTGAAGGATTTAGGGATCCCTAGCTCTGACCTCATACAATTTGATGTTAACATTTTGAAATACACGACCCTTGAATTTTTATCCAAGGCAAACATTTTAATGTTTACATTCAAATAAATCCAAATGCTGAGGAGAAAAGTTTCTGGCACTATGTGCCTTTACTATAGTTAGGATATCATTTTGTTTTGGAAAATTAGGGCGCATTTTCCTTTAAGAATACTGCTCAATGCCACAGGATGTAAAATACAGGCACAGAGTACAAAGTACAGGAACAGCATGGACAATTTATGGGAACAGGCTGAGATCATGAAAAGGCTGCTAGAACATAGTCCATGAAGACCTGGACGCACAGCTAACACTCTGAGTATCATCAAGGGTACGGAGGATGGTCATGGAAGAAGAGGACCCCAGAACCTGCTATCAGGCAGATCCTGTTGTGTTGGTACTATGATTACATTATAAGCATTGAATGTACAAGCGTTACCAATAATCTTTAAAAGTAATACAACATACAGTGTGTTTAAAACATAGGCTATTTCAACCATAAACCTCATGTCTATTGATTAAAAGTAAGAGAAATACTACTCTGTTGCATTGGCATCAAAATTCAAGGGAGAGAATGTAAAGTAACTATTTTCGTTAAAAAGCTCATGTGTGCACAACAGATTCTTCCTACATGCAGATGGGAAGAAATAGAAATCTTTGGGCCAAAGAAGCAAAACTGGTAAGTTAGGTTATGTTCTCCCGGTGCTGGTAAACTTTTAAAAGTGGAATCAGTTGCCAACATTTAATATAATTAAAATGTAAATTGTAATTAAATCATGACAGTCTCATCCGTTTAAATTTACCTACCTGGCTCCTGTAGCATTTGAGTTGGAGATCCCTGTTTTATGGGGCGGGGGGGAGTCTAATAATCCCTTCCAGAAGAAAATGGTGGAATCTTGGAAGATTATACTGTTTGTCTTGACACTGTTTGGATTATGTCTGTATTGATACCAGTATTCTTAAAAGATATAGAAATCATTATTAATCAACTGTAAACTAAGGGATTTAATTTCAGGAATAATAAAAATATATGCAAGTATATAGGCTTAAATATATAAGGACAGGTATGACCATTAACTCTGAAGGTTTATTGAATGTTTGGGATCACAGAGGTAAGACTTGAATAGGGCAAGCTGTCCTACACTGGTGTCAAATGTTACATTTCAAAAGCAAAATTCAACACCATTTTAAAAGCTGAGTTTCTAAAGCGTTAGTTTGTGTTAAAATTCAGCAGAAAGCTGAACTCACTTTAGAAGAAACATTGAAGAAAAGGAACGCATTTTGATTAGTAACGAGATTATCTAACACGGATCAGTTGGTAGTTAAATACTTATAAATTGTAAAGGCCCAACTGTTTTTGCAAGATTTATTACGTATGCCTCCTCTTTCCTGAAAATGTAGCAGGGAACATTTGGTGACTCTGAGTGGGAGCAGGGAAGAATTGAGAGATCTGGTCATCTAAATCGGCAAGAAGGATTATTTATGGATGCCTTTGGAGTATATACTCATTAAGAGCCATCACTTGTCAAGAAATACCTGTGCAACACATAACTACTAGAATTATGAATCGTACTGCCAGGCAGACCTCTTTTCAACTAGATTTGCTTTTCCTGCTCTCTTGAGCTGCTCTGAATCTGAACAGGTGTGTATAGGTGGGCTGCCACAGGTACAGAATTTGTCAATGACATGACAACTGAAAACCCTGCAAAAAGGGGAGGAAAATGATAAAACTCAGGCTGATGCCACTGCGTGGGGCCCAAATGATGAGGACATATGGACCAGGCCAAACAGAAGCATCATCAGAAGCATCCTTTGGAGAGCTGCCCTCACCCCGACAAGATGTATTGGACTCCAAACAGTAAGAGTGCCTCCAGCACTGTGGACTTAGTTTCTGAACCAGATCCGAGTTGCATCATGTTCTGAACTCTGTGCATGCTATTCCCTGTGACTAAGAACTTGCTCCCTCTCCCCTCCTTTCTCTAATTGACTACTTCTTGTTCATCCTTGAGATCTCAGCTTGAATATTACTACCTCTGGAAATCCACCTTGACCTCCCCAACTAAGATAGATGCCCCCTTGTTATTGTGCCCACAATCCCTCCAGGACTTGAAAAGCACTGATCACACTGAATAGTAACCTCTTGTTTACTATCCCCTCATAGCTCCAGAGCTCAATGAGGCCAGGTGCCTGGTCTGCCTTGCTCACATCTCTATTCCTAATGTGGAGTAATTTACTCAGAAGATGCTGGTTGGATGGTTGAATAAACTACAGCTCAACCTGTCTGCTTCTTGGCTCACTCACATACTCTAAACTGGCCTCTGAGCTGTGGGAGTAGTTAATGTTTGTGGACAAGGCTTAGAAGATGACCAACAATGGCCAACAATGGCCTTGATGCCTAACAGAGCTTCCCAAAAGGCAGAAATTCTTGGAACAAATGAACCAGAGGTTCCGCATGGAGGCTGGAACTTCTCAAAAACCTGTCTGGAGGGGTGCCTGGGTGGCTCAGTCATAAAGCATCTGCCTTTGGCTCAGGTCATGGGATCGAGCCCCGCATCGGGCTCCCTGCTCAGGGGGAAGCCTGCTTCTCCCTCTCCCACTCCCCTTGTTTGTGTTCCCTCTCTCGCTGTCTCTCTCTCTCTCTCTGTCAAATAAATAAATAAAATCTTAAAAAAAAAAAAAAAAACCTGTCTGGAAAGAATGAAGTGGGAAAGGAGGATACATGTGTGAAGGGGAGGAGGAAACTTGGAAATATCTCTTCAAGGCAAAGTAGAAGTGATAACATCTTGACCTCAAATTGAGAATCAGAGACCAGAGGTCAGATAATCTAAAAGGATAAAGGAAGGATTTCATGGAGGAAAGAACTCCACAATGGACCCATGAAGCTACCAGAGCCCCTCGTAAGTGCAGACAGGGAGCATGAAGTCGGAGAGGATGTGCAGAATTAGTAGGAGTTAATAGAGTCCTGTTAACAGGGTTCCGTTCTCTCCCTGATCGTGGGCAGCTTCTTCCACCTAACAACACCATGACTGATCTTGGGTAAGGCAGGGAGACAGTCTTATCCAAGGGAGAGAGTCAGCAGACATCAGGGCTATAGGCAGATATCCTGGAATGATATAAGACCCAAGGGTGAGAAAGACACCAAAGAACTGATACCAGAAGCTAGCATCACTTTTCCAGTATGGAAGCTTGCTGGAATATAGCTGGTTGTCAAAAAGCACAGGCTTTCTACCCCTCCTGTTATTAAGAAGCATTGGTCTTTCTGCACCAGGAAAGAGTGCTGCTAAAAAAAAAAAACCTTCAAAGACTTGCCATGGTCCTCAGTATAGAGTCAAATTCCTTCACATGGCCTGCAAATTCTGTCTTACCAGACTCATCTTTTACCACAAGTAATTGGCAATTGCAGTGAAGAAATGAGTGGCCCCAGTGCAGAGTAGACTGGGTCCTCTCTGATCAGAAGAATATGAAAAAAGAGAATAATTCCATCCTGGTTTTCCAAACAAATCTGGAAGTCCCACCTGAAAAAACAGGAATGAACTCTCTCCAGGGCAAGGTGACAAGAGCCCCCTTCTTTATCTCCAGCGTCTTCTTAGGCTCTTCCTGCTTCTTTTGAGTCTAGGGACCTTGGGACCCCATCCCTCCTCAGTCTGAGCTGGGAAGACTGAGCTGTTTCCGGAGCTGAGCAACTCTGGGACCCACTTTCTCCCAACCCAAGGAAGCTCTACTAATAAACCATGGGTAGGACTGACTCAAGGAGTAGGCCCACCACCCCCGACATGGGTGATACCCTGAGGTTTGTCACATAGGGAAGTTACCTCCTCGGCCCTCACTGGCAGCCGGCTTCACTTGGATCGGACGATTCATCTGAAAGACATTGGACCAACACACCCAGTCAGCATGACTGCCTGGTCCTGGCACCCTGCTTCTCCTCCCCTGGATGCCTCAGGATCTAAACCCTGGCCCCTGCGAACTCTGTACTCCACCACTCTCACGATGGACTATAGATTTTCTCCAAGATTCTTCCTTAAACTAGGGAATTCAGAAGGTGCTGAAACCTGAAGGGTGGGGTGATAGGAAGCTTGGTGGCAAGCCAGGATGGACTGTGATGGCTAAAGAGATTCTGCTTTAGGCTCTGGGCTGGGACTATGTGAGGCCTGTCCCTCTGGCTCCTGGACCTCCTTAAAGGCTTTGGGTGAGGAGTTGGGTGGGAGGGTGGAATGGATACTGAAGATCTGTGTTTTGTTCTAAAACTGAGAATATAATTCTATATGTCATTTAGATTAAACAATCTGGGAATCAGACTTAGTGCTGTCTACCCCAACTCTGCCTTTTCATGGTTGTATGACTTCAAGTAAGCCACCCTCTCTCAGAGTCAGCTTGTTCAGTGGGGGAAAACCTTCCCCAGCTTCTGTGTCACCACAGTTTCTACACTCACCCCCTCAGTTCCCTCCCTGGGCCCCCTTCCCTTGAGGACGCTGGCAATCTCCAGCGCACTATCCTCGGCCCTGCTCACCCCGCTGTTCCCATTCTTCCTGGATAGTCTCGCCCACACCCACAGCCTCAGCTACCATCCCCACAGGGCTGACTCAGAGCTCTGCATCCCCAGCCCACACCTCCCTCTTGAGCTTCAGACCCATGTACCCAGCTACTTGCTGGACATCGTGACTAGAACGTCCCACTGGCATCTTCCACTCAACGCACCCGCACCAGAGCTTATCTTTTTGCCCGGACCTGATCCTTCCAATCATCCAAGCTAGAAACCTGGAAAGCAGCTTGACTCTTCCCTTTATCCCCTCCCCCACCAACCGATTTCACCTTCTAATTCATGGGCTCCCTGATCAGGGGTGGATAAGAATCACCTGGGAACCATACCAGACTCTCAAGTTGGGGGATTGTATCATTTGCAAAAGCTCCTAGGTGATTTCGACATACACCCCCACACATTCCCATCCCCCAACCACCCTGAGAGAATTCATGATTGAATCCCCATCTCACCTTCCTCTCATGGGTGTTGTGGGGATCACATGAGATATTGGGGACGCAAAAGATCTTTGTAAACTGCCAAGAGCTGGGTGCGTAGGATGTGAGGAATTATTGTTGGGGGCAGACAGCTGAGTGCCGGGAGGAAAGAACAGCGGCCTTCCCGTTCATGGAGGAAGGGGTACTGATGCCCATCTGGCCTGAGAAGGTGATGATCTGACCCCCTCCCTTCAGGAAATGCACTGTTTCTGCACCAATCAGGGCCACTCCATCCTCTACCAATGTGCTCGTTGCCGAGACAACAGGCAGCTTCCTGTTACCATAGCCACAAGTGCTACCCAGTAACCATGGCAACGCCCTGGCAGTCACAGTTGAGCAATTTCCTTTGGATCAAATTTGGGGGTGGAGGAGTGGGGAGGGCTTATTAAAAAAAAAAGGAAAGGAAAGGAAAAGAAGGAAAGGAAAGGAAAGGAAAGGAAAGGAAAACAGGCCAAGCCTGAACCAGCACAATCCCCCTCCCACCCAGGGCTCAGGATCTTATACGCTCTGACACACCCACCCGCTGGTGGTGGCGCCCCTGCCGTGTACCAGGTTGTGGGTGGGGGCCGAGACACCGACAGGACTCAGGCTGCAGTCTAGAGGGGATGACAGATCAATCCAAGCAGATCAGGGTGAGCTGGACAGGTCTGGATTGGCCGGGACCAGGGACCAGGAGGAACGGGAACCGTCCCTGGGCATGGCCACCTGTGATTGTGGAGGAGAGACCAAGAGACAGAGCCATGGAGAGCAGAGGAACAAGAAGAGATGAAGAGACACAAGAAGACAGAAATGATGAGAGAAAGAGACAGACCCAGAAAGGGGCAAGGAAAGAGAGAAATACTGGTGGATATGGGAAGGAAACGAAGGGATAAGGAGTCAGGAAGGGAACACAGGAAAGGCAGGGAGGAGTATGGCAGGGGAGAAGGAGAGAGGGGTAGAAGCCTGGGGTGGGGCGCAGTGAGGGTGAGCAAGACCATCATTATTTTATTAGTTCTTAAATAGATCCTGAGAATTTCTCCCTGGAACCTAGAGTGACAAGCACATGTGACAGCAGTGGTTTCCATGGCAGCTGCCTCCCCGGCTGGGTTTCTGGAGAGATGGAGCTCATCAGTGCTCTGGGGGATGCCCCTTTCTCCCTCCCCTGCTCTCTCACTCTTGAATGGAGAGTGGGCATTAGGTGGTCTATACATGTTCCATAGACCTGGCAGAGTCCAAGCCTCAGAGTCTGGGCACCTAAGCTTTCCACCACTCGGACATGCTGCCTGCATTTCCTGAACTCTGTGAAGAGCCCCAGCAATGACCCTTGAGATCTCGTCCTCAATGACTTATAGAGGGGAAGATAATGCCACCATTTCCTAAGAGCCATTATTCACCAGGCCCTTTCTGGGACATTATACATACATTGTCTCTAAATTCCTTCCAACTGCTCTGCAAGGTAATACCATTGTCCCCGTAGTATAGATGGGAAAGCTGAGGCTGAGGGAGGTTAAATCACTTGTCCGAGATCACGGGATCTAAGAGGTTGAGCTGGGATTTGTCCCTAGGTCTGTCTGATGCTGAAGACCATGTTTTTGCATTGTGTTGCTCAACTCCATTCTTAAGACATGAACACAAGTAATGAGGCATAGCGTGACCAGGGCCTTAGGAGGAGTGCAAAGTAGAGTGCTGTAGGAGAAGCTGACTCCAGCTGGAGAGGTTGACACAGGGAAAGCTTCACAGAGGAGGCAAAACTTGACCTGGGCCTTGCGGGACTGGGGTCATTGGACCATGTGGAGGTAATGGGAGTGATAGAGTTGGAGGCTGAGCACTCCAGATGGCTGGGGGGTGGAAAGGGAGCTGCAAGTCTGAAGGAGCAAGGATTCTGGTAAGTACCTGCCATGGAGGTAGCCAGGGTAGAGCAAATTGCTTCTGAGTCATATAGATGTGGATTTAAATTGTGGCTCCATCACTGGCAACTTCTCTAAGGTCTTTGAGCCTCAGTATACACATTAGTAAAAGAGGGAATCATGATCCAACCTGCAGTGTTGTGTTTGTTTGTTTGTTTTTAATGGAAGGGTGTAAAACTAAAAGGTAGCCAATGACCAGATTGGGGCAGATTGTGAAAACCACAAGAAATTTTGGCTTTGTTGTATTTCAAAGGCAATAGGGATCTAGGGAAGGATATTAAGTGGGGAAAGATCCCATGAGCTGTCACTATGCAGAAAAAAAGGTTGGAAAGGGAAAGATTAGAGGTGGGAAGATCAATGATACAGGTAAGGGGTAGGGTGGCCTGGACCAGGGCAGAAGGAAGTGGGCAGATTCAAGAGATGTTTAGGATGAATTAACTGGACTAAAGTTTTATTGGATGTGGGAACTGAGGGAGAGAAGGAAATATTGGCTGACTTTTAGGTTTATGGCTTAGGTGTTGAGGAAGTTGGCAGTTTGGGAGTTTGGAGATGCAGGGAAAGTCCCAGGGGAGGAGCCCAAGAGGATGAGGAGAGTCGGGGAGAGTGGTTTTTCTTTGGTCCCCACTGGGAAGTGGTTAGGGAGGACACCGGGGATTTAGGTGTACTCTGTGTGACTGGAGGAGAAAGAGAGCTGGCTACATGAACTGCCTAAGCAACACTACCCTGCCTCGTTCTTGCCACAGCCAAGGGAAGGATGTGGAAGTAGGGTGAGGTAATCCCAGTTCCCCCTTGAGGAAAAGAGGGCATTGCATCCTTGGCCAAGAATTTGTCATGGGACCTCAGGTGAGCTCCTGCCCTTTGCTGCGTACCTATACCCTTGAGAGTTTCCCAGGTAGAGTCCAGGCCCACGTCTGCTTCAGGGCCCAGCCCTGCCAGGGAAATCAAGGGAGAGAATGTCAGAAAGAGGAGAGAAGAACCTATTCCAGGCAGTGGAGTGGGGAAGTTTGGAGGCAGCACAGACAGATATGAAGCCCTGGTACTTTGGCTCCCGTGAGCAGAAGGGAAGGCAAGGCCCTACCCCTTTTCCCTGCTTGACTTGCCTAAAATTCCTGCTTTGGGCTCAGCCTTGCCCTCTTCAGACAATTCTGACTTGATGTCAACTATTCCTTACACTTAGCATTTGTGCTCTCAACCTCTTACCCCCATTATGGAAAGAATATTTATCAGGATTACTGGTGGGTCTAAGAGAGGTATCATGGATGCAGGGAAGAGAGAGGCAGAGAAAAAGCAAACTTCACAATTTTCAGCTCTCTGTTCTACCTCACCCTCTCTTCTAATCCAATCCACTGCCAAGTCCCACTAGTTTTAGCATATATAGGGATATCCTATATAGCTCTTAAGTCTATCCTCTCCTCCCCATTCCTGCCCTATCCCCAGCTCTAGGCCAGCATCATCATTCAGCTGCACTCAAGCAACAGTGTCCTAAAGTATCATCTGCCTCCAGTGTTCCTTTCTCTCTAACCCAACCATCATACTGTAGCTGGAATGAACTTTTTAAAACCAGTCCCTCACTCTTCCCTGATTAATATCCACCCATGGTTCCCCATTGCAAGCCTCCCAATAAAGCCCAATATCCTAAGACTGGCAGTCCAAACGTGTGAGTCCTGCCTCCCTGGCTGCCCCAAATACATAATACTCTCCATTCACATGGAGCCTTGGCTGTCTCCATTGGACACCTTTCCTGCCAGTCCTGACACTGTACCCAGAATTCCAGAAATTGCCTTGTCTTTTAGCTTTCTAGACCCTCAAATGTGATGAAATACAGTCATAATTGGGCTCAGGTAGCATTTCCTCTGTGAAGCATCTCCTCTCTCTCTACTCTTGATGCTTCTTTTATGTGCCCAGGTGTAAACTGCACTGAGATGCAATGAGTTATTTTTGGCCTGGAAAAAGCTCCTTGAGGGCAAAGGTTCTGATTTACTCACTAGGCAGCTGCTACACATACAGTGCCTTTGTGTGAGTTACAAAAAGGCACTCCCCCAACTCTGTGGATGAATTAGAAAAAAATGTGCCTCTTCCTTTGGGCTGACACAGCCCTGTGATAATGTTCATGGCTTGGCCAATAGAGCATGGCTGAATTTTAGCTCCCACTGCCCTTTCCACACAAGCTGTTTTGTGCAGGGCACAACCTGCAAAAGCAAATGCACTCAGTTGTCTGTCTCCTTCACAGTGTTTGAAGGGATGAATGCCCAAGGGAAAGGAGGTCATGAGCAGGGAGAGAGACAAGTAGGGGGGCACTCTCTGGGCTAAGGTTGGGCCCACCTTCTTTAGGTAGGTTCTGGAACCTAAAATGAGGCTGTAAGAAGTAGCTTTAGCTTTATGGAGAAGAAGCTACAGAAGATGGAACAGACCATTGAGGTTTAAGGAAGTCCTGAGTAGGGAGCCAAGTTTTGATAGGTAACAGAAATTAGCAGGTGCATGTGGAGTGAAGTCAAAGGGAGGTCCCAGTCCAGTAGATACTATGAAATTGTCCCTAGGGGTTCAGGCTTTCTCTTGGGGGAGACCCAACCTTTCCTGCTCCCAGAGTGACAGTCCTGCCTGTCTCTAGTAGGAGCCCAGATTCAAGTCTTTCCCTGCTTCTCCAGCAGATGGCAGCTGTGCCCAGGACCCAGTGCCTACAGGGAGCTGGACACCCTCCTCCCTTCATGCTGGTGGGCCTGAGGCCAGGTGACTAAAGCTGCTGCTGCCCCTGGCAGGCCCAGAGAAAAGATTGATGGCACGGACATTGCTTGGGCTGGCCAACAGAGCCATTGATTTTCATTTAGGAGAATAATTAAATATTAATTTTCACTTTGTTAAGCTGGAAAGGGTGAATAAAGCCATCCTGGCAGTACAAAGCCAGGCCATGTTGGAAGCCTGCGGATGAAAGGGTGGGAGAGGGCAGATGTACCCAGTCATGATCCCTCCAGAACCTTAGACCCCTGTCTGCCATCAGCTTGGCACAGGTAATAGTATAGTGGTTAAGTGAATGAGTTCTGGAGCCAGACTACCTGGATCTTTCCAGATCTTCGTACCAGTAGCTACATAACCTTGGGCAAGTCACTTGTTTCCTTTGACTGAATTTCCTCATCTGTAAAATGGGAAGGCCAATAATACCTTCTTCACAAAGGAATAAATGACTTTGTACATGCAAAATACTAGGAACACTGTCTGGAATCAACAAATGCTAGTTACTATTCTCTTTTCTCCTTCAGAAATTATTCCACTAGTCTAGAGCTTCACAACTCTTATCTCAGGTGCCCTCAGCCTCATACAGTCCTCCCTTTGTGGAGCCCTTTGTGGCTGGTTGAAGAGGGTTTTTTTTTTTAAGATTTATTTATTTATTTGACAGAGAGATAGAGAGCACAAGTAGGCAGAGAGGCAGGCAGAGGGAGAGGGAGAAGCAGACTCTCCACCGAGCAGGGATCCCAACGCAGGGCTCGATCCCAGGACCCTGGGATCATGACCTGAGCCGAAGGCAGCCGCTCAACCAACTGAGCCACACAGGCGCCCCCCCTTTTTTTTTAATTCCAAAGTTCATTCTAATTTTTTCAGTGCTTCCATTTGCTTTCAGGATGAAGTCCAAATCCCTCAGTCTGGCATCCAAAGTTTCCTCTTCCACCACTGCCCTCTGGTGGATCTTCTCTCTGGCCTGGCCCATGCTCACACGGGCCCTCCTCCACACTCCCAACCCCATTTCACACCCATCTTGTTCCTTCTGTCTCTGCACCTTTACCATGCTGTTTCCCACATGGAATGTTACAGTTTGTCTCAGTGCCTTTCAGTTTTAGCAGCAGAAGTCATCTACTCCCATGGCTGGATGAGTAATAACTTCTACTACTACCCCTACGAATGCTGCTGTTACTATTACTACTACCACCACCAACAGCTAACCCATATTGAGTCCTTGTTTTTACCAAGAACTGTGCCAATGTGAGTTAGCTCATTTAATTATTATAACAATTCTACGAATTCTGTTTTACATAGGAGGATGCTTAGGCTTAGAAGTAAAGACTTGCCCAAGGCCATACACAGAGTTAGTGAGTGGTAGGGCCTGGATCCACACCCAGGTCTGTCTGACTCCAGAGCCTATACACAGAGACCTGGTGAGGGTAATACATTGGTGTTACTTGATGCTGAGTCTTCAAGCGTGAGGCTCAAGATGCTTCAATTACTGGGATTGGTCCTATGAGCTGATGGTCTACTAACAGCTTGATCAGCTCTAGGCAAAGCTTGTGCCATTGCTGGACAGCTTCAATTCAGAAAAGTGATATCTTTATACTGAGCTGAAATTAGAGTGTCTGTTCTTTATACCCACTGATCCTGATCCTGCACTCTAGAGCCACCCATAGAAATCCAAATCCCTCTTCAGAATCTGAAGGTGGTTGCCCCCACCCCAACAGTAATATTTATTGAGATCTTACTCTGTGCCAGGTACTTGCTAAGCCTCAGTTAATCCTCATGCTAGCCCAGTGAGCTGTTAGTATAACCCACTCCTTATAGATGAGGAAATTGAAGCTCAAGAGTCTAAGTAATGTATCTGGAGACACAAAACTTAAATGACAAAACTAGGATTCAAATCTAGATTTGTGAGACTCAAAAAGTAGTATTTTTAATCATTACATTGTGATGCCTCCCTATTAAAGCTCCCATTAAACCCTATCTTCTCCAGCCAAACATCTCCAATTTCTTCAAACCATCATCCATGACATATTTTATGTCCCCATCCCATCCTGGTCACTTTCTGATAGGCTAATGATCCTCCTAAGTCTGAAGCTTAAAACTGGATATAGTCCCAGGCTTGGCCTGCTCAGGGCATTTGAATAGTGCTTTTGTTGTAGACACATCACTCCTTTGACAAGAGAAAATGAGACTCTGTCGTACGATTTGCTCTTGGTGAACCCACACTAGTTCCTAACAGTCACCATTCTCTTCCTGCCACATGGTCCATAGGTCCCACTTTGCTTTTTGTCCATGATTAGCCATTAGCTAAGGCCATACCAGGTGCCACTGATATATAATGGCCTAACTGCACACATATAATCAGGTCCTCTTAGCTTTAACCAAGTGTTTGGGGGAAAGCAATCTTGGTGAGTCAAGGCACCAAAAAAAAAAAAATTTTACTGGAAGAGGACAGAGAGAAGTGCTATAAAGGACCCTAGAACTGGAAAAAATAGGATACCAGCCCAGCAGAGTCTCTACCCCATGTATCTGCATATATTCTCACACCAGGGACAAATGACATATGAAGCCATGATTTTAGCCAAGGCTGACAAATTCTAGCATAGCCCACAACACTGACGCCTCTCTGAAAAGGTACAGTGGAACACTTGGCCCAAGTGTTAAGCCCATTTCTTTGAGCCAGAAGACTAAATATAACAAAGAACCTATAGCTATTCAGGGCACAGGTAAGCCAACTCTTAGAAAGGTGACTCTGCTTCTAGTTCCTGGTCCCAACCCAGCCCCTACATCCTATTTTGGCATGCACATAGGGCATGTCCCCAGCCTGAGGTGAACCCCACCCCCCAACCCTGGTGGACTTACCCCTGGCAGGGTCTTCTGCTCGTGCAGTGCACTCTGGGCCTTGAGAGCAGAGTCCCGGGCGCAGTAGGTGAGGAAGGCACAGCCTGGGGAGGAAGAGGCTGGCTCAGGGGGTTTCCTGAAACCCCCAAATACTCTTCCTGGAAAGACCCCATTAAGTGACAAACTCAAGGCCACTCTCCTTTAACAAGGGCACTGCTCTGAGAAGCCTTCTCTGCCTCCCACCTTCTCTGAAGGGAGGGGCTTCATGTGTCTGAGTCCCAGATTCTGGCTCCCTCTCATTTGCTCCTGGCTTCTTGCCTAGGGAACATGTGTACCCACATCCAGCCACATGCTCATACAATCCCACATCTCCCCTCCCCACTCCAGCCGTAAGTCCGGTTGGGGTTAAACCTCCCTAAGCAGCTTTGCCTTCAGCTTTAACCCCAGCCTCTCCCTTCCTTTTCGGATTCATACTCACAGAGTCTCCCAGAATCAACCTCAATTCCTTCCCAACTCAGTTTCAGATGGGAGGAGGCAAAAAAAGAGGAAGAGGGTTGGGAGCCAAACCCAGGACCCCACAACTTCTTCTTAATGCCTCCCTCCTCCAAGTTTGAAGCTGAGGAATGGGTTAATTTGAGGCTTGCAAGATGGGGCTAATTTAAGGACTTTCTGTAGAGAGGAGCTTTCAGGGACCTCCAATCCTATCCAAGGAGCTTGATCTGTCAGCTCTCCCAGTACTTCAAGATAGGGCCTGTTAAAGGGTTATTGTGCCCAAAATCTTACTTCTCTAAAAGAGCCAGTAGTTATGGGACAGAGAAGGAGACTCGGTTGAGCCAAAGGATCAGTCCTTCTCCTCTTTAGGTTCAGCCTCAGAAACTGTAGCCTGCTAGGACGCACTGAGGCAGGGATCTCCTCTTTTCCAACAGCCATTGAGCACTCACTCATTCAGAAAATATTAGTTGAATACTTATTACAGTGGGGCATTATAACGGGCTTGGGGATGAAGTGGTAACAAGACAGACACGTTCCCTACTCCCATGGGGATTATGTAAAGAATCATGAGGGGAATGTAATTTGAGTCCAAAGGGTTGAGGAATGCTTCAAAGAACACATTGAATCCTCAATAGCAAATAGGGCTTAACCAGGTGACAAGAAAGAGTGGTGATTATTTCAGGCTGAGGGAATAGCACATATGAAGACTGAGGCAAGAATTTGATGTCTTAGGGAAATGGATGGAAGACTAGTATGGTTGGAGATTGGTGAAAGGAGGCATAGTGGACAGTGAGGTGTGCAGGGATCAGGTCATCTATAACCTTGTATGCCTCAGTCTGGATTTTGAACTTTTACCTAAGAGCAATGAAGAGCCACTAAAGGATTTTAAGCTGAGATCTGACATGATATAAGATCTATGTTTTCAAAAAGAGCCTTCTGAGTGTAGGAAGGAGAAAGACTGAAGGAAGAGAAAGTGGATGTGAGAAGCCATTAGGAGCTTCATGAAGTTTTCTACTTAGACCTCAGCAGACTAGGAAGGCAAATGGAACATCTTTTCTGACGTCTTCTGTGTGGCTGCCCCTTAAGGTGGGTGGCTATCTGTTATTCATTAAATTAAAGGGACCTTAGAGAACACCTGAGACAAACTCCTATTGTATCAATAGGGAAACTGAACCCAGAGAGTGTGTCAGTGGCAGAATAGGGTTTCAAATCTCCTAACTCCTAGGCTGACGTTGTTTTCAAAGCACCGTGGCTGCCTCCCTCAGTACCCAGTCATCAAAAGGAAAATGAGTCACTCTGGCTTTTGGATATCGCTGTTCCTGGGGAGAAAGTGGGGAAGATGTTGACTTGGAGACCCTCCCCATCATCTTGCAAGGCAACTCTGCCTTGGAGAACTTCGGGTTGGTTTGGGGATAAATCACCAAACACCTGATTTTGCTTACATCTCTGCTCCATCTTCTGCCACTCAGCCATATCAGCTGACGTCAGAACTGGGCAGGGCCAGGGCCCTGTCTGAAAGTCTCAGGGGCCCAACTGCTGCCCAAAGGAGCCCCATGTGCACTACCTGGGGTAGGTGGTGGAAGAAGGAGGGATGGAAAGACAGAGAAGCATGGCTTGAGGGAGAGACACATGAAAATAAAAAACAGGAAGAATTAGAGCTAAATGGAGAGGGAGAAAAAGGATGAGGGAACAATTCAGAGACTCTGGTGGTATTTGAATGAGAAGAGTGAGAATTAAAGGTATCTTATACACTTCTCTTATTGTACAGATGGCCCAGAAAGATTAGCTTGTGCTTACATACTGAAATAAATGTCTGGAAAATAAGAAAGTGAGTTGCTATGGATAGATGGACAGCCAGGCAGTTGGACTGCATTAGAAGGAATCTGGATGGTATAGTCTTATTCTTTCATACCCCTTTTAAAGTAATCCCACCCCAAAGTATCAAAGACACATTGCTACCTCGCTGGTCCCAGATCTTCTGTGGGCATTTTTGTGAAGCCCCTGTGTAAGTGTGCCTAGGAACTTTCCAAGGCCTCCCAGTTGAAAAGAGGTGGTAGCCTGATTCCAGCTCTCAACCCTTAGGAAAGTACCTTTAGCTATTACCCAGGGCCCACCACTTTTCTCCTAGGAAAATCATGGAGAATAGTTGGTGACCCTTCCCCCTCAAATCCTGAAACTGAAGCATGGAGAAGGTGGGGAGAGGTAGAAGTGTCTCTCTTCAAATAATTTCCTTCCCCAGCCCATGTATGACATGTGACTCTGGCTTTCTTACTCTAGCCCAGCCTGGACAGACGTTTCTGCATGTAAACAAGCCTCCTCCCTCTCTCTACAGGAAGAAAGGGGTGTGGCTGGACAGGACTGTGGTGCCTGTCTCTTTAGCAAGGGCAGGGAAAAAATCTCTTCTGCCTCTTCAACCTGACCCACCCTGAGGCTCTGGTTCCACAGGCTCTGCTCCAGGACCAGCCTGTGAAGGAGGGAAAGCAGGAGGCCATAAAGAGGATTGGGGAGGGGTAAAGATGAGGCGCCAGAGTGGGGAGATTAAAGGATAAAAGAAATGTGGGTTCAGCTGACAGGAAACCTGAAATGAGGGGGCAAAAGGTGGCAGATTTTCCCAGCTGAGGTCAGGGTTCTGGACTCAAGTCAGAAGAGGCAGAGTGTTGGCATTCTGTCGGGGTTGGAGAGATTGGGTTATTGTCAAACGTAAGGGTGGAATTTGGAGCCGAGAGCCTCCTCGAGGAGAATTGGATTTTGTGAGTTAGCCAGGCCTGGATTCTGAAGAAGGGAGGACTTTGGGTTGGGGAGGGGGTGGTTAGCATCTGCATCAAAGGAAAGCTCTGTGGGGGTTGACTGAGCTTGGAGGCCAGAATGAGGGGTACAAGTCCAAGATGTGTGTGCGGGTGGTTAGGCCTGAGTGGGGGTGGCACCAGATTGGGGGAGGAGGTCAGAAATGATTGGGTCCAGGGTTTGGGAAATTGAGGGTATTAGAGACCGAAAGGTCAAATAAGTTTCCTAATTCCAGGTTTTGGGGTGTCTGATAAGAAAGATGGAGGGAGGTCCAACTGAAAGGTCGGGACTGTTGGGATGTGAGAGATGAAGGGTAGGGAGTTAGAGGTTAGAGTGGAGAACATGTCAGGGGATCAGAGTGATGATCAGTGGGAGGATGTCAGAGAGAAAATTCTGGGCTGGGGGGTTCTGTGATCTGGGGAGGAGACTGGGCTGAAGTGGGACTGGTATTGGACTGGTGTTGGACTGACTCTAGGCAGAGCTAAGGTTGGGGCTGCGGTTGAGGCTGGGGTTTGGGCCGGGCCCACTCTAATCGGATTGGGGCAGGGCTGGGCTGGGCTGGGCTGGGCTGACCCCGCGCACCTTTGTGGAGGCCGGTGAGCCGGTCCTTCAGCACCGTCAGCTCGTAGATGCGGCCGAATTCCTCGAACAGCGGCTTGAGATCCTGCTCGTCCAAGCCCCGCGGGATCTGCCCCACGAAGAGCTTGATGGCGTCGTGGTCCTTCATGGGCACGGCAGGACCGGGGTTTAGCCCGCTCATGCCGACGCCGCTGTCCGCGGTGCTGAAACCCAGGCGCGGGCCGGGGCCGGCGGGCGGCGCAGACCCTCCGGGCGCCGCGGCCATATCCCCGCCCGGTCCGCCCTCCCGCCGGTCCCACCAGTCCCGCCTGTCCCGCCGTCCCCTCCCTGGACCGATGGCGAGGGCCAGGGGGGAGGGGGCGGGGTCCGGGCTGCGGGGGCGGGGGGGCTTCACAGGGGGCGGGGTCCGGGTGGAGGGGCGTAGAGGGGGTGGGGCGGGCTGGAAAGGGGCGGGGCCGGGGGCGGGGCAGGACCGGGCCGAGGCGGCGGGACGCTGGGGTCTGGGTTGAGGTCCCCGCGTGGCGCTATCCGGGCTCCCGCCCGAGCTCTCCCGGAGCCGAGCCCCGAGCCCCAGCCCCCGTGCTTGGTGACGTCAGGCAGCCGGCCGCCGAGTCTACGCAAATGATTTGCATAATGAGGAGGCAGCGACCAATCAGAGCTGGAGTTGACCGGGCTTGGCTGGGGGCGGGAGGGGCGGCTGGGCTCACGCGCTCCTGTTCGCCATGGCAACTGGACCCTCGGACGCCCTGTGTGTGTTGAGTGTGTGCGGGCGTGGCTGTGGATCGCGCGTGTGCGCCTTGGACCGCGTGAGGGGAAGTAGCTTCGTCATGCGTGGTGATGTCTGCGGGAGTTGGAGCTAGCCCCCTCCTCACACACAGGCACACACGCAGCCACACACACCTCCAATCACTGGAGCGTTTCCTGCGGGGGTGGATGGGGATTCCTCTTCTTCATTACCACTACCAAAGCCAGTTCCTCGGAGCCGATCCCACCCCGCCCCATCACACTTCTCTCTTCGGTGTCTTCACTTCCTTAACCACGAGCCTCAAACACGTTCGTCTCCCCTGCATCCCCCCCAAAATAAAAGTAAAAATAAATTCTTAACGAGAGAAAAAAAGAAAAAAAAACAAAACTCTAAAACATTCCTTGGACACTGATTCCTCCGCAGGAGAGTGAGAGAACTTACATTAGCCACATTTTCTCAGTTGCCTCGTTCATCCCAATTCCGTGAGCTCAGAAGTGTTATCCTCCTTCTCCGGAAAAGGAGCTGCGGTTCTGAGAGTTAAGGAGGTTAGGACAGGCCCGCCCCTAACATCGGCTGGGCCCAGGGTAAGAGAAGAAAGGGAGATAGACATACCGTGTATCTAAATATTTAAAAGATACAAATCAAGTTACAATTTGTTAAATATGTTCGCCTCTTATTTTCACAAATATACGTCTATAATAAAAATAAAAAGTATGTGTAGAGCGGTTTTTTATACGGCTGAAAGTTGACAAAATATCAGAGCTGATGGAATCTTACTACTCTTGTTTATGTTTGACTGTTCTCTTGATTGGCTAGTGATGTTTGAACAGAAGAATCCAATAGAGATAAACAATTTATAAATTCTATAATTATTTCATAAATTTTTTCTTGCTTTCTTTCAACAAAATTGCTAACCTCTGCTGATTGACCACTCCAAGAAACCATTAAAGAGCAGCAGTAGTAATTGGAATTAACAAAATATTCTTATGGAAACATTCAAATTAAGAAATAAATTGTGATTTTTAAATTTTTTTAACTTTTAATAAAAGCTACCCCTTTTAATTACCGAATTATAAAGTATGTTACCAGAATATTTCACTTTCCTTCAGTTTGATGTATTTTTTAACTTCCTTGCTCTTTGACCCATGGATTATTTATAACTGTATTGTTTAGTTTCCAAGTGTTTGGAGACTTTGCTGTTATCTTTCTGTAATTGATTTCTAGTTTGAGTTCATTTTGGTCAGAAATAATCTGTACGATTTCAATCCTTTTATATTTGTTGAGGTTTTGTTACCCTCAGAGCATGATCGAACTCAGTAAATGATTTGTTGGTGCTTGAAAAGAATGTATATTCTGCTGTAGTTGGGTGGAGTGTTCTATAAATGATCATTAGAACCTGTTGCTTGATGATGTTGTTGAGTTCTTCTATATTTTTTTATTTTTTTAAAAATTTTTATTGTTATGTTAATCACCATACATTACATCATTAGTTTTTGAGTTCTTCTATATTCTTTCTGGTTTTATGGGCAGTTGTTTTATCAACTGTTACTTGTGAATTTAACTATTTCTCCTTTCAGTTCTATTAGTTTTTGCTTCACGTGTCTTGTAGTTCTGTTGACTGGTTCATACAAATTTGGAATTGCTATGTCTTCTTGGTGAATTGACTCTTTGATCATTATGTAATGTCATTCTCTGTTCCAGATAAATTTCTTGCTCTGAGATCTACTTTTATCTGATATTAATATAACCACCCCTGATTTATTCTGGTTAATGTTTGCATATCTTTTTCCACCGTTTTATTTTCAACCTACCTATACTGTTGTATTTGAAGAGAATTTCTTGTAGACCGCATATAATTGGGTCATTTGAAAAATCCAAGCTGCCAATCTTCATCTTTTAATTGCTGTATTTGGACCATTTACATTTAATGTAATTATCCGTATGTTAGGGCTTAAATCGCCACTTAGTGTTTTTTTGTTTGTTTGTTTTCTTTTTGTAAGATTTTATTTATTCGAGATAGAGCGAGAGTGAGCAAGAGAGAGAGAGAGAGAATGAGTGGGGGGAGGGGCAGAGGGAGAGGAAGAAGCAGGATCTCCACTGAGCAGAGAGCCCGACATGGGGCTCGATCCCAGGACCCTGGGATCATGACCTGAGCCGAAGGCAGACACTTAACCAACTGAGTCACCCAGGGGCCCCAGTTTCTTTATTTTCTTTTGTCTTCCTCAGGGTTTTTTGTTCCTTATCCTATGTATATCATACATAAATATCACAGTTTACCGGTGTTAAAATTTTACCAGTTCAAGTGAAGTACAGAAAACTTACCTACTTTTAAGTCCTTTTATATTCCCTCATTTATAATATAAGGGTCTTAAATATGTTTTCTCCATATTTTTTTTCTTTTAAAGATTTTATTTATTTGACAGAGAGAGACACAGCGAGAGAGGGAACACAAGCAGGCGGAGTGGGAGAGGAAGAACCAGGCTTCCCGCCGAGCAGGGAGCCTGATGCGGGGCTCGAACCCAGGACCCTGGGATCATGACCTGAGCCAAAGGCAGATGCTTAAATGACTGAGCCACCCAGGCGCCCCTGTTCTCTCCATATTTTGAGAACCACATAAGACAATGTTATTGAATAAAAATTTGGAAAACTCAAAAGGAGCAGTAAAGCTTCTTGTATATACCCATACTTTTGTTCTTTCCATTGTTCCTTCCTCCTTCCAGATAATCCAAGATTCCTTCTTTTATCATTTCATTTACATGTAAAAAACTTCTTTAGCCATTCTTTTAAGGTAGTTGTACTGGTGATGAATTCTCTAAGTTTTCCTTCATCTGAAAATGTTTTGATTCCTTCTTCTTTCCTGAAGGAAAATTTTGCAGCTATAAAGTTCTAGTTTGACAGTTCTTTTCTTTCAGCACTTAAAAAATGTTGTGCCACTTTTTAAAAATGGCATCCATAGTTTCTGATGAGAAATCTTTTATCATTCAAATTGTTTCCCAATTGGTAAGGTGTCATCTCTCTCTTTTTTTTTCCACTTTCACAATTGTTACCTTTGTCTTTAGTTTTCAGAAGTTTGACCATGATGTGTCTTTTTTTTTTTTTTTTTTTTTTTTGATTGAGAGAGAGGGTGAGGAGCAGAGGGATAGAGAGAATCTCAAGCAGGCTCCATGCCCAGTCCAGAGCCCAATGCAGGGCTTGACCTCACGACCCTGAGATCATGAACTGAGCTGAAACTAAGAGTTGGACACTTAACTGACTGAGCCACCCAGGCATCCCCGACTGTGATGTGTCTTGATGTGGATTTCTTTAGCTTTATCCTGTTTTGGCTTTAATCTATAGATTTTTGCCTTTTGCTAAATTTTTATCATTTTTAGCCATTACTTCTTTAAGTACTTTTACAGCCCCTACCTCTTTCCCCTTTTTTTCCAGGATTATGATGACAGGAATGTTAGATCTTTTGTTATAATCCCATAGGTCCTTGAGGCTCTGTTAAATTTTTTAAGTCTATTTTCCCTCTGTTGTTCAGATTGGGTAAGTTCTATTCTGTCTTCAAGTTCACTGATTCTTTCCTCTGTTATCTACATTCTGACGTTGAGCCCATCTAGAGAGTTACTCATTTTGGTTGTGGTGTTTTTTTCAGTTCTCAATTTTCCATGTGGTTCTTATTAATATTTTCTACTTCTTTGCTGAGACTTTCTATTTTTTTTTAATTTGTTTCAAGTGTGTTTGTAATTGCTTCTTAAAGCATTTTATGATGGCTCTTTTAAATCCTTGGCAGTTAATCCCAATATCTATTTCATCTCAGTGTTGATTCCTATTATGAGATGGGTTTTTTTTTTTTTTATGAAACTCTGAATATTTACAATTTCTTTTTTAGCAGGTCTCCTTTGACCCTACACTAGTCGAGAAACACAGCCTTGTTACTGACAGGTGGGGGTTTAAGTGCAGGTTTCCTACTAGGTCTCTGCTGAAACCACCCTGAATGGGAGGGAAAGGGGTCTTATTACTACTGGTTGGAGGTAGGAACTTCCAACTAGGCCCTTTAGACACTATTCCAGCAGGGAGAGGGATGAGTCCCAGGTGGC
This sequence comes from Zalophus californianus, assembly GCF_009762305.2. NCBI lineage: Eukaryota > Metazoa > Chordata > Mammalia > Carnivora > Otariidae > Zalophus > Zalophus californianus. The sequence goes on from NC_045600.1 coordinate 111,649,483, forward strand.
CTTCACTGAACCCAGAGAAGAGGAGCTTGTAATGTTGGGTGGGGATGAAAGTCCTTACCTCCCCATTTGACCTCCTCTGACACCACCTTGGTGGTGGGAGGAGAAGGGGTACTTTCTTACAGCCATAGGCTAGACTAATTGAATCAGAATTGCTGGGGTGGTACATAGGCATAGTGTTTCACAGCTGCCCTGTTGATTTCAGTGTCCTTGTAAACAAGTTTAAAAACTATTGCTTTAGAATTTCCTTTAGTGAGGAGTCTGTTGGTGGTAAACTTTGCTATGCTTATCTGGAAATTTTGTATTTTGGCCCATTTTTTGAATGATAGCTTAGTGCGTGTACAGTTATTTTCTCTCAACATTTTGAAGATATGAATTCACCATCCTTTGGTTTCCATTTTTGCTTATGAGAAGTCAACTAGCAGTCAGCTTGTGATTTCTCTTCAGGTAACTGGGTTTTCTTTATGGCTGCACTTAAGATTTTTTCTCTTTTTTCTCTATAGTCTTCATTTTCAAAATGTGTTTAAGTGTATAATTCTTTTTCTTTAAATGGCTTGAAATTTCTTGTGCTTCCTAAATCACAATATTTATATTTTTCTTCAATTCTATAGAATCCTCATTGTTTTCTTAATTAGTGTCTTTCTCTCATGTGGTATGATGTGCTGTTCAGGCCTTCTTCTCTCCCCTTTGGTGAAGAATCTGTTGTAATAGTTGTGGGAATGCTGTGGGCAGGTAGCCTTCAGCTGTCAGCACATTCAGAGATTGCCTCAAGGTCATGTCCCTTCCAGGGCAGCCCACATCCAATGATTGATCAACATAGGATTATAAAAGCCTACATGTCTCAGCCCAAATCAGAACAATTTTGAAGGCCAACAGAGCTCCTGTGGAGTCATCTGTAGTTGTTGTTGGCCCTGAATCACAGCTCATCTTCTTCCTCTCTCTATTCCTGCTTCCTCTCACTCTCCCTTTTATGGAAATTGACTCCAGTGGTACTCTTTAATAAACATCCTGAATGCTAAACTTGGTCTAAGAGGCAGCTTCCCAGGGAACCAAACCTGCAATATCCCATTCTTTCTAGTCACTCCCGCAGAAAATCTGATTAGCTATGTCAGATGGTCTCACTCTCTCTCTCCCTAACTCTTTATCTCTTTCACAATTTCCATCACCTTGACTTTCTTTGATGCATTTTGGGTAATTCCCTAAGAGCTATTACTTTAGATTAGCTCCCTGACTTTCTTTTCAACTATTTTTATTATGAATTATTATTTTAAGGTATTTCTTTACAAAATTTTCTAGCACATTTACTTGGAAAAATTTAATAAAATGTGTTTTAGAAAAAAAAGCATAAAACTGATTTTTAAAAGGCTTAGTGTTTTGGTTGGTGCATCTCTTCCATTCAAATATCTGGTACCACACAAAATATCTTCATACTTCTTCATGAGTCAGTTTTGGTAATTAATAATTCCTTTAAAAACTTGTGTTGTAGTGTTAAATGTATTTGCACAATATTTAACCTAATGTTTCTCAATTTTTCATCTCTTGTATTCCCACAGCTATATCTTGTCTTTCATTCTTAATGTTTTTTTCTCTCTCTTTTTTCTTTTTCCTTTTTTTTTTTTTAAGTAGGGTCCACGCCCAACATGGAGCCCAACATGGGGCTTAAACTCATTACCCTGAGATCAAGACCTGAACTGAGATCAAGAGTGGAATGCTTAACCGACTCAGCCACCCAGGTTTTTTTCTTGATCATAGTTGACTAATGCTTGCATTTTCCAAACAATAAACTTTTTGTATTATTGACTAACTCTGTTGTAATTTTTCATTTCATTAATTTCTATGTTCATCTTAATTGAATTTTTTACTACTTGCTTTTTGGCACAAGGTAGGGATTGGCTCTCTAAAACAACTAGTTGCAACTACTCTGATTTTAGTGATATACCTGGTATTATGCTGATTTTACCCTATATAGAAACACTTCAGAGATATTGCAGGTTCAGTTCCAGACCACTGTAATGAAGTGAATGTCACAATAAATTGAGCCAAATAATTTTTTTTTGTTTCCCAGTTCATATGAAAGTTATATTTAAGACTATTCTGTAATCTCTTGGGCTCCTGAGTGGCTCAGTTGGTTAAGTGTCTGCCTTTGGCTCAGGTCATGATCCCGGGGTCCTGCTTCTCCCTCTCCCTCTGCCTACCACTCCCCCTGCTTGTGCTCTGTCTCGCTCTCTCTGTCAAATAAATAAATACATAAATAAATCAAAAAGGTTGATCAATGTAAAAGATATGACCACAGGGTGGCAGTAGAACACAATGAGTTTTATTTGTGCGGCGCTTTGACAGGTTTGCAAGGGGTTCCTGGGGGTTGGTGTTTCTCCCAGCTGGAGACCTTCCAAGGGCACCTGTACAGGGGCCACCACCCAGAAGGGGAGGAGAACAAGAGAACTCCTGATGGGAGGGAGACCAAAGAGAGGGTTTACATGTCTACGTGATGCTCAACAGTGGCTCAGGGTCTTTATAGCTCTGGGGTTTTTCTTATTTATGGCTTTTTTATGTCAGCTTCAGTTTCACAGGCATTATGAAAATTAATGAAATGAAACCTCATTTAGAATGGAGTCAGGAAACCAGCAGGGGGAGCTCTCATGCTCCTAGTAGATTGCAGATCCAGCAGGAAGAGACACACCTGCAAGTCAATACTACTTTATTACCCCAGAAGGAGGGGAAAAGGTTTTTCTCCTCTCGGGGGAACAGCCCAGCCAATAAAAGACTGTCCACAACTCAGCCAATGAAATTCCACTTTACTTCAAACTCCCAATTTACTCCACTGAGGTTTTTTTTTTTTTTTTTACTCCCAGCTTTACTCGACAGCCCTCCCAGAACTGCCCCTTTCTTCTACAAGACAGCATTCCTCCCCTTTGTTTACTGTATTTGCCTATGGGCTTGCTGTAGTTTGCTTCTCCTGAATCACAATTCTGTTATTCCTGCATAAACTCAATTTTGCTGGTAAAATAACTGGCAGTTTTATTTTTAAGGTTAACATTACACAAAGCAGACAGGTTGTAAATGGCTAAAAATCTGCTTATTTGAACAATCTTTAAAAGAATTCAGTGGGGGGTGCCTGGGTGGCTCAGTCAGTTAAGCATCTGCCTTTGCTCAGGTCATGATCCCGGAGTCCTGTCGAGTCCTGCATCAGTCTCCCTGCTCAGTGGGGGGTCTGCTTCTCCCTCTATCCCCCCCACCCCCCTCCCTGCTCATGATCTCTCTCTCTCAGACAAATAAAATCTCTTAAAAAAAAGTTAAAAACAAATAAAGCTATTCAGTGTGTAGAAATGTTGCCAGTGGGCTTTTGCGCTAGTAGGTCTTAGTCTGTCTGAAGGAGTAAACAACATAGGCTAGCATACAGAGACCATCTTTGGATAAGGGCCCAGCACTGGAACTGCAGATGTGTGTTACCATTTCTTCTGTGTTGGTCAATCCAGGTTTGTTCTTCCAGGTACATGTGTGTCTCTTCAACCTGTAGTTTGAAGCCTTTTTATATGAGAAAAAAATATATATATATTTTAAGAGTTTATTTATTTGTCAGAGAGAGAGTACAAGCAGGGGGACCAGAAGGCAGAGGGAGAAGCAGGCTCCCCACTGAGCAGGGAGCCCGATGCGGGACTCAGTCTCAGGACTCTGAGATCATGACCTGAGCCGAAGGGAGACGCTTAACTGACTGAGCCACAAAGGCGTCCCAAGAAAAATATTATTATAGTATAGTTTTAGTACATATTCTGTTCCATTGCTTTGGTTTTCCTCTTCAGTAAATCCTATCATACATATGTTAGATCTTCTTTGACTATCTTCTTTTTCTATCACTTTCTCTCAAATCCATTTTTATCTCTTTCTTCTGTATTGTAAAAAAGTCCTTCATTGAAACTTGTCTGAAAATATTAGGCATTTTCATTTTCTCTTGGGTTCCTTCTCATTTAGTTTTCATTTCAGAAATAACTTTTAGTTTATTCTCTTTCCTGAGTTCTGTAAACTGACTTCTAAAAAATCTTGTTTTTCCTATTATTGCATTTCTGAAATTTTCTAATTCTTATACTGATTTTTAATAATTTTTTTCATTTTCTTAATGATTTTCTTCCTTTTTTCTTTCTGGGCAAATCCTTCCACCATGCTTTCATTGTCAACGGGGACATTATTATATTTTCTTTTTTATGATGACTATGGGATTCAGCTGAGATCAGTTTCAATTGCTCATGTTTGAGGGCAATGAGCTTTTCTGACTACAAGGAACAATGGGAAGAATAGGTATTTTAGCTTCAAAGCTATAGAGTTTTATTTTTCCTTAAAGAAATAATGAAAATATGGCCTCTGACTTCTGAGATCTGCATCTTCCACGGTCCCACCCACTTTTATTAGGGCCTTCTCTGTCTTTTGCCCTTATAGTCCCTGCCCAGCTCTATTTGGATTCTACTCCCATCAGTTTCTTCTCAGTTTGGCTTTGTCCTGGAAGGAAGTTTTGATTTGTTAGTATCAAGATATTATAAGCACTCAGACCACTTCAACATCTCCAGAAATTACTGCAGATCCTTTGCATTTGCCTGCAAACTGAGTCTGTATGACTTCCTCTCAGTTTTGGAGTGATTCTCAGATTGTACTTACCATTTACTTCCTGTCAGTTATTTGTGGGCTTTCCTATTCTCAAGAATATTATACCTCTCATTGCCTTCCCTTGCTTTTTCCTGCATAGATACTGAATACATGTTGGTTGTATAGGCATGGATTCATCCCCAAATGCTAGTATTTTGGGGGGGTTATCGGGTGATAGTGTGTTTTAAAATAGCTTTATTGGGGCGCCTGGGTGGCTCAGTCAGTTAAGCGTCTGCCTTCGGCTCAGGTCATGATTCCAGGGACCTGGGATCGAGTCGCGCATCAGGCTCCCTGCTTGGTGGGAAGGCTGCTTCTCCCTCTCCCTCTGCCTGCCTCTCTGCCTACTTGTGCTCTCTATCTCTCTGTCAAATAAATAAATAAAATCTTTTAAAAAAATAAAATAGCTTTATTGAGGTATGATTGAATACAATAAAATGCACATATTTAGAATATATAATTTTTAAAATATTTTATTTAAGTAATCTCTACACCTAATGTGGAGCTCAAATTTACAACCCCAAGATCAAAAGCCAGCCAGCCACCCCTAGAATATACTATTTGATAAATGTTGACATATGAACCTGTGAAATCACCACAATCAAGATAGCAAGCAGATCCATCACATTCAAAGGTTTAGTTGTGCTCCTGTTGTTTCTCCCTTCTGCTCCTTCCTGCCTATCCTATCCTCAAGCAATCACTGATACATTTTTGCCAGTATAGATTAATTTGCACTTTCTATAGTTTTACATAAATGGAATCATACATTATGTACTCTTCTTTTTTTCTGGCTTCTTTACTTAGCAAATTAATTTTAGAACCACCCATGTTGTTGTGTGCATGGATAGTTTACTCCTTTTTATTGCTGAGTACTATTTCATTGTATGTATATACCACTATTTGTTTATCCATTCACCTTTAATGGACATTTGAGTTATTTCCAGTTTTTGGCTATTACAAGCTAAGCTGCTATGAACACTCATGTACAAGTCTCCTTATAGGCATATATTTATTTTTCTCTTAGGTCAATACCAAGGAGTAGAGCAGCTGCATCACGTCACAGGTGTATGGTTAGCTTTTTAAGAAAATGTCAAACTGTTTTCCAAAGTGGTTGTTACATTTTACATTCTCACAGTGTTATGAGAATTCAAGTTTTTCACATTCTTGTTAACAGTTTTTATTGTCAGTCTTTTAAATTTTAATCATTCTAATAGGCATGTAGTGATATTTCATTATAGTTTTAATTTCCATCTCCCTAATGATTAATGATGAGAATATTTTCATGCATTTATTTACAATCTACCGCAATCTATTACCCAGTAAGAAAAATTGCATTGTTTTCTTCTTGTTATGCTTTGGGAGTTCTTTATATTCTTTAATTAGTTCCAATCCTTTGTCAAATTTATGCTTTGCAAAGATTTTTTTTCTGCCAGGCTGTGGCTTATATTTTCATTCTATTAACAGTAACTTTTGAAGAGCAGTTTTCAGCTTTAATTTTTATGATGAACAATTTATCAATTTGTAATTTAATGGATAATGCTTTTGGTGGCATATTTAAGAAATCTTTGCCTAAGCCAAGGACACAAAGATTTTCCATGTTTTCTCCTAGAAGTTTTATAGCATTCAGTCTTGCATTTAGTTCTATGCATCATTTTTAGTTAATTTTTGTGTATGGTGTGAGATATGGATTGAGCTAGTTAAAAGATATATATTTTTTTGCATATGGATATCCATTTGTGTTAGCACCATTTGTTGAGAAAGGCTATCCTTTCTCCACTGAATTGCCTTTGTCAAAAATCAATTGTATGAATATGTGTTTGTTTATTTCTGGACTATTTGGCTCCACTGATCTATTTCTCTATCTTTATGCCAATACCACACTGCCTTGACTACTGGAGCTTTACTGTAATCTTTGAAATCAGTGTGAGACCTCCAACCTTGCTCTTTTTCAGAGTTGTTTTGGCATTCCTAGGACCTTTGCATTTCCATATAAATTTTAGAATCAGCTTGCCAATTTCTGCAAAAAAGCCTGCTGAGATTTTGCCTGGAATTGCATTGAATCTACACATCATTATGGGGAAGAATCAACATCTTAACAAAACTGAGACTTCTGCTTGTTGAAGAAAGTATGTCTTTCCATTTGTTTAGGTTTTTCTCTCAAATGAATATTTTGTAGTTTTCAGTGTATAAGGTTTTTTATATATTTTGTTGAATTTCAATTTTTTAAAAAATTTTATTTATCTGTCAGAAAGAGAGCACAAGCAGGGGGGAGCAGCAGGCAGAGGGAGAAGCAGGCTCCCTGCTGAGCAGGGAGCCTAGTGCGGGACTCGATCCAGGACCCTGGGATCATGACTTGAGCTGAAGGCAGATGCCTAACCGACTGAGCCACGCAGGCATCCCGAATTTCAAATTTTTAATTGCAAATCGTATCTTTTTTAAAAACTGCAATTTCTAGTAGTTTGTTGCTTGTATATAAAAATGTAATTGATTTCTGTCTCTTGATCTATATCCTGCAATGTTGCTAAACTCAAATATAAGTTCTAGTGGCTTTTTTATAGATTCAATTGGATATTCTCCATGAACAACCACATCATCTGCAAATAAAGACAGTTTTACTGCTTCCTGTTTAATCTGTATACCTTTCTTTTTTTTTTTTAAGATTTTATTTATTTATTTATGAGAGACAGAGAGAGAAGCAGAGGCAGAGGGAGAAGCAGGCTCCCTGCAGAGCAGGGAGCCCGATGAGGGACTCAATCCCAGGACCCTGGGATCATGACCTGAGCCGAAGGCAGACGCTTAACTGACTGAGCCACCCAGGCGTCCCTATACCTTTCTTTTTCTTGCCTAATTGCACTAACTAGAACTTCCAATACAATTGTTTTTAAAAGGTGTTTTAATATTTTAGCCGTATTTCAAAATAAATCATCAAGGAAATAATCAAAGAATTATAGGACCCAACAAAGTTTAGCTAAATCTAATCCAATTTCCTCTTTTTATATATATAAAAAATAAGATATTGATGGAATCCAAATCTGTGGTAGGGAGTTTTTTCTCCTACATAGTGGCATTACTCATAATGATCATACTATGATATATAAACTCTACCTTAGGCACTTTTGTTTTTAGTATATGTTATATTATTATTACATAAATGTCTATAGCACACATCTGCGGTAAGCATTACTAAAATTGAATTCATAAAATTCAGAAAACTGGAACGTTTGATTCTCCTCCACTATAATTTTTTTTTTTTAGATTTTATTTATTTGACAGAGAGAGACATAGTGAGAGAGGGAACACAAGCAGGGGGAGTGGGAGAGGGAGAAGCAGGCTTCCCGCGGAGCAGGGAGCCCGATGCAGGGCTCGATCCCAGGACCCTGGGATCATGACCTGAGCCAAAGGCAGGCACTCAACGATTGAGCCACCCAGGCACCCCTCTCCTCCACTATAATCTTTAAAACAAGAGCAAAGCATGGAAATCCTTGCTTTGTTCCCAATATTAGGGGAAAACCTTTATTCTTTCATCATTAAGTATGGTGTCAACTGTAGATTTTTTTTAGATAGTCTTCATCAGGTTGTGGAAATTCCTTCCTATTAAGTATATTGTTGAGGGCTTTCATTATGTTTTCTATTTTGTCCAATGCTTCTTCTGTGACTATTGAGATAAGAATGTGGGTCTTTTATTCTATTAATATGCTGTATTATATTAACTAATGTTGGATGTTCCTTTTTTTGTGTGTGTGTGGGTGTCCAGTTGTTCTAGGACCATTGTTGAGTAGAACATGCTTTCTCCATTAAGTTGCCTTTACTCCTTTGCTAAAGATCAATTGATTATATTGTGTTAGTCTTTCTGGGTTCTCTATTCCATTCCATTGATCTATTTGTCTATTCTTTTTTTTTTAAGATTATTTATTTATTTACTTATTTGACAGATAGAGACACAGCGAGCGAGGGGACACAAGCAGGGGGAGTGGGAGAGGGAGAAGCAGGTTTCCCGTGGAGCCAGGAGCCCGATGCAGGGCTCGATCCCAGGACCCTGGGATCACGACCTGAGCCGAAGGCACATGCTTAACGACTGAGCCACCCAGGTGCCCCTATTTGTCTAGACTTCTTTCACGAAATGCCAACTGTCTTGGTTATATTGACTACAGTAAGTCTTTTTTTTTTTTTTTAAAGATTTTATTTATTTATTTGAGAGAGGGAGAATGAGAGATAGAGAGCACGAGAGGGAAGAGGGTCAGAGGGAGAAGCAGACTCCCTGCCGAGCAGGGAGCCCGATGTGGGACTCCAGGATCATGACCTGAGCCGAAAGCAGTCGCTTAACCAACTGAGCCACCCAGGTGCCCCGACTACAGTAAGTCTTGAAATTAGACATTGTCAGACCTCTCAGCTTTGTTCTCTTAATGTGTGTGGCCTAACAATATTCTCTTTCAATGTTGTGTTGGCTGTCTTTTGCTTTTCCATATAAACTTTCTGTTTGTAAATGTCCATAAAATAACTTTCTGGGATTTTGACTGGGATTACATTTAATCTATGGCTCACATTGGGAAGCGCTGATAACAATATTGAATTTTCCTAGCCAAGAACATGTAATACCTCTTAAATCTTCTTTGATTTCATCGTAGTTTTGTACTTTTCCTCATATAGATCTTGTACATCTTTAATTTTTTTGGTGCTAATGTAAATTGTGTCGTGTTTTAATGTCAAATTCCAATTATTCATTGTTGATGTATAGGATAGCAATTGACATTTGTATATTAGTCTTGCACCCTAAAAACATTACTAGAATTGCTTATTAGTTCTAGGAGTTTGTTGATTCTTTTAAATTTCCTTCATAGACAATAATGTCATCTGCAGTTTTATTCCTTCCTTCCCAATCTGTGTATCTATTTCCTTTTCTTGTTCTTATTGCATTAGCGAGGACTTCTAGTACAATGTTGAACAGGAGTGGTGAAAGGCACCATCCTTGCCTTATTCCTCTTAGGGGGAAAGCATCTAGCTTTTCACAATTAAGTATGATGGTAGCTGTAGGTTTTTTGTAGATGTCCTTTATCAAGTTGAGGAAGTTCCCCTCAATTCCTGGTTTACTGAGTTTTTATCATGAATGGGTTTTGGATTTTGTCAAATGCTTTTTCTGTATCTGTTGATATGTTCATATAATTTTTCTTCTTTAGCATGTTGCAATGGATTGCATTAATTGATTTTCAAATGTTGAACTAGCTTTGCATCCTGGAGTAAATCTCATTTGGTTATGGTGTATAATTCTTTGTGTACCTTGTTGGATTTGATTTGCTAATATTTCGTTGAGTATTTTGCATCTACGTTTAGGAGAGATACTGGTTTGTAGCTTTCCTTTCTTATAGTGTATTTATCTGGTTTTGATATTAGGATAATCCTGCCCTCTACTTTCAAGAAGAGATTAGAGAGAATTGGTGTCAATTTCTTCTTCAAATATATGGTAAAATTCACCAATGAACCCATCTGGGCCTGGTGCTATTTTGGAACAATATTAATTATTGATTCAATTTCTTTAATACATATAGGCCTATTCAGATTATCTAGTTCTCCTTGTGAGAATTCTGGTAGATTGTGTCTTTCAAGTAACCAGTTCATTTCATCTAGATTATCAAATTTGTGGGTATAGAATTATCTATAATATTCCTTTATTATTCTTTTAATATCCATGGAGTCAATAGTGATGGCTCCTCTTTAATTTCTGTTAAGAGTAATGTGTGTCTTCTTTTTTTTTCTTGGTTAGATTGGCTGGAGGCTTACTGATTTTATAGATCTTTTGAAAGAAGCAGCTTTTGGTTTTATTGATTTTCTGTTTTTTCTATTCAGTGATTTCTGCCCTAATTCTTATTATTTCTTTCCTTTGCTTACTTTGGATTTTTTTCTAGTTTCCTAAGGTGAAAGCTTATTTTTTTAGATCTTTCTTCTTTTCTAATATATATTCAGTGTTCCTAAGTACTGCTTTTCCTGCATCTCACAAACTTTGATAAATTGTATCCTATTGTTTTATATATATGTGTATATATATTTTATATATAATTTATACCTATTTAATTATATACATATATATATTATCTAATATATAAAAATATATTTAAGTAGGCTCCATGCCCAGTGTGGAGCCCAACACCAGGCTTGAAGTCACAACCCTGTGATCAAGAGTCAGGTGCTTAACTGACTGAGCCACCCAGGCACCCCTCATTTAGTTTTAAAATATTTTTAAAATTTCTCTTGACCTGTGTGTTACTTAGAACTATGTTGTTTAATTTTCAAATATTTCGGACGTGCCCGGCTAGCTCAGTTGGTAGAGCATGAGACTCTTAATTTTCAAATATTTCGGGACTTTTGGTTATATTATTGGATTCCAATTTAATCCCATTGTGGTCTGAGAGCATACATTGTATGACTTCAACTTTTAAAAATTTGTTAAGGTGTGTTTTATGTCCCAGAATGTGGTCTATCTTGGTGAATGTTCCATGTAAATTCAAGGGGAATGTATAGATCCAGTTGACGGATGATGCTAAATTATATAAAATGATGTGATGTCACTACTGATTTTCTATGTGCTGAATTTGTCAGTTGCTGAGTCTTCAACTGATCAAGTTGAAGACTCCAACTGTAATAGTGCATGTTTCTCCTTGCAGTTTCATAAATGTTTCCCTCATATACTTTTATGCTTTATTGTTAGGCCACACACATTAAGGATTATTCTTCTTGGGGAATTGACTCCTTTATTATCATGTAATTCCCCTTTTTCCCTGATAATTTTCCTTGCTCTCAAGTGGCTCTGTCTGAAATTAGTATCATTTTTCCAGCTTTTCTTTCCATTACTGTTATCCTGGCAGGGGGAGTGGGAGTATATCAGATGTATATAGACAAGATGTAGTTGGGTCTTATTTTTTTTTAATCATCTCTGGCAATTTCTGTCTTTTAACTGGTGTATTTATTTTTAAATTTTTTTTTTTTTATTTTGAAGTGTAATCGCCATTTATTTTTTTTCTGGAGAACAGCTTTTCTTCAGTCCTTAAGGACTTAGCTCCTTACATGGGCTTTGGTGGAGGTCGTGGGGCAGCACCTGCAGGTCTAAATCGGGGTGGGGGTGTTCGGTCTTTCCGTGCTTCACGAGAGCGATTCCTGACTACCTTGCTGTGAATGGCACAACTCACACAATAATGTAGTTTCACATACAGCTTGGGAAGCACATAGGCGTCGAAGACGCTCGCTTCGGAAATGTCCCTGACGGTGGCAGCCTCTACTATGTTCCGTATAACGAACTTCTTAATGGCCTTATCCTTGGGCACACAACGGGCGCAGTTGGTGCAGCGAATAGGCTGCACGTGGCCGCGGCCCTTTTTGGCACGACCATTATTCCTTCTTTTCTTGGTCATCCTGGTAGCGAGACCCGAGAGAGTATTTTTAAATTTTTTTAAAAAAGATTGTGAGAGTGAGCGAGAGAGTGGACAAGTTGGGGGAGGGGCAGAGGGAGAGGGAGAAGTAGGTTCCCCGTTGAGAGGGAGCCCGCTGTGGGGCTCAATCCCAGGACCCTGGGATCATGACCTGAGCCAAAGGCAGATGCTTAACCGACTGAGCCACCCAGGCGCCCTTAACTGGTGTATTTAGACCATTCATACTTAAACTGATTATTGGAAAAGTTAGATTACTATCTAACATATTTGTTACTGTTTTCCATTTGTTGCCCTTCTTCATTGTTTCTATTTTTGGTATTCTATTTTCCTGCCTTTTATGGTTTTAATTGGGCATTTTATGATTATATTTTCTCTCCTTTATTAGCCCATCAGTTACACTTTTTTTAGTGGTTGCCCTAGTTCTTGTGAAATACATTTACAACTAATCCAAACCCACTTTTAAATAACACTATACTTCTTCACTAGTACAAAAGCCTTATAAGAGTATTTCCAATTCTTCCCTCCCATCTTTGATAACATTACTGTCATTTATCTCACTTATAAGCTGTAATAACCAAATACATTATTTTGAACAAACTGTTACCTGTTAGACCAATGTAGCATAAAAACTAAAATTTGGGGGCGCCTGGGTGGCTCAGTTGGTTAAGCGACTGCCTTCAGCTCAGGTCATGATCCTGGAGTCCCGGGATCGAGTCCCACATCGGGCTCCCCGCTCAGCGGGGAGTCTGCTTCTCCCTCTGACCCTCTTCCCTCTCGTGCTCTCTCTCATTCTCTCTCTCTCTCAAATAAATAAATAAAAAGTCTTAAAAAAAAAATAAAAAAAATAAAAACTAAAATTTGGATTTGAATTTGAATCACATGGAATCTACAGATCATATTTAAATCCTTACAATGTTGAATCTTCTCATGAACATGTTACCTTTCTACATTTGGGTCTTCTTGTGTCTTTCAGAAATTTAATGACTTTCTCTATAGTTATATATTTTCAGATTTATTCCTAGGATCATAGAATTGTTGACTCCTATTACATGACGTATGCAATTACATGAGGCAATGTTATGGTTTTTTGCTTAAACCAGTTTGTTTCCTTGCAACTCAAGGAGTCCTAACACAGGTAGAATGTCAGGAAATGATGGAGAGCTCAAGAGACACCCCATTTTGAAGGGGAAAACTAGCATACCTTAAGTGAATTGGACAAGGGGGCGATTTTGAAAAATTAAAAGCAGAAAACTGACATATTATGCCTGTTTGTGTGCAGAGAGAAAGGAACCATTCATAAGGAAAAGGCTTGAAGAGCAAGGCAAGAGGAAATGGACTTGAGCCCAGGTATAGCTGAGTACTCAGCTTTATCCATGTGCCTGAGTGTAGTGTCGAAGAGCAGAAGAGTGTGGTGTGGGGTAGTGGCTAATGGCTGGGTGCAGTGTAAGGTAGAAATAACCAGGTGAGCCTCGATCCATATTGCCTAAGTACAAATCCTGACTCAGCTTAACTGTGTAACCATTTAATCTTTCTGTGTCTGTTTCCTTATCTGTCTGAAGCTAATAAAAAATAAAATAAAAAGTGAGGATAATATTGATACCTAACTCACTGGTTAGGAAGGAAGTTAATATCCAATAAAGTACTTATAACAGTGCCTGACACAGAAAGCTCATAGAAATGAAGAAGCACTGTTCCCCTAGATGGATCTTCACAAGCATCTTCATTCAAATTTCTGATTTATGTGAGTCTAAACATCCACATAGTTCTCTCAAAATTCCTATGGTCAATATCTTCTCTTTTATAATAGGTTATCCAGATAACTCCAACATGCTTTCTCTTACATTCAGCAGCACCCCAGCACGGGCAGAGACGTCCCTCTTCTCAGCCTATGTCTGCCTGCTGGCTGGTACACACACACACACATGCGCACACACACACACTCTCTGTCTCCTCTTTTGGGGGTGCCTTGTAAAATACCCCTAATTTGCTATAAAGTGAGCTATAAAAAAATTATTAACAATGAAGAAAAATCACAGCTAAGTATCAGATACTCCAAAGAAAACGAGATTTAAAATAAATTTTAGAAAGCGGTTATTTTGGGAAGTGACTGGGAAAGGGGACATATATAACATCTCATCTCTTTTAAAAAAATCTGAAGCAAATATAACTACTGAGATGTGGTAAATTTGGGTGGTGGTTATATTGTGTTTATTATTTTATTCTCTACACTTTTCCATTTGCTTGAAACATTTGAAATCATGAAAAAATGTAAGTAGTTACTGTGGTAGAGAAGACAGGATAACATGGATGTGGTTAGAGTACAGTAATTATTGTGAAAATAAGACTCACAGACTTTTTCACTTTAAAAATCTCTGAAAAATGCAGGAAAACACACACACACACACGGACTGCTGCAAAAAGGGTTTTTTTTCTTTTTTTGCAAAAAGGATTTTTAAAAACAACTGTGAGGACTGTAAAGATTTATATACAGAGTGAATAGTAATGAAAAAATTCAACAAGTAAACATTTCACTGAAATTAGTTAATGTGTATTTATGTATATATTTATTTATTAACAGTTGGAATAAAAGGATACTAATTTTCAAATTTTCAGAGTTTATTTATTTGTAAGAAAAAATACAGAATGATTTTAACCAAGTACCCAATTCCTACTTATTTTCTTTCTTAGTGGGGAAAAAAAAGTATATGAAACACAATTGTCATGGCCTGTATTGATTAATCTTACAAGTGATGTTGACAAAACTATAAAAACCTAAACTTTCGAATGCAGCAATGTTGCCACCGTGTGTGTATATGTACATCAGTATAAATTAAGTCAGTCTATATCCACAGAACCCCTTTTCACCCTTTCCCATTGTCATTCGGCTTTCTGAACCCCCTTGCTATTCCCTTGTGCTGTCAGGTCCTCTGCTTTCCCATCCCTATGCTAATGCACCGAGGTGCACCTAGATTCCAAGGGCGCGGGCTATCTGGCACTTGAGCTCAACTTCTACCAAGGAGAGGGGACGCTGCGTGTCCTTCCAGCCTCCATTCACTCCTTTACTTGTACCCCCATTAGGCCTGCTTTGCGTCCTTACTAAGATTCCTAAGAGAGCGGGACGGACTCTGCACTAAGATGAAGTCAGGAAATCAGTCTGGGCACTTCCTCGCCCCCTAGTGGTGCAAAAGGAACATGAGCAGGCTGGAGGCGGCGGGCCCTGTCAGGGTGGGGCACTAAATGCACAGCCCAAGTGAAAAAGGAGGAGATGGAGAAGCAGTGATTCTGTGCACTAGAACAGACTGGGCAGAGGCTGCAGGCACTGCCTCTGACCCCTCAGCAGCTGCAGGTCTGATGAGGATCTTCAGGTCAACGTGCTCATGATCAGTGGGCCCAAGGGAGCAATGGTAGAGGCTGGGGAACAGCACATCCCACAAGTGAAAGTCTTGACTGGGCCACACGAATTTTTTTTAATTGTAAAAATAACAACATTATAGAAAATGTTTATAATAGGAATAAGAAATCATAGAAATGTACTGCTGCGACAGTGTTTTCATGGCCTCTTCCTTCACTGACTTGACTGAGACAACCTAAGTGTCTGATCTTTTTACTTAACATTATCTCAAAGAGTAACAATTAGTTATGATCAGGAAGGAAGCAGGGGCACTTAAAGTGAGCATTTCAGCGTCCCAGGTAAGGGGGCTCCTTTGGTAGTGCAGATGGTAGAGGCTTAGCTTGTATCTCTCTAGGCCAGAGCCCTGGGCTTGGCTAATCTGGGCTGTATGGTGACCCTGTCCCCAAGAGGATTCTGCAGACAGAAGATGCCCACCCTGTCCCTGTAAAAACAGCACAAGAAGGCAGGGCTGGTGTACCTCCAACCAGGTCCCCACGGGAGCGTGATAAAGGGACTGAAAGATGTCGTTTAGGGACCAAATTCTACTCAGACCCCTTCTCAGCCTGTCTTCCCCAAGTTTCTGTGTCCACCAGACTAGAAACCTTCTGAAAGAAACGTCTCAGACTTCTCCATTGCCCTTGCAACCGAGGACCAGGTAAAAGAATTAAATAATTGTCAAAGAGATTCTCATCTAAAACAGCTGCTGTCTACTGCTGCCCCAGCCTCTGGACTGCATTACTGCTGCTGCTCCTGCTTTTTTTTTTTTCAAGATTTTATTTACTTATTTGACAGAAAGAGACACAGCGAGAGAGGGAACACAAGCAGGGGGAGTGGGAGAGGGAGAAGCAGGCTTCCCGCGGAGCTGGGAGCCCGATGCAGGGCTCGATCCCAGGACCCTGGGATCATGACCTGAGCCGAAGGCAGATGCTTAACGACTGAGCCACCCAGGCGCCCCTGCATCATTGGTTCTGAACACGAAACCATCAAGGGGCAGTCTGGCCCAACAGTGAGCCATTTCTTCCTAGGCAAAGTGGGTCACATGTGTAAAGACCCTCTACCAGAGCCACTTGCCCACCTCCCGGTCCTCAGGGGCTGTCCCCTCATGGCTTCAGCTGAGCCATCAAGTCTTTGAGAAGATGCTATTGGGCCGCAAATGGATGGGAGGAGGTGGGTCGAAGTTGCTGGCATATTGGGGAATGGACCAGGGCCTCCTGGGACCAAATCCTTCAAATGCAACACCTACCACAGTGTCAAGACCACAATGTATGTTCAATATTATTAAAATAACGGTAGTACAAAACTGAACTAACAAGAAACCCAAAGCAGAAGAAAAGCTCTAGGGGAAGGAAGTGTGTGAGTATGCATGGGGGAGGGCTGCTCTGTAACTAGGTTGGGTCTGGAGCCCTTGCCACTCTCCAGAACTTCCTGGGGCTACTATAATGCCTTCTTCCATACACAGAAGCCTTGGAGGCCTAAGTGACCTCTGCACTTGGAGGGAAGGGAAGTGAGCAGACTGAGCATGGGGGTATGTGGTTAGACTAAGTGTTGGGGGTGAGAGAGGCGTCACACAGCTCAGAGGCTGCACAGGGTTTCATTTCCAGCTGTCAACTTATGAGATTCCTCCAGGGGCCGACACTGATCCCAGCCTGGCTGGGCTGCTGCGCCCTGTCGCTCTCGGGAGCAGAAGGCCAGTGCAGGCAGCTCCCTACGCCAGGGCCGGTCACATTTCTCTTACACAGGTAATCCATGTTCGTTACGGAAAAATGCCACATCACTCTTTATTGGATGCTAGTGCCAACACTGGCCCCCTTCTCTCTGTGCACAGGGGCATGTGGGCAAGGGGCTCCATCCCCCGGCCGGGATACAGTGGAAGCCTGGCCCCACTCCCAATCTCCCAGGGCCAGCACCCTCCTCAGTGCCTGGGGCTGCTTGCTCAGGTTTGTTCAAACTCCTGTTCACAGTAGCCTACACTGAGGGGCTGGGCCTGGACACCTCGCCTGCAAGAGGACATGAAGAAACAGGGCAAGATGAGCCACTCAGACAGGGGTCAGTCCAAGGCCCCCGCAACACCTCTGCCACAACCAACAGTCTCCCCTTCCCCTATCTCAGTGCATCTTGAACGGCCACTGTACACCAGAATTGCTCAGGGATCTCATTTCCAGAGATTCTTACTTGGCCTGGGCTCACGTGTTGGCAAGAATCTGCATTTTGAACAGGCGCCCCAGGTGATTCTGACACAGGGACATCCAGAAATTTGGGGGGACACCTATTTCTAACCTGCCTGTCTCTGTACCCGAGTCCCAAATAATGCAGTACCTTTAGAAAAGAGCTGATGCCTAAGGGATGCCTAGTGCTCTTGGCCCACCGAGCCCCCCTATAATGGCTCAAATGCTATAAATGCAGTGGTGGTGGGGGACCAATGTGCTGTCCTGTTCACGCACAGGGTGTGGACATGAAATCCTGTTTAGCCTCACAAGTTCCAGGATGTGACCAGTCTCTACAGGGGACCCCTGGGCATGCCTTCTTTATTATTCAAACGAGCAATGTGCGTAGAGATGGTAAGGAACTAGCTCAAAGTCGCCCAGTGAATTACACACAGTTGAGGCCTAGACCTTGCCACGGCTGGCTCTCAGCTCTATGCTAGGCTGAGTCCTCCAGGTCCTCAAGACTTAGTCAATGAATAAATCAGGGAAATGACCATCTTATGCAGGCCCATCCCCAACAGTGGCACGGGTGCCATGAGAGCCCATAAAGGCATGGCCATGGCTAAGAGCATAGACTTTGAAGTTGGCTTGGATCAATTTCTGGTTCTGAGTGATTTGCGGCTTTACATTAACTTCTCCGTGCCTCAGCTGCCTATCTCTAAAGGGAGGATAAAACTGCCTACCTTCCGGAGTTATGGTTAAGATTCAATGAAATAATGCCCATAAAGGGCTCAGCGCAGTGCTTGCCACAAAGTAAGCCTCTGTAAGCATTCGCTATTGTTTTTCCTGTAAGTCCTCCATCTGCCCACCCACTGTGGGAAGGCCCCAACACGGCCTGCTTGCTTACCTTAGGAGCTCACAGCGGAATTGTGTCAAACGTTTAAAGGCAAAGTCCAAGTTAGTCACCAACTTGTTGCTCCACAGCCTCTCAGCAACAGCCCCTGCCCTGGGCCTAGAGGGAAGGGTCATGCACCAGGTTGGCTCCCTTCAAGGGAGCTGGACACTCATAGGCTGCTGCCTCTTATTTAGGGCACCCTGCACTCAGGGCCAAGGTCATTTAGAGCGACAACCTGGCTGGGGGGCTCCTGGGGACTTCTAGGGCTCAGCTCCATCTCCATTAAGAGGTGGATCGTGATCCCACTCCCGTCCTCTCCCAGAGATATGGAACCAGAGTAAGTTGTAAAGGGATCATGAACTGTTTTTGACAGTAGCAGCAGGTGCTCTCAAAATGTACAGCTCCTTCTCTCTCAGGCCTGGAAGGAGGGTACTTGTCTGGGGGTGACTAGACAGGAGCAAGTCTGTAAGGAAGAACCCGTGCCCACAAGCTCAACCACCCACATTCTCAGGAAGCCCTTACCAGAGTCTGGGGGCCAGATTGGTGCTGTCTACGTACTCCCCCCACATACAGGCCTCTCCACCAATCACAAGAGCCTTCTGCTGAGGGCTACCTAAGGGGAAACAAGGACCAACAGGTCGCTGCTGGCAGGGGTGGGGGTAACCCTAGGGTTTCCCCCCAACCACCTTCCTATCGTAGGCCCCTCTCCAGATAGCTCATATCTCATCTCACCTGAAAGGTCTAGCCCAGACCCTCCTGTCTCCCGCTCTGTGCACCAGCCCAGCCTCCTCTGGTCAGCAAGGAGAGCTCCCTGCTTTCACCTTTGAATTCCAGGGGCTCCACCATGTAGATCTCTCTCCAGTCAGGGCCATAAGTTATATGATTCAGGTACCAGGGGGCAGAGAGCAGGACGCGGAAGCCAGCTCCGGTGATCAGCTCCATCTCCTTCATATAACGTACTGGCGCCTCTTCCCGCCATACCTGAATGATTGTATCTGGCCGAACCTGTCAGAAAATTAATGGCACATAGCTGAGATTTCTGGCCCACATGCTTATGCAAGCAACCCAGGCCAAGGGATATGTGCCCACTCTGCTCTCAGGCAGCTAACCATTTCTCTGTGACTCCTAACCCCTGGGCGCCTGGCACAGAACAGAGGCCAAGGACTCTATAGGACCTAGGAGTCCTCCCTGCTGCTTCCACCCCCAGTCCTTCTGCAGCCTCCTTGTCGGGAATAAGACAGTAATACTGGCTATGAGCTAAGGCAGACAAGCAGTGGGGCCCAGGAGACTCATCAAGAGCTACCATGTCCAAGAATCTCCAGATGTTTCTGAGGATGAAACAAGGTTCCTGCAGAGCCCCTGCATTTGGCAAGAGGCTGGGACCTAACTGATCAACAATGAAGGAGAAAGGAGTCCTGCTCCCAAACCTGGAAGACCCCTAGTCTATGACTCAGAAAGGAAAAGCCAACCCAGCATGCCAGTCTCAGGAATCCTAAGTAACGTGGCAGCAGAAATAACTCTTGATCAGTTTGTGGTGAGGGAAGAGTGACAGATGTTCTGACACTCACACCCAGGGCTTAGACCTCTGTGACCTTTCTGGAGGGGAAAGGAGAGATGGCCCCTCAGTGCTCTGAATATTAAAGCCTAATCCAAACCCAGGGAGGACCAGTCTGTGCAGAGGCAGAGAAGGGCTGAGAGACCAGAGGGAAGCACTGTAGGTGGCTCCTTCTCTCTCTGCCCCTGGCTCACCTTTACTTTATTATCAAACACCTCCTGCCACACCACATAGCCCTTGCCATAGGCAGAGACGATGTTCAGCAGCCTGGAGAGTAAAGAAAGGGTCTGCTCAGCTCAAATAGGTTCTAGGCTGTTGGTGCCAGTGCTCAAGGTGTTGAGGCTGCCTAGGGGCTCATTCCTGATTGAGCAGTGTCTTCCCCAGTTGGGAACTGACTACCCCAAAGTTGAAAAGATAGGACAAAGTACCCCTTCAAGGGCCCAGAGAGTGGTCAAGCAGGGCCTGGCCCTGGTATGGAAAGGGAGGGCTGCACAGGAGGTAACCCCAAGATACCCTGCCCACCCTCTTTCCTTCCTCACGTCTGTATGTAGAAAGACTCCAGCTCCTTGAAGTCATTACCAAAGCCTTGCTTCTTCATAAAGGCCTGGATATCTGGGTTGGACTTCCTGAATCCCAAGAGAAAATGAAGATTAATTCTTTCAACATCCTCAAAGCCCAAAGCTTGGGGATTAGTCACCTGGCCTCCCACAACTTCTTTTTTCACTTGAAAAACCAGTCAACTTCGGATCTCAGAGGCCCCAAATATGGCAGGTGCGGCTGAACAAAGCTGTGTGAGGGGGGGCCACTGACATAGGCTGAGCAAGGAGGAGTTTCGACCCCAAGAGCTTTCAATTTAAACTCTCAACAAGAACACGTATTAACCTGTCTAGTCTATAGCATGTGGCTCTGAGGTCTTGGTCTGGGGCTCTGGCACACTGGATTCTGGCTTCCGTGTTTAACCCCCCACACTCAGGCATATTCTGCTCTTCTCTTCTCATTTATTCTTTATTCCAGCTGGATGTAAGTGTTGCTGTTACCTGCTGTGGCTCCCTCCCCAAGAACGTTTGCATTTTGCTCACATTTCTTCCTGGAATGTTTTCCCCCTCCTCCACTTCTTGGAAAAGCCTATTTCACCCAGATCCAGCTCTAATGTCCACTTCTCAGAGAAGCCCATCAACCTCTTTTGAGCAAAGTGGATCTGAGGGTTTGGACCTCACACTTTAATACTGACTAGACACTTTCATACATTAGTGTCAAATTCATCTGTGTCTTGACCCTTCAACCAGACTATTTTACAAAGGTGGGGATTATGTTTCTCTATCCTGGACTTTCCCAAGACAATTCTGTTCCCAGACCTGGTTCTTCCCTAAGTATATCAAGGATATGACAGGAAAAAGGGACAGTTTCACGTTCACAGCCTTGCCAAAATCAGGGAGGGCCTTGATGTAGGTGGAGAGAGGAAAGGCCCAAGGCTGAGCCATCTGGACAGAGACAGATTGTTCTCAGAGGTTAGCCCCTGAGGAGCACCTAAGGTAGGTAGCCTCTTAGGACCTAACCTCCATTCTGAGTGACCAATTCATCAGGCAGGGATGGGAAGATCAAAGGGATCATACCAGCAGGTGAAATCAACCTCATCTCCTCCAAGGTGAAGATAAAAATCCGGGAAGACAGAGCTGACCTCCAGAAAAAATGTGCTCATGAATTCATAAGTACTGTTGAGAATGGGATTCACTGGTCCAAAGGTGCCAGAGGGATGAGACCCAGAGTAGCAAGGAGTCAATAATCCAGGGACACCTAAGCCGACAGAGAATCCCACACAAGTGTCACAAATACATAGACCCCCACACTGTCATATACTTAAGGACATTAAGCTGCACAAAGTAAGATAATCATGTTCATAAACATTACACGTACATAGGTAGGGACCATCAGGCACTCACAGACTGTGGTGATCATGAGCTTTTAGTCACAGTCAAAGAAATAAGTATATCCACAATCACAGACAGTCAGAGATGGGTTACTCCCAGAGAGCTACCAACACACACACTCTTGCCTTGACACACAGCAGGGCTCACCTTTGTTCCCAAAGGCTGCTCTCCTCATACTGCCTTTAGGCAGTAGAGAGAGACTGCCTGATCCAGCCAAACTGGCAAGACCTTTTCTTCCACTCTAGGGCACAACTTGCAAGAGCATCATTAAGACAAGAACATCTGAGAAGAATCTGCCCATAGTTTAATGGTAAGCAGTGGCCTCCTTTGTCCAAAGTAAGTTCTGCCTACCTCAAGTCCCAGGTGGAAGGAGCTGATGGAAAACATTCTTCCAGGGACCAAGGCCGGGGCATGCCACATCCAAGAGTCAATGCCCTGAAGCCCCACCGAGGGGGATCAGTAGACTCTATCTGACTTTATTCTTACCTGGTCCCCAGGACAGAGTGTGGCCAGGAGTGTCAAACTCTACCAACACACGGATACCCCGAAGTCGTGCATATTCAATCACCTCTCTCACATCCTGTGCCGTGTAGATATGGGTGGCAGGATTGTAGGACCCCTGAAAGGCACAAGACACCCTTAACAATGTCATTACCTGAAGGCTAGCAGAGTAGAAGATACTCAAAATGCCTCCAGGACTCATTGCATATCAGGAAATCTACCCACAGCTCTTTGGTATCAGGGACCATCTCCAAGGATCTTTATCATAATTTCCCATAAGCTAGCACATCTATTGCTTTACCTGAGAGTCATAATGCCAGTGAGACAACAAGGTAGGCTGGTAGCAGAATATAAACAAACAAAAAGAAAATGAGACCAGGAGAGATTATCTGTCAGAGAAAATTAATGGCAAAGTTTGGACTCAAACTTAGGTCTCCTGGTCCAAATCCAGTGCCCTTCCCCTAAGTTCGTGTGTCCCTCAAACTGGCTGGTGAGGATGAGAGCCAGTGTCCTTGCCAGCAGGGCCACAGCCTGGCTCAGACATCAGCCCACAAACTTGCTCTTGGAGAAATTAAGACGTACCTTTCTGGTAAGCTCTGGAAAAGTGAAGCTGTCATATGGGAAAGAAGAGTCATCGACCAGATGCCAGTGGAACACATTGAATTTATTGTATGCCATGACGTCCTGTAGATCAGAGCACACACTGTAAACCCATCAGAGATTCTCCAGTTTCAGCCTCAAACTTGGTAAGGTAAGGCAGACTGGTAGGCTGCTCCACATACCCACCAGGCTCAATCTGTACCAGCTTCCTGATCAATGTTTATAGGGTCTATCTATCAAATCTTCCCATATCAGGGAATGCCTTACCATAGAGGGAAGGAAGACCTAGCACATTTCTTCTTCTCCCAGGGCACATCCAAAGACGTCTGACAAAGGCATTACCTCCTCCTTTTTAGCCACACTGAGAGGACAGCTGCAACTATGTGGTACCCTGGTTTTCCAAAAGCACCACCATGCCCTGAAGACTAATATATCTTCCTGCCATTTGTTCTGGATTGTCTAACATTTATCCAAACTGTGAAGTCTATTGTTGAATTTAGTAGGCCCCATAATCCATAAATCTCAGAAGCCAAGACTGATGGATGTGTCCCCTCCTTTGGCTCCAGAAGAGGAACAAAGGGAAAGGTAGACACATGAGTTCGATCAGCAACTGTAAGGTAAGACTGCCCAGCAAACTTAAGATAGTTAGGAACATCCTGAGCTATGGCTTTTGAACATCTCTCTCCTATGACCTTGTCCATAACTAAGCTAAAATAAGCTCGGCTTGATCAAAGAAGCCAATTCCCCAAACCACCTTCTGTATTCCTGGAGATAACCTGGACATTGATCCAGAGCAGCCAATGGGGTAAATTTAAATCACTCCTTTTTTGTCTTAGAGCGGGTCATCTTTTCCATTTTCCCTAGGAGCTCATGAAGTTACATACATTCCCTCTCCAACGCTTTAGAAATATGGCAACTGGTCTACCCCTTGCCCCATCACCCCAAACACTAACGGCAAAGATGGCCTTAAGGCCTGGGTACCAGAGTGTCCAGGATGCTAGTCAGTGGCAGGTAATGGCGAGACGTATCCAACAACAAGCCCCGGTGAGAGAAGCGGGGAAAGTCTTCAATCTCAGTCTTGTTGATAAAGAACTGTGCAGACCAAACATTGAACATATCAAGATTCAAAGGGAACTCACCATGGGGGTGGAGGGGAATGAGGAAAACTCTCCTGATCCTTCAAAAGCCAATCTATGACTGTTCTGCAGAGCAACTATCTCCCCAAATGCCCCACATCTCAACTTCGGCGACCACAAGCAGGCACCTGTCAGAGGGTACCGGTCCTATGCTAGCCAGATATAACTGTCCCACACACTACCCAGCCTACACATTCTGGATTTTCACTGTTAATCTGTTTTTCTTCAAAGCAGTGTGGTCTCAAGGTCATTACTAAATAATGACGCAGGGGAACTAAATTACAGTGATTACAAATAGGCCAAATCTACCAAACTGGTTTCCACTCATGTCTCCTTCTAACTCTTGTTGGGGCCATCATGAGCCACCAGGACTCTGTCTAAGACAAAGTAAGTTATTCCCAGGATTCTCAACATTCGGAGCAAATCCCCAGAGGTATAAAAGGAACCCTTTCGGAGAGCCCCCACTCACCGTGCCCTCAGGAGATCTCCAAACAAGCTGGCTAAAAGTCTCCAGACCTATGCGGAAGTAGAGAGACAGAGTAAAGGCTTAGGGATGTGGGAAAACAGATGCACCCATTTGGAAGGTTCCCAACATGACAGAGGAGAATGCCTGGGCACATGGTAAAAGTGGATATACTATGGGCTTGATGAGTCTCAACACGGATGCAAAGGGGATACTAGGAAGCCAGTATCTGTTTTTACTCCGCATTTTATTTTGGGCAGTGTAAGGGACTTTAGTGCCTCTCCTAGGAACATACTAACCCTCAAAATCCACATACCTCTTATCCATATTTCCTAAGCCTTGAACTCACAAGAGTATTAAGAGAAGCCAAGATGTCTGCTTATGAGTACAGATACGGGGACAAGCCAGCTCACATGGGTTAAGGCTTTCCAAATTAATACTGATCAGGAGCTAAGGGAGCTGAGAAAAAGGGGTCCTCAATCTACTGCCCCTTCTATTATCCAAGACTGAATTGTGAAAAAGTAGTCATAAGCTGAAGTTTCCAAGGAGCTTGGGTCCACAGCTGGACCGCGAAGACCAAGAATCATCTACCTCTCCTCTTGAGAAGGGAACTAGCCAGAGAGAGCTAAGATATGGTAGGCAGCAACGGCCCCAGAAGGACTGCCCCAGACACAAACTCCTAGATTCTAGCAAGGCGCAAGGGTAGGCAGGCTGAGTCCAGAGTGTTCTATGTTCTCGACAGCTGGAGCCCCTCTTCTGAAAATCCAGAAGGATTTCCAGAGTCCCAAAATTTCCGCATGAAAGAATCTGAGGTCTTAGCGGTCACTTGGCACCTACTTCGAGGCACTCTGCTCTGACATTGTTTTGGCTTCTTTTCATTTTGATTCTGACACCCACATTTCTGGGGTCCCAGACTTCCCGCTGCCCCAACCCGACTAATCATAGCGCCTGCACAAAAGGTATAGAGAGAGCAGAGAAGGGAGTCAGCTCCCTGTTTCTCCAAAACGCAGGAGAGGAGGAGAGGGGCGGTAAGGGAACAAAGACGAACCAAAACAAGGTCTCAAATTGTGACAATTTCCCTCCTCATTCACCAGCAGGGGCTTTGCAAAAGTAGGAGAGGTACTTGGCTAAGTCTATATCTAAGGACGAAATACCTTTTCAGTAAAGCAAGAGGAAGGGCAGAGGCCCATCACATGTTAGCTAGTAAAGTTCCAATTTTCTCCTGAAATACTATAGTTCTACATGACTTATACTATTTACTTCTTTTTGACATTTATCTATTTCTTGTGATCAAGTTTTCCTTTTTAAAGAACCTTTCCAGGGCGCCTGGGTGGCTCAGTTGGTTAAGCGACTGCCTTCGGCTCAGGTCATGATCCTGGAGTCCCGGGATCGAGTCCCGCATCGGGCTCCCTGCTCAGCAGGGAGTCTGCTTCTCCCTCCGACCCTCTTCCCTCTCGTGCTTTCCATCTCTCATTCTCTCTCTCTCTCAAATAAATAAAATCTTTAAAAAAAATAAAATAAAATAAAGAACCTTTCCAATTACATGTGTTTAGTGAGAGCCGAACAGGCAGTGTTTGTGGCAGAGTCCCAAGCAGCCTGTTCCCTGCTGGCACCCGGAGCATCAGCCTGCAGTCTCTCACTGCTTCCCCAGAGCACCTGCCCAGGACAGCTGCTGCCACCATTGCACGGGCTGACACCTGCCAACTTCTAGAGACAGCTGTTAAGGAGAACACACCCTTCAGGGAGATGGGGAAACACTCCAATCGGTCTCATAAAGAAAGCTTCCTACACTGAAGGTACGTGCTGGGCCCCCAGCCTGGTGCTCCCAACCCACCAATGCCAACCTTCCCACTTCATCCCTCTCTTTTTCTCCCAGCATCAGTCCCCATGTTACCTCGGAGAGCTCCCCAGACAGTCTGAGAGAGGAGGAAACAATGATCATCATTTATGGTCAGGGTGTCTGAAACGACAGGAATGACTCCATTGGTTAAGGACTTCTACTCTCAGATTACAGATCATATGCCCTGTGTAAATCCTTGGATTAAAAAACAACAGTAAGATCACATTTTTTTTTTCCTTTCAAAGAGGAGATATCCCCAGAGCAGAGCAGCTGCAGGTCAGCTAGGCTTGGGTCAGAGTGGGAGGGTGGTCTCCCAGAGGCTCTGTGGGCCCTAGAAGATAATGCACGAGGGCCAGGCTAGAGAAGAAAAGTACCACCTGCCTTGTGGTTCAGTCTACCCCTCCAGAAGCATGAGTTCCTGCCAGCCCTTAGCTGAAAGTATGAGGCGGACAGGGATGCTTGGAGGGCGTGTCCAGGTTATGGTGTTCCCAAAGCCTTTGTAATCACCCTCCTTTCCCTTCGTCTCCAGGCTTCATATAGCTACTTCATCCAAGAATGTGAGGAGGAAGCCAAGACTTGGAACGTTCATTTTGGAGACTGAGAAGTTCCCAGATACTGCTGCTCAGGGAGGACAGGAGGCATCACAGGGCTAATGACTTGACTTTATTCAGTCATTATGTCCAAAAACATTATGACCAAAAACTCCTTCTCTCCCCAGAGTGGGGTCTCTTAAAGAAAATCAGCAAAGGGTACAAACTCCTAAAATGGCAACAGAATTAGACACAGTCCAGAAGGCAAGTGTCCTGTGGGACTCCGTGAAAAGCCACTGTGATGTTCCACAGCCAACCTTCAGACACTGGTTAGAGTGCATATGAAAAATTCACCTTCTATGGCTCTCAGCCCTTGATGACCCAGGGTCTCCACAGTCCTGGAGGGCTGTAGGCCTAGCATCAGGAACTTAGGTCAGACCAACCAGAGTTACGGTCCCAGACAAGTGCTTGCTGCCTACAACAGGGAACAGGGTGGTACTTACAGTTTTCCACCGACTCCAAAGAAGGAAGCTGGTTACATCCAGGAGTGACCACAAGGATAACCAATGAATTCTTCTCCGGTGCATGCTGTTTTCCTGAAAGGGACAGGGTAAACTCAGTGTGGCTGACCTGCCACCAGAAGCGACAGGCAAAACCAAGGTGCTGCAGGAAGGTCCCTAAGCTCTAGTCCCTTCTGCTCGCATGCGTGTGGGAAGAGGCAAGGGAGGAGAGGGCATTTACCCTTGGCACAGGCACTGCCTCATCACCTGCTCAACTTTCCCATTTTGGTTGTGTTGCCCTCTCTCCCCAGTAACCTGCCCTGACCCATGTATCAATGATTTAGCAGCAGTTCTTTGTAACCAGGGCTCTATACTTCTAGTTTGGTACAGGAAGCATGATTCCAATACCTCAACAGCTGCTTCTAAACTAGAGGCAGCTTGAGGGCATTTCTACTCAAAGCGTGGTCTGCAGATTAGCTGCTGACTTGCAAACTGCAATACTGGTTGAAAGGAAAGGTACTGATAGATAGGAAGCTTATACAATGCCAGAATGTAAATCAATTATGTCAGAATAAACACACTGTTTAGTCCTAACATTTTTCATAACACATTTTTTTAATGAAGGGAATAGTTTTACATTCCGGTGTACCTCTCCTCTCACTGCAGACTCTCGCTTGAAAGAGCACTGTTCTGGAGGGCTCCAGGTAAAAGGTTTCCAGCTTTGTAAAAGCCCAGGAGCTGATGCAAGCAGATGAAGCAGATGACCAGAGGAGCTCCTACGCAAAGGAGGCCTGAGATCATCGAGCTGGTGCCCCAGCAAAGGTACATGGTTACCAGCCCATCCTGCTTCCTTCCCTCTTCCCAAACAGGCTCTCTGTCTGAGGCAGTCTTCTGCCCAACAGTGGAAAGCCACCAAGTATGAGCCAACATCTAGCATAGTTCTTCAGATGTACCCCACCCCCAAAAATACAGAGCCAAAGCCAAAATACTAATGCACCATCCCTTCCCATCCACCTAATGGTTCTTCTTTGTGACCTTCAAGGTGGTTCTGATTGTACTGCCCCAAACCTGACCTCAATGAACTCCTTCTTTCTATTCTTTTCTGGAACCACATGCATCCACACTGGCACCACAACAACCATGACTTCCTATGGAACCACAAAGTCAGGGATAGAATGGCCTGGGAAAAGGCAGGGAGAGAGGATTCAGAACCAAACTGGATCCCAAATGTTATCCATCTCTAGGACAAAAGTAACCCAAGAGCCTTGAGCCATTTCCAGAAAACCTGCTCAAACTTCCTGAGCACTACCACACGGCCACATCTCAGCTTTTGGGCTTGCCAAGAAGCAGGCCAATAAGGCGCCTCTTTCTATCATCAAGAACAAAATGTATTCTTTCCCCTCCTTGTAAATATCCTGCATCCCACACTAATACCTACCTAAATCCTGCAGGGAGAAGGGAATTTGAGGCCACTCTGGGCCAGACCAACTCACAACTCCATTCTAAACCCTGAAAACTCATCTCCAACAACAGAGAACAAACAGACTGTCAGGGCAGAGACTACCCTCAAAGCAGAATCTGTAGGGCCCTCCCGAGCTCCCCAAGCAGACAGGCCATCTCTACAAACCCCTAAGACCAAGGAGGACTTAACTGAGAGGTAGGAGCGAAGAAAACTATAAAAGAATATTCTTCCTTAAACTATGCCCTCATCCCTTGCTACCTTGCCCCCACTCCAATCCCATACATCACAGATCCCCAGTACCAATATGTGGAGAGCTCATCTGCATACTACCCAGGCGGCCATCCAAAAGCGGGCAAAGTCCTGAGCTTTAGTGTTAATTCCCTGGACCTCAGCCTACGAAATTGAGGAGAAATCACAACTATCCATGTGCAACTGCCACAGTCACTGTCCTAATGACATTTAGAGGCTGCACAAACACCAGGTTTATCTGAACTATTGCCTGGAACATAAAAAAAAACCAAAAACCTCTAACTTCTGTTGTTGCTAATATTTTTTTTTCCTAAAACACACCTGCACTCCGTCCTCTAAAACCAGAGTCTTTTCGGGGGGAGGGCTGTAGACTCCTTACAAGATCTGATGAAAATAAAAATGAAAGGACTGTTTCCCCTAGAACAATGGCCCTAACTAAGGACTCATCCCTCCACCCCCTGCCTCTAATCTTATGGTGAAGAATCCCTGTCCAAAGCGTTCTCAGTGACTCATTTGGATTTGGGCTGATAAAGGAGGTAGAGTCATGGCTGCTATTTAAACAAGCCATGAGGGGGAAGGTCTGGGGGAGGCGGCAATGTGAGAACTGGCAAAAACAGGAGGGGCACTGGGTCATTTAAAAGGATGTAAATAGCGTATCATCATTGTGGTTTTCTGCCTCCAAGTTGCTACCCTGAAGCAAGCAGGAAATAGGCAAGGGACAGGCCAGCTTCCTCCACACGCACCCACGTGCTCTGCACTGGGAAGAACTGAGGTGTAGGAAGCATGGCATTGCACACTCACAATGAGCGCGGCTGGGACAACAGGAAATTCTGAAGCCTCAAGTGCTCAGGAAGAAGCATGGCAAACAGAGCACTGAGTTGGGAAATCAGGAAAGATTGGTTCTGGTTCTGCTGCTGCTAAGCTGAGCGAGTCTCAGGGCTCCCATATTCTCCCCTGCAAACAATGGCAAGATAGGACCACATTCCGGCTACTCCTCCAAAGAGGTAATACTTGGTAACTCCACACACAGATAGTATGCTCCAAGGTCCCGGTCCATGACCATTACTTCCTATCTCTATTGCTTCCCCATTCCCCTTTCATGTACACCTGCTCTTTTCCTCTGGTTTACTGAAAAGTTTGCACCTTCTAAATTTAGGAAGGGGAAAATATTCAAACAGTACAGAAGTGTTTACAACAAAAGAGCTAGTTACCTTTGGCACCCCTCCCCTTTCAGCATCATTTAGCCTACACAGACAGGTGAGCTCTGGACCTGGAACTCCTGAGACCCTTTTTCTACCATAGTCCTGCTGCTGAACTTCCTCCAGATGCCAGTGCTATGACCCTTCTATTACCCTTCTGCTCTCAGTTCTCTCCCATCTTCACTTCCCTCCCTGCTGGCCTAGGTGTGCTGATCCATCACCTCAAACACAACCTAGCCAGGGCTCTCAGCCACCTGTCCTTTTCTTCTGCTGCATCCAGTGGATCAATTAACACCTGCCTTCTGTGCACCGACCCTGGCTACTGCATCCTACTGGAAGGAAGAGAGAAAATCATGTAACAGCAGGATTGGGCTGCTGTAAAATCATGGTCTCTCATCTTGGCTGGGCCCTTGATGCTGTGCCCTGAACATCTCCCGTCTCCACCATTGCTTTCTTCTATTCTCTGCAACAGCTATTTCAAATTTGAGCCACTTTCTTCAAGCCTGTAACTCGATCACCACCACCCTTACTCTCAGTAGACAATCAAAAGAGCACTCCCATCCATCTCTACTTCTCCTCTCCTCCCTGACAAAAACACCTGCAACATACACCTGGTCTTTATCTTTGCCTCCTATCCTGGTTGAAGGGGTTTCCTTTCACCTGTGCTCTGGATCTCTCCTCAGTCTCCTTTTGTATAAATGATTTCCCTTTCCCCCCAAATCTTCCAATTATTTGTTTCTACTGATCCTTTCCCAACAGCATTCAAATATTTGCAAGTCTTCCTGGTTTCAACTCCATGTCATCTCCAACAGACTCTTTCTTCTGCCTTCTGGTCCCAAAGAAACTCCAGAGAAAATGCAGCCTAAGCAGTTAGGTGCTGAACTTCAAAGCCATACACACCTGGGTTCAAATCCTAGTTTCAACACTTTCTAGCTGTGGGACCCTGGGCAAGTTATTTTCCCTCTGTGCTGCAGTTTCTTAATCCAAAAAATGGGGATCGTGATTGGTAACTACCCTACTGGGCTGTTGGGAAGATTAAATGAGTCAGTGCATGTAAAGGGCTTAGTCAGTGCCCAGACACAGGAGCTCATGGAGTTGGCCAACCGTAGTCCTCTCTTGGTAGCCACTTCTGACATCCTTATCTACTCCTTAGTCCACTATAACATGGCTTCCTTTTCCTCCACTCCTCTGCAAATGCCTTCACCAAGGTCCTGTGGTTCTACAACTACATTCAAGGAACCCTTTTCAATTCATTCTTCATTCATTCATTCAACAGTTATTTATTGAGTGCTTACTATATGCCAGGCTGTTCTAAGTGCTGGGGACACAGTGTGTCCCAACACAGTGATCAAAACAGACAAAAATCCCTGCTGTCCCAGAGGTAATATTCTGGTGGCCACTCACTTCTTGGGGGACCTCCTGGCAGCATCAGACATCCCTAATGTTCATGAAACTACACTCCCTTAGCTTAGGGGACACGTCTCTCTCTTGGTTTTCCCTCAAGCTCCTTGAATATGCTTCCTCATTCTCCCCTTCCTTCGTCAGCCCCTACGTGCTAATGTTCCCCAAAGTCTCTAGGCTTCTCTTTTTCTCTTCACTTACACTCTCCTTGGACAATGTCATCTACCCACAGTTGGTTGATGATTCACAAATCTACCTTTCCATGCCAACTCTTCTTCTGGGACTCTAGACTCACAGGCCTACACTCAAATAGCTTAAAAGCCCTTCAAATCTTAAATACTAAGTTGAACTAACTCTTCATTCCTCTTCCTGGCTGATCTTCTCTCTCAGTTTGATAACAGTACCATCTATTGATTTATCCAGACTAGAAACCTCTTCCTTCCCTCATCTTTCTGAGATTAAAAATTCATGCCCCCATAATATTTACCGATGGCCTACTATGTGTCAAACTAAGCACTGAGATTACAACACTAGAAAAGAAAGACCCAACCAAGTAAGTCTAGTTATAACAAAGTCCTTATCTCAACATCTTTACCACCCTCCCACCCTCACTGAGTCAATGCCTTAATTCAGCCTCTCGTAAATTCTCACCTGAATGACTAAAAAAATCTCCCAGTTGTTCTGCCTCCATATATACCCCATTTCAATCTACCATCGTCTGTGAGCTTTTAATATGAAGATCTTTTCTCTGCTCCTGTGCAGGAATTCTCACAGTAACACAATGAACTCTTTACAGAATCCTGAAAATGCCACATTTTCTCCATACTTTCCTTTGCACGTATTGCTTCCTCCAAGTGAAGCAAACTTTGCTTTGCCTCCACCTCTCACCTAATTATGAAATAGCTGATTCTTCCTTTTATAAAACTTTTCTGTCACTCCCCCACCCTTTCCTAAGAGACCTTCCTAGTAGATCATGAAACAACGTATACATACATTTTTTCATAACTTATCTTAATATTTGCTGTTTATTTGTCTATCTCCTCACCGAAGCTGTAAGTTCCTCAACAGCAGGGGCCAATCTCAGGGCCTTTGTATTTCCAGTGCCTGACACACGGTAGTCATTCAATAAATGTTTGCTGAAAAAATGAATGATGCTAGAATTAAAAAATGCACATTTAATGCTATGTATGCATAATGATTGTGCTACATGATAATCAGGCATAAATGGCAAGTAGTTAATGGAGAGATTACTTTTATACGCCCAAACCCAGTATTTGTGAAGTCCTGGGATTAGGGTGGGGAATGGTAAGACGACCCCCAGGCATACAGAAAGTGCCTTTTCAGACACTGCTTTGAAGAACCATGGCTCCATTAATCCAAAGATTCAGGTCTTTCTACTCTCTGGAAGGGAGCACTCATTCCTGCATCAGGGTACCCAGAAAATATGTCTTTACCTCAGTGCACAACAGCTTCTCCTTGCACCCAACCTGCTCCTCCATGAACCAAAATATTTCCATCATTATCAATATGTTTAATTCACAGGATTTTAGCAGCATGGAGAAAACATTCGTTTTGGTTATAAAGTGGCATTGGTTTGGCTTCTGGAGTGGACACTAGGAAAGTCAACCCAGCCCAGGCACCTTCCTGCTCTTTCGGGTGTACCCTGTCCCGCTGTGTCCTGGTATTCTCCTAGGCTGGTGCCCTGTCGATTCTCCATATCCACATTGTTCCTCTCCCCCTCCCACCTTTATCTCTGTCATATTCAGGCTTTCTCTCCCCATATTCAGTCTAATGAAAGCCCTAGAAATCATTCATTTACCACTCATTTCTTCATTCCAACCAGAATATTTTGAGCATTTACTGTACATCTGGAATTGTGCTAGGTGCTGGGGCAGTTCAAAATAAAAACAAGCCCAGTCCTTGCCCTTGAGAAGCTCACAGTCTAGTAGCAGAGACAAATACAAACAACAATTACAAAGCAGTGTGATTAGGGTTAAGGATGGATATTATAGCTACCTCCAGAAAGGAAGGGTTGCTTCACCTTGGAGAGGACTTCTGAGCAGAACCTTGAACCCTGAGATGGTGTTTGCCAGGCTACCAACAGGGGAAAAGCAGCCAATGCAAAAGTACATTGTTGTGGCTAGGGGAAGAGGCAAGGCCACCCCTTGTCAAACTTCTTATCCCAGTAAAGTAGGAGTCTGAGAACCCAACTGCCCCTGAGCCTGGAGCCCTGCCACAGTGCTGCTGAATTCAGTCTGGACCATAGTGCCTCCTCCTACGAGTCCCAAGACTTTTCACCCTCTAGAGACTACTAATATCCACTCAGAAGTGCAATCTATTCAGCCCATAAATGAATCCTGAATGTTCTCCCTTCTACCTTCTTTGTAAATGTTGTAGTTAAAAGTTTTCTTGTCTTCCCCTACTTTTAAAACTTAATCTGTTCTCTTCCTCTCTCCCTACCCACAAGAGGGCACCTCCCTGTAATTCTGGATCCCCAAAGATAACTTAGGTTAACATTTTGCACAGTCTTTCAATTTTTTTTCCCTAAATACACAGATTTATTATTTTTAAGGCAGAAATGAGATCCTAATATATAATAGTTTGTAACTTTTCCCCCACTTACCAAATGATTTGCAGATCTTTTAATGTCAATATATATAGATCTGTATCTTTACTTATAAATGCTAAATAGAATTCCATTTTTGAAATATACTTTAAAAAGTAGCAAGTCCCAACTTCTCTTTGTGGACATTATAGAATGCTTCTAAGTTTCTGATAGTATAAGCAATGCTCTAGTAAACATTCAGATATCTATATCTATATATTTTTAAGCATTGGTTGAGAGATTTCTGTAGGAAAATTACTAGAGAATGCTAGGCCAAAGATATGAAAATTTTTGGTTCTGACACTGCCAAATTACTCTTCCAAATTGTTATATTTGAACCAAAGTATAAAACTGATTTATATCTGAACCAACATACATGAGCCCATTCTTCCACATCCTTCCAAAACTAGACTATCTCAATTCTTTTTCAACTGTGCCAGCCTGATAAAGAAATATACCACTGTTTTAATCTGTATTTTAAATATGACTGAATTTGAAAATCAGTCACATTTACTGGCCATATATATGCATGTGTGTGTGTGTGTGTTTTTTTTTTTTTTTTGAAAGAGAGAGGGAGTGAGCGGGGGCGGGGGAGGAGCAGAGTGGGGCAGGGGGAGAGAGAGAGAGAGAGAATCTTAAGCAGGCTCCACGCCCAGCTCAGAGCGACTCTGGGCTCAATCTCATGACCAGGGGATCATGATCTGAGCCAAAATCAAGAACCAGACGCTCAACCGACTGAGCCACCCAGGTACCCCTTTACTGGCCATACTCTTTGCACGTTTTTTTTTTTTTTTAGATTTTTTTTTTAATTTATTTATTCATGAGAGAGAGAGAGAGAGAGAGAGAGAGAGAGAGAGAGAGGCAGAGGGAGAAGCAGGCTCCCAAGGAGCAGGGAGCTCGATGCGGGACTCGATCCCAGGACCCTGGGATCACGACCTGAGCCGAAGCAGACGCTTAACCATCTGAGCCACCCAGGCGCCCTCTTTGCACGTTTTAAAAGTTTTTTTCTTGATTTACAGAGCTCTTTTTAGATTTTAACCTGTCTTTTAAGACTGCAAATAGTTCCCCCATTGTGTCCTTATTTTTTAACCTTATGGTTCTCTTGTTTTGGTTTTTATGTAGTCAAATTTGTTCATCTTTTCCTTTATGGTTTCCTTTATCCACTTGCTTAGAAAGGCCACCTCTGCCTCTGGGACCATATAAACAGTTTCCTATACTTCTAATAGTTTTATGGCATGGCCTTTATCTTTAGATCTTTAACCACCTGGAACTTACTTTTGTGTTTGATATGAGATATAGATTTAATTTTATTTTTTCCCAAATGGATAACCAGTCATCCTTACATATTTATTGACTAAACATCTTTGCACTTTTGATTAGAAATGTTTCCTTTACCATATATTAAATTCTCCCATGTATATGAACTCGTTTGTCTCTGGAGCTTATTTTCATGGCAATCTTATAGTTGGGAGGATCCACCATGTCATACTGCTATCATCTTTTGTCATGCTGCCCAGTATATAGACGCCTCTGCTCATTTCTGTTCTGGACCCACACTCCCATTCCTATAAATGTTGTTTCTTGTCCTCCACCAAGCCACCTGAACTACATATCACCTACCCCCACAAGACTCTGGAATCCTGTTATTGAACTACCAACATCCTCAGTCTCTTCTACTTCCTCCTTAACTGAAGACTGGCTCTCCCCAGGAATATTATTTCCCTTACAACTTGCTCTGAGAGGCAGCTCCTTTTCAGCTGCTTCCAGGACAACTAGTCTCTACCATCAAGTGAAAAAAGCACCTCTTCTCTGGGGCTCATGATATTCAGTTGTAAAATCTCGAGCCTCTCCTTGTCACCAACACTGCAACATCCTGGTCACCTCTTTATTACCCAAGACTTTGGATCCTGGTCTCCAGTCTTCCTCTCCATTCCAAGGTTGGCTTTCATCCTAGGTGATTTCAACAGTCAAGAGGAAGTACTAACCCACATTCTAGCTTAGCAGTTATCCAACAACACCTTAACAACCTCCCATGGTCACCTTTTGGAACTTCTTGTCCCCTGGAGATATTCCAACTCATTCTCTCAAGCTTCCATACTGTATAACTAACCTGCTGAACCACCCTAGATCTGTGTGCTTCAACCACAGTGACACTGAGTTTCTTAAATACATGACACGAAGACTTCTTTCCTGAAGCCTTTTCCCACATGCAGTTCTTTCCATGTGGATTACTACCTACTCCACCAACTCCTACTTTCGAATATGATTGGACAGCTCTTTATGGAAGCCTTCTCAAAATGTACCCTCTCCTACACCCCAACACACACACGTGGGTCAGATGTTCCCAAAGTACCTTGTACTTATCAGCAAAAATCACTTTACTGATACTTTATTGTATTCCCACTTCCAGAGACTATAAATTCTTTAAGGACAAGGACAGTTCAATTAATATTCTTGGACAAGTGCTAATGACAAATTATAGTTGCTTAGTAAATACTACTTGTACTAAGGATGGAAGGAAAGAAGGAAGCTGGCCAGAAACACTACTGGAATCTGATAATGATGGGCCTGGGATCAAAACATTCATAACTTGAGTGCTAATGATTAAGCAATTAGATGTTAGAAGTTACTATCTGAGGTAATTAACACTAAAGTATGATCAGGGCTTACTCCTACCAAAGGCCAGTAGTTTTCCAAATCACTAATCGGTATAATGCTTGAAAATATTTGTGAGTAGTAGACTGCCCCAAGATTGCAAAATCTTTGTAGACAAAAAGACCTGACTGGAATTTCTGCTCCACCAATACTAGCTGTGAAACCCTGCACATGTTATTTAGCCTTTGTGAGTCTCAGTTCTGAAGGATGGGGATAACACCAACCTCACAGAGCTATTAAAAAGATGAAAGGGCGTAATATAAAGCAAGTGCCAGACACTCAATAAATGCTAGTTTCCTTCCACCTTCTACTCCTTTTTCTTAAAAAGTCAGTTTTGCCACTTGGCTGGAGGAGCCCAGAGTTGGGGTGTCCTGTGGGATAACCACACCATCAGAACAGCTCCTCTGAGGGCTTTTCATGAGCTTCTCATAGGAGCCTGAAGGCTCCACTACTGTGTGATGACACCCTGTATGGCAAACAGGCTGAGACTCCAATAATATAAAAGGGACATGAGCTTAGAACTGAATTTACCTCAAACTAGGACTGTGGCTCTAGTCCAAAGATCAAAGCCACTAATGTGGGATCTCAGTACTAGTTACTACCAGGACAAGGTCAAATAAGACAACAGTTAAACTTTTCAACTAGGATACAGTGTACCTGGTAAGCCATCTCCCTTGCTCCCAAAGCTTTGCAAAAGAAGGGGAGGCTGCTTACTGACACCCAAGGTGATAAGCACCCAAACTTCCTGCATCCGAGCATACACTTCCAAAGGAAAAAGCTCCACACCATACCCAAGCCCAATCACCTTCAAGAAGTGGACATCAATAGCACACCACTATTGTCTAGATTCAGGGCTGAGTGCAATGCTAAGGAAGCTTAAGCAGTAACAAAAGCTTAAAACAGAAGCAAAGGAAATGAAAGAGAGAAGTTGACAGTAATGGGTCTTCTTCACTATAGCCAGGAATTGAGAAGAAAAGCAAATCCATTTCTCTATTACGATGGATTATACAGATCCATAAACCTTGAGGCAGATCCCAGAAAACGCTTCACACATAAAACTTTATCACCTCGGGTGCCTGGGTGGCTCAGATAGTGAGTGTCTGCCTTCGGCTCGGGTCATGATCCTGGGGTCCTGGGATCGAGTCCCACATCGGGCTCCCTGCTGGGCGGGGAGCCTGCTTCTCCCTCTGCCTCTCTCTCTCTCTCTCTCTCTCTGACTCTCATGAATGAATAAATAACATTTAAAAAAAAAACTTTATCACCTCCACAGATCCAACCACCTCTCTTCAGCTGTCCTCACTGTCACTGACTCTACAAAGGTGGGAGAACTCCTAATCCAACTGGCTAACCCTCTTGATACACATTGTCTCACCCCTTATCCATTATTTCCAGGGACAGCAGAGGAAATTTAGGAAGATGCAGAAATATAAAAGTTACCTCTTTTATTTCTAAAAGAAGTATTGGTTGGGCAGTAAATGTAATCCACAGGAAAAGGATTGAGGTTTATGCCTTAAAGAGGCTAAGAAATTGACAATGTGCCCCAGCAAAAAACTGTGCAGCTATAAGAAAAGATAGCTCACACTTGCTATTAAAAACAAAAACAAAGTACCAACTGGCAAAAACCCGGCAATGCCCTGCTTCACTCTTCTGTTTGGAGATGAGGAAGTGAGGTGGAAGGAGATGGGAGGAAGGACAGCTCTGGGGCTCAGACTTAATTTTTGTTTTATTTTAAAATGACCTACTTCTTCCTTCTCCTGTACCCTCCTTCAAAGATTGTAAAGATAGTCATCACTATCTCCGTTATCTTCAGAAATTCTTGAAATGGAGACAGATTAAAAAAAAAGCAGCAACTACTTGGAAATTAGGCGATTTGCCTGAGGGCACATAGCTAAACAAGTGATTCATAAACATTCTCTGGCTGACTCCTGAATAAATCTTGTTCCAGACCCTGAGTCCTCTACTGTATAGGTTTTCAAGCAGAACATCCAAGGCAGGGGGAGTGACGACAGCTCAAGAAAGTCTTGAGTTTTTCATAAACCAGGCCCAGGCTACCCACATACATCCTGACCAAGCTGAGCTTCTTGGGCTCAGCACTATCCCGGGCTGTTGGAAAAATATTGTGACTTAACAATAAAGCAAAACCAAGGTTGTGGGGAAAGAGGCTGGTTGAGGATTGGAGGCCAAGCTAGTCTAGGCCTTGGGATTCAAAACGGAGCACAACAATTATTCTGGCCCTCACTAAAAACTATCCTGCGACCCATCTCCTTCCAAATTCTTGTATTTCTCCTCCTTATGTATCCCTCCATTCTCCACATACCCCTTCACAAGAATAATTCTACTACAAAACATTCTTCCTGTGTGGTTTTCTTCCTTTTTGCTTTCAAACAATAAATTTAGTGGCAATAAAGTCTTCGCAGGAATAACTTGTCCTTGTCTCGGAAAAGGTTAAAAGGTACA
Source organism: Zalophus californianus (assembly GCF_009762305.2). Classification (NCBI taxonomy): domain Eukaryota; kingdom Metazoa; phylum Chordata; class Mammalia; order Carnivora; family Otariidae; genus Zalophus; species Zalophus californianus. Next base: position 111,689,041 of record NC_045600.1, read on the forward strand.
TAGCCACTATGCAATTACAGTGCAGCACTAAGCAGGACTGCTCCTTCTTGCCAGCCCAGCTGCCCAACCTTAACCGTTTCCCTCCTACACTCCCTAGATGCACTCCCAAAGCATCTCCAATTTTGTAATGAGATAAGAGTAGTTTGAGCTGGGACCACAGCACAGCGTGAGCCTCCTTTCCCTGGAATCCACATGCTAACATTCCAGATTTGAAACTTGAAAGGCAGTAATTTCTAAATGAAATCTGCAAATCATCTTTTTGATGATCTTAGAAATAGACAAAAATTGTATGACTTTCTACTTTTATACAAAGTAGCCCTTTTAAGTTAATATAGCCAACAAATAATTAAGTATCTCTTATGTTCCAGGCATTGTAATAGAAGGAATGGTCAAAGGAGGTATTTTAGGAGATTTAGATTGTAATCAGCTATGCCACTTATTAGTCACTTGTGTCATGTCTGAGGATGAGCAAATCAAATACTGATAATGGCTGCAGAAGGATCCAGATACTCATATAATAATCTTCCTTCCATTCTAAAATAAAAGGACTTGTTCTTTTTTTTTCTTTTTAAAGATTTTATTTATTTATTTGACAGAGAGACAGAGAGAGAGCACAAGTAGGCAGAGCGGCAGGCAGAGGGAGAGAGAGAAGCAGGCTCCCGCCAAGCAGGGAGCCTGACGCGGGGCTCGATCCCAGGACCCTGGGATCATGACCCGAGCGAAGGCAACCGCTTCCACCCAGGCGCCCCTAAAACGAGTTACTCTATTCAGGGACAATGGCATCCTAAGTAACTCATAGGGATATGTGTGTGACTATCACAACTGGATGCGAACTTTAATAAAAACCATTAAGTACTATGGCTTCAAACAATTTGTTTCAGAAAAGCAAAGAAGAATTCAGTCAAATGACATAATCAGATTTAGCCATTTTACCTGAAAAAATTTGGGCTTTATCAACTCCATCAGGCACCCAGAAAAGTATCTGGGGCAACATTAGATAGGTACTATCCCAAGTGATCAGATCTTTGATTCATAAACAAGATGTGGCTCAATAATCAAAACAGAGAATTGGGTTCACTCAAGTATCTAGAGCTTAAACTAATTCCATTTAACAGGTTTAACAACATGCAACACACACTGTCCAGTTGGCAGAAACACCTCTCAATGACAAAGACAGGTAGCAAACACTAAACACCTCCGTAGACCATTCGGCAATTGGTGGGCTACAGCTAATCCTTGAAGGTGAATTCAGAATCAAATCAAACCTCAATAACAGATTTGTTTTTCCGGGAAGTATGGATTCCACTGAATTCCAGGTTCAGATCAAAACCAGAAGTGGTGCTATATTAAGAAGAACACTCGCCCAGAACCTACAAGGAAGTTATGTGGAAGAAGGAGATGGAAAGCTGTTTAAAGCTAAGATTTAAATTGCATATGTTGTTTTCTTTACTAAAATCAGCCCCATAGAGAAATACAGTCTGATTTGGGCTGTGCTTATGTTGCTTTTCCCTCCAGGGATTCATCCTTGTTTTTGCAGAAAGAGGATTACAGTTCAAGTCATCTGAAAGCCTTCCAGGAAACGAATATTCCAAAGGGAAGGCTTCATAGGAAGAACGAAAGAGAAGGAAGTTACTTCTGTGTCTTTGGTAATGTTGATCCAAACCAGTTTTCATTACCTCTTAATGGATAAGAACCCTCAAATACAGCAAACTGATTCACAGTAAGGTAACAAATTGAAATAAACATCTTATTTAGTTTTTTTATCTGTCTCTAAATCTTTCATTAGGGAATTTACTAGGACACCATTGTCACATATCATCCCCATTTCTATTTTCTTCCTTATACTCTAGACCTATAGCAATGGAGGTAATGGCTTAATTTAGATATATAGGAATTATCCGAATTTATACCATAGTAGCAAACATTCGAATATCTTTTAAGCGTTTTATAACACACTGTGTGGTTTTGCTTCATATTTCCCCAATTGGACTTCAAAGCTTGAGCCTACTTTTTTTTTAAGACTTATTTGTTTTAGAGAGAAAGAGAGGGAGGACACAGCGGGAGGGGCAGAGAGAAGGAAAGAGAATCTCAAGCGGATTTGCCACGGAAGGTGGAGGCTGATGTGGGGCTCGATCTCAAGACCCTGAGATCATGACCTGAGCTGAAACCAAGAGTCAGATACTTAATCGACTGCATCACCTAGGCGCCCTGAGTCTACTTTTGAGCATGTTTTTCTTGTAACCTCCAGAGTGCCCAGCACTAGAATAGGCACATACCAATTAGATGACAGATCTTTTTTTTTTTTTTTTTTTTTGGACAAGCCAGGCCTTAACTGTTCTATACAAAAATAACACATTCTGAATGCCAATCTTGTCTAAGGCATTACTTGTCAAAAGATTCACAGAAATACCTGATCTGCCACACACAATAGCAGGCCTTTTATCCTTCCCAGCCTAATCCATTTTACCAGTTAAGAACTACCCTGATACTGAGACTCTATTTCTTTCCCTAGATTATCTAAGTACCATCTGTTAAATGAAATGCATTTAATTCTATAAGTCAAATGAGAACATTTGTGAAAGTAATTTAATCACACTTGAAACACAGTACAAGATGATGTTACCATATGGCCCAATCATAAATATGGCTTCCCCCCATAACTACCTACACATCATAACCAGAGAACTGGATTCCAAAATAGCGGGAAGAAAACTCTAAATTTTAAGCCCCGAAAGCAGAATTTTATTCCTTTGCGTTACTGACTCTTCTTACCAATTTTCTGTGAAATAATCCACAAATACAATCTTCAGCAACTACCTTAAAGAAAACTGCTCACCCCTGCTGTTTTAGATGAAACTAGTATTCAAAGCACTCCTGACTTGCCCTCAATCCCACACTTCTCCCCAACCTCATTCTTCCCCACTCCCCAGCCCCACCCTCATCACATACACCCTCAAAGCACTTTGAGCTCAATCATAACCATCGGTGCCTCTGCTCAAGCCTTTCTTCCTCCCGGGAATACTTTCAGTCCTGGCCAATTATATCCACCGCCCCACTTTAAGTGGTTGCTCAAAACTCATTTCCCTATGGAAGTGTTCTCCGATCTCTCTCACAGTTTAAACATTTACTGGACATGCCATGTATCAGACACTTTTTATGTAATTTTGCATAGGTCAAGTCATTTCTAATGTCTTATCTTGCCAATCTTTGGTGTCCGCTCTGACGTCCTCTACCCAGCCCCGGTCACAGCCTCACTGGGACCCTGCGACACTTGAACGCGGTCAGAGGGATCACCTTCGACGTCTCCTGGCCCAATGTTTTCAGCAATTTGATATCCTGATTGAACTGCAGTCCGGTAGCAGGCATTCTTGGTGAAACAGAGCCCGGGGCGGGGCGGGGTGGGGGGAGCAGGATTCCGGAGAGATCCTGGCTCCAGAAGTCAGCTCAGTGAAGCAGAGAATGGAGCTGGGGACTAAAGGTGGTGGCGGGGGGGATGGGGGTGGGTCTGAGATGACAGCTGGAGAAAGGGCGCGGGAGGAAGTGGAGACCAGAGGGTTGTGACTAGACGACAGGGTTGGGCAGAAGCCAGAAGAAGGGCGTCTCGGGAGGTTTGGGGAGGCGCCCCCGGGCAGGCTCTCTCGGAGCCGGAAACGAGGCGGGGCAGGTCCGACTCACTTGTGGGTTCAGGAGGTTGCCAAGGGCGGGAGGTGAAGAGGAGGTCGCGGTAGCGCTGGAAGGCCTCGTCGAGGACGGAGCAGCCCGGCTGCGCGGTCGAACTGACGTGGTACTGGAACTGGAAGTTGTGCGGGAAGATGGCGTAGTGGGACTCGGAGGTTTGGATGTACTGGGGCCAGGGCCAGAGGGCCGCGGCCCGGCCGGCGAGCCCTGCCGCCAGCAGCAGCGAAAACCAGAGCCCCGAGCCCGCCATGGCTCGCCGCTCTCCTCGCTCCCGGCCGGCGGGGCCACGTGAGCCCCCGGTCAGCTGAGCGGCGCCCGCGTGACTACCGGCGTGCCACGTGACCGGCCGGCTCCTCGGCCGCGCCCCCGGACGACCCGCCCCGCGCCCCCCCGGCCGCCTAGACCGAGAAGCGCACGCCGCGGTGCGAGCGCCAGGCGGCGGGCGGCGGGGGCGAGCGGGAACGGACATGTTCCCCAGCCCGAAGGGCGAACGAGCTGGAGGACGTCCCGGGCTCAGGGAAGTTCAGAAGCGGGAAAATGGGAGGATGCAAACCACTGGTGGTTTTAATGGAAAACGCTGTGGGGCGGAAGGGGCTGGAATCGGGTAGTCTGGTTCTTCTAGAGAGAGATCACGAGATCACAAGAATGAGATGTATTTATGACTGGAAAAAAATCTGTACTTTCAGAGCTAGCTGCAGGCATCCCATTTCCTGCCTCGGGTGTGGGCTCTTTCCTCGATGGTTGATAATCTCTTAGGAAGTCCCCCCCAAGTCCCTGCCCCCAAAACAAAACTCCGCGAACTGGGGTATATACTTACTGCGAGCATTAAGACAGTGCTTAGACTTTGGGTGCAAGATGGCGAATACCCGGAAATCAGACAGGCCCCTTCAGGGGCTTACGTAGCAAGCCCCAGAGTCAGCACTTTATTCCGTGGGCTGGACAAGTGAAAATCATGCCAAAGGCTTGCATTTTACAAATCTCACGTCGAATAGTTGGATGGATAAACCAGTTAGGGGGCCCTTGTTTATTGGGGGTGGGAGATAATGAGAGCTTACCCAGAGCAGTGGGGCAGGAAGAGGACCGCGGATCCAGGAAATAGTGGGTATCCAGAAGCAGAGGGACTACTACAGGAACAGTAGGTCAAAGTACGATTTCAGGACTGAGCATGTGCCAGGGCACCCCTTTAGGTGATATTCAGCGTGTACCAAGGGAGAGGAGTCATTTACTTAAGTTACAAAATAAAGGAGCTGGACTCTGAATAAACACTGTAAAAACTAATGGAAATACAAAGAGTCCTGTTGAGAGAATATTTCAAACGTATTATTCCAATTATCCTCTCTCTCACCACTATATTAGACAATCAGAAAAGTAATGAACAACTATTAGAAGTTAAACAACAACAACAACAAAACAACATTAGGGGCTTCTGGGTGGCTCAGTTGGTTAAGCATCGGCCTTCAGCTCAGGTCATGATCCCAGAGTCCTGGGATCCAGCCCGGCCATGGCTCCATGCTCAGCTGGGAGCCTGCTTCTCCTTCTCCTCCCCGCTCATTCTCTCTCTTGCTATCTCAAATAAATAAACACGATCTTAAAAAAAACCCATCATAATCCATATAAATATTTAGAGACCAGCATAGAGATAGTAGCAAAAGTAAATTAAACAGTTATTTAACAGTATGGATTCTTTAAATTAGTCTATATTCAATTCAACATTGCCATCAATTTTAACAGATGAATAACAAGAATAATGACACAGATAATATAGTATATGATATTTGGTTGTTTTCCTAATTTTTCCCTTTATTGAAGAGCTTGTTAAATGAATAAAACATTTAATTTCATATCTATGGCTTCTTATAAAATTAGTTTACATATCAGAAAAAGACATATCAGACGTGTCCAGATTTTTAGTTCATTCAGTCATCACTGTAGAAGCAGAGAGGAGGGAATGACTAATTTTGCCTGGGGAAGTCTTTCTCAAAGGAGGTGACTTTTGAGTTGGCTCCTAAAGCATGAGTTAGCCAAGCAGGAAAGGGAGCATGGGCAAAGCACAGAGGAGTGAAAAAAGATGGCATATAGGTTTTTGAAAGTTGTCATTAAGCCACTCCCTTTTACAAAAGACCTACATCAGTACCTGTTTTCACTAACCTAAAGAAATCTGGAGGATTTTTGTTTTTCCAAAAAAAAAAATAATAAATAAATAAATAAATAAATAAAGCGAAAATAGTGTTGTTCAGCATTTGTCTTGCAGCCAGCCATTATAGAGGCAGTGCGCGTCCCAAGCAGCAAGAGTGGCCTCATCAAGCTCCCCTGGGAACCATCCTCAGCTGCCATAGCTTTAAACTGTGTCTGTGAAGATCTGTGTTTTATCTCAGTTTATTTTGTGCATCCATTAGCAAGATGTGTCCTAAGGTATCAGAAAAGCCTAAGAGAGGTTGTTTTTTGGGTCTGGGAATGCTCAAAAATTTTCCATATAAATGAATGGTAATTGCTTCACCTTTACACTATTTTGATTTATGAAAGGTGTCATAGGAATGCTCTACTTTTAGATAGTGAGGAATCTGTATTGAGCATAGGGTTTTTGGAGATAGCAAAAGGAGATGTGCCTTGATTATCTCACTTTTACCATACTCTTCTCCTTGGAATGCCTTTCCTACCTCCCACTCCCACTCCACTTCCTTGAAGGTCTTAACATTTATTTTACCACCCTGTAAATCTCTGACTTCTCAGACCTGGGTAAAGTCCTATAACCCTTTGATTTTACCTCCAGTAGAGCACTTATGTCATAGTATTGTATTGTCTGTCTTCCACACTAGAGTAAAATCTCCTTAAGCACAGGTTCTGTGTTCACTGTTGTATTCCTAGCCCCAGGCACAGTGTCTGGCACATAGTAGATGCTCAATGAAGACTTGTTAAATGAACACCTACAGGGCACTGAATATGTGTTCTCTAATTTAGCACCTACTCATCCTTCAGGCCTTAGCCTAGACCAGACCAACAATTATGCTATGAATGGGGTACAAGTGTGCTGAGACAGTGATCCTCTCAGTCCTTAGGTTGGCCAGGCAGAGCCTGGGACAGCTAGACCTTCTAGCCGGTCACCTCCAGCCAAGAGCAATCTCTTGTATGTGCTATGAGAAACTTTGAGAAGCACTTAGGCATTTCTTCCTTTTGGGTACTTCTTTATGACACCCTCACTTTAGCTTCTTGTTTGTGTCTACCACAGACCACATGCTGAGTGAATGGTGTCTTTTTCACAGTTGAATCCTTACTGCCTGAGCCGGGACTCTGCACATAGTTAAGTGTTCAACCAGAATTTTTCACAAGAATGCATGAATGAGGGAGCATTTGTGTTAAAATTTTAAAGACAGAATATCAATGTGTAGACAAAAAGCAGTTCATGAAGGAGGACTACAAATTTGAAGGAGAACTTCATCTAACTTGTTTGGTTTAGGATCCAGCAGGCCCTAGAATGGTGTCTGGTGCAGAGATATTTAATGAATAATTTTGAAAGAATAGAATGAAATGGCACCGAACCTAGGCAGAGATCTCTGAAGAATCTGGAGTAATATCGGGGAGGTAAGAATTCTGTTGGTCTAGACTCAACAGTGTATGAAGAGGAGTACTGATAAAGATGTTAGTTTCCCCTTTACCATCGTTTGATTAAGACTTTTGCCTACTTTAAGCTTTCATCTCTCATGGGAAAATATCAGCAATCCTATCCAGGGTTAGGGCAACAGCCTCTGATGTTGGGATTTTTGGACCAAAAAAGGGCTAGTTTCTAAAGGTAAGACCGTTGTGTGGTGTTTAAGGCCCTTTCAGTGGGGGCCTCTTTTGCTTAAACTACATCCTGCTCCAGGAAACCTGGTGGCTGCTCTGGATTAGGAGTATCTTGGCTCCAGTCTGATCTCTTAAGCCTTCTGCCTAGCGCCTCAGTGGTTATAAATGCTCATGCTAGCCAAACCCACAGATGTAATCTGCAGCTCCCTTCAGGGAGTGGGGTATTGATGAAACCTTAAACTGATTATGTAAGTGCCTTATGGAAAATAATTTACCCCCTTTGCCCACTGGAATTCCCCAATCAGTCCTAAAAGATTTATCACTCATTTCCTTGCCTTCTTACCATTCTCTTCCTGCTTGGGTCCTCCATGTCTTATTTTCCTTCCTTGACTAATAGCCATGATATAGCCTCCAAGAAACCTAGAGCACAGGTCCCTTCAACATCTCTGTTCTTTGGCCATCTACTAACATTTGACTTCAGAAAACATTACTGGTATATTGCTGTGATTCAGGTTTCCAAAATGTCCAATTTCACCGATTCTACGGGTAGACTTCTTTGTCAAAAGAGCACGGTTAAGAGGTCTTCTGTTGGGAGTGCCTTTGGATCTTCTCTTAGATTTCTCTTAGATTTTTTTCTGTATCGGGATTGATTATCCTTCTCAGAATTTTTCTGCCATGTGGATGGCACAGAAAATGCCCTGGGACTTCCTCCCACTTGAGAGAGAAATGGGGAGATGAGTCAGGAGGTGTCCAGAAGAAAGGGAGGAGCACGATGCATATGTAGGCTAGGCAGGAGTCCCTGTGGCACCAGGGTAGTAATGCCTAGCTTACCTGTATCGAGTATTCATTCAAGATCTGGATCAAGGCCCCAGCTATAGTGTTCCTTGGCCTGGAGTATCCTCAGCATGCCTCTTCCATAGGGACCTGACCACATTAGGCAGTTGGTCAAAATTCAGTGGTTTGAATATTCTGCTCCTGGCCTCATACAATCATGAGTAGGTCAAGCATTCATGAAATTCCATAGAGATAGGTTCAGCTTCTAACAAAGATTTAGGGAGGAACAGTACACTACTGAACTCAAATCAATATATGCTATTTGAAGGAAATATATAGGGGTGCCTGGTTGGCTCAGTCAGTTAAGCATCGACCTTTGGCTCGGGTCATGATCTCGGGGTCCTGGGATTGAGCCCTGCACCGGGCTCCCTGCTCAGCTGGAAGTCAGCTTCTCCCTCTCCCTCTGCCTCTGCCCCCCACTCGTGCTTTCTCTCTTTCTCTCAAATAAATAAAATCTTTTTAAAAATGAAAAAAATTATATATATGTTGTTTGTAATGTATGTTTGAGAACTGTTTAATCCTCTATTGTAAACTTTTGCTTGAATTAAAACAATAACAAACCACAGAGGTCTAGGAGGAAATTCTGAGAGGCATAGAAGTTTAGACCTAGATATGATCTTAGAAATTATCTAGTTTACTTCTCATTTGAGCTAAGAGAACTGAGAACTAGAGAGGTGAAGTGCTGTTCCTCAAGAGCAAGAATAGGATATTGTTCATAGTGAAACTTGCAGCACCTAGTGACACATACATGGCAAGCACTCAGTAAAAGTTTGTCAAATGACTAAATCCATTCCTTGCTACACATGATACAGTGCTTTGTATTGGTGTAGTAGGTACACCAATAAATTTTTCTATTGCAATTCTTCAACCAGGTGCAAATATAGTCAGAGAGTGGTAAGGCTGAAACCAGACCACAGATGTGTGGCCTTCCTGACTGGGATTCTCTCTACCCCACTGGATTGTGCCTCTGGAAATGCCTGCAGTCACCTAGTCTCCTTGAGATTGAATGCAGTTTAATCATGGAGTCCACTAAGCCTACATCCTGTTCTTAGCCCCCTGCCTTATTCTAGAAAGGAATGATCACTGGATTTGAATGTGCATGGCAACTTTCAATTAACTTTAGAGCTAGAAAGAAGCAACGATGCAAGTAATATAAAAGTCACTGTGTTTGGCCAGTGCTTCTCTCCCTTGACAGTAGCTGACTTCCTAAAGTTTGCTTAGGGAAATAATAAAATCCGTTAACCTTCCTTGAGTTCACATTAGCCAGATAGTGGGAGGAGGCCAGTGGAAGGATAAAGAATTGTTCAGAGTCAACAAGTGAGCACCCAGGTAATTACGAGGTAATCAGAGCTCTACCCATGGAGAAAAAGGTCAAATAAACAGTGATCCTTCTAATTACTATGAGTGATGATATGTAATATAAGAATGCCTCAGAAATCAAAATGGTTCTTCGTGTTCTATGTGCAAAAGGTTAAACACTTGATATTCTTGTTAGAGATCTTTCAGAGAAAGAGAACCCCAGATAGCTCAACAGTGAGCAGTTTATCATCTTCACAAGCATCTAGACATAGGAAGTTAGTTATAGCCAAGGTCAAATGGGCTGTAATATCTATTAGGAATCAAGGTCTCCCTTTGGTCTCTCAGGACCCATCCTACCTGTCATCCCCGCCCCTGCATCTGTTTCATTCTCCTTCTCTTCCTAATTTATTCCCTCAGTATTCCAGTTTTAAGTTCTCCGAGAGAGAATATGATTGGTCCAGCTAGGAAAAGATGTCATTCTTTTTTTTTTTTTAAAGATTTTTATTTATTTATTTGACAGAGACAGAGAGCGAACACAAGCAGGGGGAGTGGCAGAGGGAGAAGCTTCCCGTGGAGCAGGGAGCCCAATGCAGGGCTCAATCCCGGGACCCTGGGATCATGACCTGAGCCGAAGGCAGACGCTTAATGACTGAGCCACTCAGGTGCCCCGAAGAAACAGACTCTTAATTATAGAGAACAAACGGATGGTTACGGGGGGGGGGGGGGGAGGAGTTGAGGGGGATGGGTTAAATGGGTGATGGAGATGAAGGAGGGCACTTTGATGAGAACCAGGTGTTGTATGGAAGTGTTGAATCACTATATTGTACACCTGAAACTAATATTACACTGTATGCTAACTAACTGGAATTTAAATTAAAACTTAAAAAAACTTTACGTATGGGGCACCTGGGTGGGTCAGTCGTTGAGCGTCTGCCTTCCGCTCGGGTCATGATCCCAGGGTCCTGGGATCGAGTCCCTCATCGGGCTCCCTACTCTGCAGGAAGCCTGCTTCTCCCTCTCCCACTCCCCCTGCTTGTGTTCCTGCTCTCACCAGCTCTCTCTCTCTGTCAAATACATAAATAAAATCTTTTAAAAAATATTAAAATGATACCAAATTAACCTATGACAAAGTAGGCAGAAATATATAACGGAGGAAAAGACTGTCTCTGCAATAAGTGGTGCTGGGAAATCTGGACAGCCACATGCAAAAGAATGAAACTGGACCACTTTCTAACACCCTACACAAAAATAAGCTCAAAATGGGTTAAAGATTTAAATGTGAGACCTGAAACCATAAAACTCCTAGAAGAGAACATAGGCATTAATTTCTTTGATGTTGGCCATTGCAACATTTTCCTAGCTGTGTCTCCTAAGGCAAGGGAGACAAAAGCAAAAAGAAACTATTGGGACTACATAAAAACAAAAAGCTGCATGGTGAAGGAAACCATCAACAAAACAAAAGGCAACTTACTGAATGGGAGAAGATAAAAATGGTCAAAGGACTTGAATAGACATTTTTCTAAAGAAGACGTGCAGATTTCCAACAGACACATGAAAAGATGTTCAGCATCACTCATCATCAGGGAAATGCAAATCAAAACCACAATGAGATATCACCTTACACCTGTCAGAATGGCTAAAATCAAAAAGAAAAGAAATAACAAGTGTTGGCAAGGATCTGAAGAAAAAGGAGCCCTCATGCACCATTGGTGGGAATATAAATTGGTATAGCCACCGTGGAAAACAGTATGGAGGTTCCTCAAAAATTTAAAAATAGAAATACCATATTATCCAATAATTCCACTACTGGGTATTTACCCAAAGAAAATGAGAACCCTAATTTGAAAATATATACCCACCCTTATATTTATTGCAGCATTATTTACAATAGCCAAGCCTAAGTGTCTATTGATAGATATATGAATAAAGATGTGGGATGTACATATATACACACACATATATATGTACATATATATCCCATATATATATCCCATATGTATGCATATAGAATAGAACATTATGCAGCCATAAAAAGGATGAGATATTGCCACTCACAACAACATGGATGGACCTAGAGGGTATTATGCTAAATGAAATAATACAGGGAAAAGCAAATACTGTATGATTTCACCCATATGTGGAATCTAAAAAACAAAACAAATGAATAAACACAAAGCAGAATTAGATCTCTAAATACAGAGAACAAATGGAAGGTTGCTGGAGAGAAGGGGGTAGGCGATGGGAGAAATGGGTTGAAAGGGAGTGGAAAATACAGGCTTCCAGTTATGGAGTAAGTTATGAGAATAGAAGGTCACAGCATAGGAAATATAGTCAATGATATTGTAATAGTGGTGTATGGTGACAAATGGTAGCTACACTGTGGTGAGCCTAGCATAACATATAGAGAAGTTGAATCTCTATGTTATACACCTGAAACTAATGTAACATTGTGGGTCAACTATACTCAAAGAAATTAAAAAATAAAATGATACCAAAACGATGACAGTAAAAAAAAATGGTATATCAAAGATATACCAGGAGAATGTAAACAAAAAGAACAAGTTAACATCTGACAGAACCCAAGGCAAAACAATTAAATAGAACAAAGGTGAATATTTTTAATAATACAAGGTTCAAGTCACAAAGAAGATGGAAATCATGAACTATCACATAACTAACAGCAACAAAATGTATAAATATAAAGCAAAAATTGGAAAAATTATAAGGGAAAAGAAAAGACTATAATTATAGTAAGATAAATTAAAATTTATCTGGGAATATCTTATCAAGTGCAGAAAAAGTAAATAATAGGAACATCCTGAATAATATTAATAATGTGTAATAGATTTAGAATCATTTTCTACACAAGTAAATTTAAAGCTTTGTATCTTACACATTGTTTTTAAATGTCTATAGGACATTGAGAAAAACTGGCAAAAAAAACAAATATTACTAAATTCCAAAAGGTGGAATTCTTTTTTCATTTTTTGAGGTATAATTGACATATAACATTATATTAGTTTTAGGTGTACCACTTAATGATTTGATCTTTGTATATATTGAAAAATGATCATTGCAATAGTCCAGTTAACATCCATCTGCATACATAGTTACATTTTTTTCTTGTGATGAGAAGCAAAAAGTAGAATTCTTACAGGGCATGTTCTTTGACCATAATATACTAAAACTGGGAAAAAAATCTAAACATGCGGATATATTTTTAAAATTCTAAAAAAGGAGCACCTGGTTAGTGTTTGGTTAGGTGTCTGACTCTTGATTTTGGCTCAGGTCATGATCTCAGAGTCCTGTGATCAAACCCTGCATTGGGCCCTGTGCTCAGCAGTGAGTCTGCTTGTGATTCTTTTCTCTCTCTCCGTCTTGCCCCTCCACCCCCCTCTCGTGTGCTCTTTCTGAAATAAATCTTTAAAAAAATAGAAAAATAAAAGGACAACTAAACGTACTAGAAACTTATGCTTTGATTATGATATTGAAATTATTGTAGCTTCCCCTATGTCCCAAGTTCAGATAGGAAAAAATATCAATATTATACAAAGAATGGCTAATGTATTAATTCAACAAAGCTATATTTTCCTTATAAATGGTGACCAGTAACTGTGCATGTTGATATTACTGGTGCAGCCAGTCTGAAAAACAGTATGGAGGTTCCTCAAAAAGTTGAAAATAGAGCTACCCTTTGACCCAGTAATTGTACTACTAGGTATTTACCCAAAAGATACAAAAATACTGATTCGTAGGGGCACACACACCCTGATGTTTATAGGAGCATTATCAACAATAGTCAAATAATGGAAAGACCCCAAATGTCCATCATCTGATGAATGGATAAAGAAGATGTGGATTATATATACAATGGAATATTACTCAACCATCAAAAAGAATGAAATCTTTCCATTTGCAACAACGTGGACAGAGCTAGAGAGTTTATGCTAAGCAAAATAAATCAGAGAAAGACAAACACCATATGATTTCACTCATATGTGGAATTTTTAAAAAAGATTTATTTATTTATTTGGGAGGGTCCAATCAATTCAATAAGGCAAGTTTTGTAAAGGAAGAGACAGAATTATTACTATTTGATGATGATACAATGTTCACTTAGAAAACCCTAGAGATTTAGCCAAAGGAACTATTGGAATTAAAATAACTCAGTCAAGTGGCCTGATAAAAGATAAATACATAAACAAAAATAGCTAATTTATATGTTAGCAATAATAATTAGAAGATGAAATGGGAAAAATGTGATTCACAAAAGCAAGTGGGTTAATGTATGTAAAGCATCTAGCACGGTTCCTAGTAGAGAAGAGGTTATATTAACAAGCTATAAAAATAATATTGATTTCATAGATTCCTAGAGGTGAAATCGCTGAGACAAAAAATAAATTTTTAAGATTCTTGATTTTAGGGGCGCCTGGGTGGCTCAGTTGGTTAAGCGACTGCCTTCGGCTCAGGTCATGATCCTGGAGTCCCGGGATCAAGTCCCACATCGGGCTCCCTGCTCAGCGGGGAGTCTGCTTCTCCCTCTTCCCTCTCGTGCTCTCTATCTCTCATTCTCTCTCTCTCTGAAATACATAAATAAAATCTTTAAAAAAAAAGATTCTTGATGGGCGCCTGGGTGGCTCAGTTGGTTAAGCGACTGCCTTCGGCTCAGGTCATGATCCTGGAGTCCCGGGATCGAGTCCCGCATCGGGCTCCCTGCTCAGCAGGGTGTCTGCTTCTCCCTTGGACCCTCCCCCATCTCATGCTCTCTCTCTCTATCTCATTCTCTCTCTCAAATAAATAAATTAAAAAAAAAGATTCTTGATTTTATACATGCGAATTATTATTTTAACGTTTAAATTATTTAAAATATGGTATACATATAGGACTCTGGTAATCAATGCCCAGATCAAGAAATAGAACATTTCCAGCACCCCATAATCCCCTTATGTATTCCTCCTAGTCCCTAGTCATCTTCCTCCGAAGGGTATTTCTGGCTTCTGAAAACACAGATTAATTTTGCCTGCTTTGCACTTCACGTGAATGCAATCATATCTATGTAGTCTTCTGTATCTGGCTTCTTTTGCTCAGCATTGTGTTTATGAGATTCATCCATATTGCTCGTGTGCCTGTAGATTATTCATATTGCTATATAGTATTTCATTGTATGAATGTACCACAGTTTTCCATTCTTCTGTTGATGGGCAATTGGGTAGTTTCCAATTTGGGACTATTATGACAGGTGCTGCTATGAGCATGGTAATACATGTCTTTTGGTAGACATGTGGACATTTTGCCGTTGCCTACCTACCTAGAATGAGAAGGGCATTTTTTTATTCAGCTCCAGCAGATACCACCAAGCAGCTTTTCAGTGATTATACCAATTTATACTCCCAACAGAAGTGTATGAGCATTCTAGTTGCTCTGCATACTTGCCAGCTCTTTTTCATTTGAACCATTCTGGTGGATGTGTAGTGATATTGCATTATGATTTCTTTTCTTTTTCAAGTGGTTAACCCTTTTATTATCCAATAGAGGTAATTGACAGCAATCACGTGGTACATCAGGTTTCCCCAGAGAGGCTCTGTGAAGTGTAGATTCCCCAGAACACACCCTTAAAAATGTACAAGACACATTAATATCTGCAGAATACTAATCATGATGAAAGAACAGTGATGCTCTCTACATAACTTATTCCTATACAATATCTGTTTCAGTTTTACAGACCGATTCTTAATCTGGAACAGCAGTTGTCAAATTGTGATCCAGCACAAAAAATAATTGCATGGCACCCCCCACAATTTATAAATTATATACACAGATTAGTTGTCATTTAAAGAAGCACATTTAAATACAACATAGGAGTTTTAAAAGGATGAAATAAAATTTGGTATAAATTATATTATTTTCTCTACATATCCATGATCAGAAACTACTTTTACTTAGTTTTAGGTGTTATATGATTAAGGAACCCAAATGTCATACTATGCGTTGAGCACCATTCTAATGCTTTTCAAATATTAATTCATGTAATTCTCATAACTACCCTGGGAGGAAGGTACCATTATTTCCATTTCACATATATGGAAACTGATGTATAGAAGGTTAGATAACAGGCTCAACATCAGAGAGCTAGTAAGTAGTACTGCCAAAATTTTAATTGAGGCACAATCATAACTGCTACTCTATTCTTCTTCTGTAAAGATTTTATTTATTTATTTGAGAGAGACAGAGAGAGAGTACAAGCATGGGGAGCAGCAGACAGAGGGAGAGGGAGAAGCAAGCTCCCCGCAGAGCAGGGAGCCCCATCAGGGCTCGATCCCAAGACCCTGGGATCACGACCTGAGCTGAAGACAGATGTCTAGCCAACTGAGCCACCCAGGTGCCCCTGCTACTCTATTCTTATTAAGAATCATCTACCTCTACCTCAAAAGTCAT
Source organism: Zalophus californianus (assembly GCF_009762305.2). NCBI lineage: Eukaryota > Metazoa > Chordata > Mammalia > Carnivora > Otariidae > Zalophus > Zalophus californianus. The sequence goes on from NC_045600.1 coordinate 111,705,067, forward strand.
TCATTGTTAAATCAATCCAAAATTCCCAGGTGCCCCAGTGCATTATGGTTTTAATTTGCATTTCCCTCATGACTAACAAAGCCGAGCACCTTTTTATATGTTTATTGGCCATTGTCATATCTGGCAAAATGTCAGTTAAGGACTTTGCTCATTTCCTTATTAGGTTGTCTCTCTCATTGATTTGTAAGAGTTCTTTATATATTCTTGCTATGAGTTTTTTGTTAGATACACATATTGAAAAGATCTTACCCACTCTATGGATTGCCTTTTTACGTGTCAATGGCATCTTCTGGTGAATAGAAGTCCTCTTTATTTTATTTTATTTCATTTTATTAAGATTCTATTCATTTATTTGAGTGAGTGAGAGAGAGCACAAGCAGGGGGAGCAGCAGAGGGAGAAAGAGAAGCAGGCTCCCCGCTGAGCAGGGAGCCCGATGCGGGGCTCAACCCCAGGACCCTGGGATCATGACCTGAGCTGAAGGCAGATGCTTAACCGACTGAGCCACCCAGGCACCTTTAGAAGCCCTGTTTTAAAAAAATTCTTGGCCGGGACGCCTGGGTCCTGGGATCGAGTCCCGCATCGGGCTCCCTGCTCGGTGGGAAGCCTGCTTCTCTCTCTGCCTCTGCCTTTCTCTCTCTGTCTCTCATGAATAAATAAAATCTTTAAAAAAAATTCTTGGCCTACTGCAAGGTCACAAACATATTACTCTGTTTTCTTCTAGCCAAACTGCTTTTTTTTACCCAATGCCATGAAATTAAGTTCTTCTTCCTCATGACTGAATATACACAGATAATGGAAGTAATGGGAAGCATCCTTCTGCTGTAAAGATGGGTGGAATATATAAAAATTCATTTGCTGAATTTTCTTTAAGTAGTCCTCCAGAGCAACTTGAAGAAAAGCAGGAAATGCTTTCACAAGAACACTTTTGTGGAAGGACATAGCATGCTTTCAGTGCCAGAGTCCTGGGCTAGCAATGACACAAATATTTCATCTCTCACATTTATAGCTTGGTTCTTCCATAGAAAATCCTCTTGTGAAACACCATGTGTTGTGTTTGTCAAATATACAAATATCCAAGGGAAGGAACGCCCCTCCTCTGCTACCACGATAGGGCATTGCTGTCAAGCATGTGACAATGCCCTGTGCTTTTCCGGCGTGACTTGTGGCATGAGTTGCATGAAGTTCCTGTTGGGTAAATAGTTCTATTGTTAAATGAAGAGGAGAGTTCTGTGCGTTTTCAGCAGAATTTTTCAGTTCCCGGATGTTATATGCTTTGTCATCCAAATTTTAGTCTCCTTTACCAATGATTGTCATAAGCCATCTTTTAGTCAGAGTGTATCTTTTGATAGCAACTTCCCAGCTGCTTTTTTTTTCCTTCAGTTCCCCGTGGTGGGGGCCTGGCTTTTCATTCCCGCTGGGGCTCTGCAGGGTCAGTCTGGGGGCCCAGGAGAGGGGTTTGCCTCTGCTGGTGCCTCATCTAGTTCACTGGCCACCTGCTGTGGTGGTGAAATGTTAAAGGATACACCATCCACATGTTTTTCCAAAACTGCATTCACATCAGTCCAATTGTTTTCTCAGAGACTGAGTCCTCAACCAGCCTGAGCCAGTTCCACATTGAAGGGCACCAGGGCAAGAGTGGAGCTGCAGGATTCTGCAGGGTGGGGCTGGGAGCATAAAAAGCCCCCATAATCTGCTTTCTGCAGCAGCTCCATGTTGTGTCAAGTTGGCACTGGAGGCTCAGGGTCCACTGGCCTCAGCCATGTTCCTCCTGGACCCCGGAGGCTGCAGGGCAGTGGCTGCTAGACAGGCTGGGGACCCCAAATTGCTTTTTAAAGTGGGGAAATAGGGCACCTGGGTGGCTCAGTCGTTAAGCGTCTGTCTTCGGCTCGGGTTGTGATCCCGGGTCCTGGGATCAAGCCCCGCATCGGGGTCCCTGCTCAGCGGGAGGCCTGCTTCTCCCTTTCCCACTCCCCCTGCTTGTGTTCTCTCTCTCTCTCACTGTGTCTCTGTCTGTCAAATAAATAAATAAAATCTTAAAAAAATAAAATAAAGTGGGGAAATAGCAGTATACACAGTCACCAGTTACGCATGAATGCTGGTTTTGTCATATGCATGCAGGCCCTAGCAAGTTCCCAGCTGGCCAGAGCATCCTACCTCTCAGTAGGCCTGAGAGTCCAGTGGTGCCTGACCTGTTCCTTCAATAGCTGGAGAGTTGCATCATTTACCAATCAGACACTGGTCACAAAATGACCTGTTACCCCACATTACATCAATATCCTCTCTTTGGTAATGTTCCGGTCTAGTGGTACTAGTGAAGTGGGGACTGGTGACACATCCTGTCCATCAACGTTAATATTTCCTCTGTCTCAAGGGGGCCTGTGCCAAGGTCATGCTCCAGCAAACTTGGAAAGACAGTTTAAAAAAGAATAATATGGCTGGCTGGCTCAGTCAGGAGATCATGTGACTCTTAGTCTCAGGGTCAAGAGTTCGAGTCCCACACTGGGTATAGAGATTACTAAAAAAAATAAATAAACCTAAAAAAAAATAAAATACAGGGGCTCCTGGGTGGCTTAGTCGTTAAGTGTCTGCCTTCGGCTCAGGTCATGATCCCAGGGTCCTGGGATCGAGCCCCGCATTGGGCTCCCTGCTTAGAGGGGAGTCTGCTTCTCCCTCTACCCTTTCCCCCTGCTTGTGATCTCCCGCTCTCTCTCGCAAATAAATAAGTAAAATCTTTAAATATATATATATATGTATATATATATTGCTCATTCATTCCTTTAACATTAAATACTGTTCTTTCCAGGCACTAGGCTAAGTGCTGGGAAACAGAGAGTCAAATGACACTTTTCGAGAAAGAGGACATCATGCTAGAGCGTGGACATAAGCTAGCTAAGTGCCAGTTGCCCCCCCACCCCCAGCTGCCATAAAGTATAGGTTTTGACAGGTTGGGGCGGGCGAGGAGAGGGCATGCTCAGAGAAAAGTGTGATAGGGCATTCTGATTCAGCCCAAATTGCGGACTCAGAGTTTATCTGCTCGTGGAAAACAAGAGCAGGCAATGCAGCTGGCAATTAATTTGAATAAATGTCCAGGGTGGGGAACAGGATTGGGGCCATCCCGGCTACTGGTGATCTTGAATTCTAACCGCAAGCTGCTAAGTCCCGAAGCCACCTGAGTTAACTTCTTTATTTGCTGTTAGGGAGCTGTGTCTCATCCATCTTTCTCTCCCAGGTCCTAACACAAAGGCTGACACACAGTAACTGCTGACAGAATATTTATGGATTTCTTTAATGAAGGAGCTGAAAGGAGTCAGACAAGGGAGGGTAGGGAGCAGCGTATACGCATGCACCCGAATAAAATGTGATGACTTGTTCCTGATCTGATCAGACCCAGAAGAGGAAACAGACATGGAATCTGGCCCATGGGTTCTGGCCCCTTTTGATTCTGCCAGCACGTGTGGGAGGTGCGGAGACAAATTCCGTGGCAGTTAGAAAGCGAGCCGGCTGCCAAGATGGAGACGAGGGAACACTTAGTCTTGACCTTCTATAATCCTAAGGCTCCCAAAATTCAGGGGAATCGGAACTACCAAAGGGTGAGGAGGTACCTAATTGTAGGTCGGACGGGAGAAAGAGGACTTACCTAAAGGCGGGCCTAGACAGAGTGCCCTAAAGATAGAGAAATATCACCCTGGGTAAGGAGAGACATCCACAGATCAAACCCGCATGGGGATACTTAAGGGAGAGATGAGTGGGAGACCCTGGGGATCAAGGGTGATCTTTTTGGGTAGGCAATATTTCCCTCCTCCTTGTAGCCTACCCTCCCCATCAGCAAACATCCGAGTGCCACGATACCACCCCAGAGGCGGCAGCACCATGTGGATCAGACACACATCTACATCCGAATGTTCTGTGGCAGCCTGTGTGGTTTTGGTCTCCTAATGCTCTTCTGCACAACCCCACTGAACTGGGTACAGTTCCTGGTGGTCAAGAATGGCCTTGAACTCTACGCAGGACTCTGGATCTCATGCAACCATGAGCTGTGCTGGAGCCGCACACCCAAACCGCCCTGTGAGTGCCACCAAACCAAATGCCACAGGCCCCACAGTTCCCAGAGCTTTCTGCCACATTGGCTCTTCATCTTTCTTCCTCCAAGATCTCTTTGCCCTCACCGCTCCGAGTCCAAGATGGGTCTCAGGCAAATTGTGGATATAGCCATCCTTTTCTCCGGTGTCTCAGTGTACCCTTTCTCCCTCCTACTCCCGGTTGTTTTCTCTCCCAACTTAGTAGTCAATACTCTCTTTACTCTCTGGGAAGAACTCTTTGGGCCTTTATAAGCTGTCACTGTGAAGCAATGAGATGAGTATCCTAATGTGGCTTGCAGAAATAGAAGTAATTGATCAGAACTGGGAAACAAAGCAAAGTGTCTCAGCCTCCATCAGATTTAACTTTTTAAAAAAATTTCTTTAAGATTTTATTTATTTATTTGAGAGAGAGTGAGAGAAAGAGAGAGCACAAGTAGGGGGGAGAGGGAGGCACCCCACTGAGCATGGAGCCCGATGCAGGGCTCGATCCTAGGACCCTGAGACCATGACCTGAGGTGAAGGCAGATGCTTAACCGACTAAGCCACCCAGATGCCCCCAGATTTAACTTTTAAGGTCAATTTGTTCTTCCGCTAACAGTAGAAGGGAAGAGAAATGCATGTCAGATATGTGGTATAACAAATGCCAACTATTTAGAATACATTATTAACGTCAAATTTTACATGAATTTAGGTAAATCTGAAAATGCAATACAAAACATTTAAAAATAAGTTTCTAGGGCTAGAAGATACCATATACATAAGTTTTTAAATCAGAACAAAGACTTAGAGGAAAGACATAACTACACTAAACAGTTTCCCTGTCATCCTCAAAAGATACATTTACATAGAGAAACAGGTATTGTGAAAGAAAACATGCACGAATAAAGCATTTTTTTCTCCTTCTCAGAGAAGCAGGGGTCCCAGATGCTGGAGGTGGAGTTGGGGGTTGCACGTAGGCTCAACCCTGAACTGGAGCATCTATGGCATGTGGAACTAAGGAGCAGGCCCCTAACAAAAGAGCATCTTCAGCTTAAAAGAAAAACTAGGGAAAATATTTGCAACAAATATGAAAGATAAAAGACTAATGGCCTTGATAGTTTTTTAAAAAAACCAAAAAGGTGAATACCCCAATAAATTCTTGATAAATAGACAATTCATAGAACAAAAACTAAAAGTATCTAAGAAACATCAGAAAAACTATTTTAACCTTAATCATTAAAGAAAGGCAAGTCAAACGAGCAATGAGATAAGATTTTTCAAACAGGACATTAGCAGAGATTTTTATTTTTTTATTTTTTTTATTTATTTATCAGAGAGAGAGAGAGGCAGGCAGAGGGAGAAGCAGGCTCCTTGCTCAGCAAGGAGCCTGACGTGGGACTCGATCCCAGGACCCTGGGATCATGACCTGAGCCAAAGGCAGACGCTTAACCGACTGAGCCACCCAGGCGTCCCTAGCAGAGATTTTTAAATGATGATGCACAATGTCGGACACTCTCACATACACTGGGGACCATAAATGGGTACAACCAAAGCAATATGATTATGTATATCTGGAGATTTACACTCATGAATTCCATTTCTAGGGAAATGGAGTAAAAGATATAGGCATAAAAATTGAGCTGTAATCATATTTATGTATTTGTGCCCAGGCTAAAATTCAGGACTTGAGATTATTATTTGAATGTTTAATGAGTCAGAATCTTGGAATTTTGTCACTTACAGTAGCAAATAGTTTATTTCTTGCAGCCTGGAATTCACCTGAGGCCAACTGTTAATGATTTAGAGAACGTCAACTGAGTCCTTTAAGTATACAATTATAAGTCAAGTATCTACCCTGTTTCCAGTGTTAACTAGTCCTAATGCTAAGATCAGTAAGTAGTCTGCAATACAGAGCTTATAATGAATTCCCCAAATGTAATGAGTATGTCCAGGCCGCATCAACCTGTGACAATATGTTATTACTGACCCAAACATTATTATCCAAATTCGAGAACTTTGAATTTTCCCGTACTGATTGCAAGAATTCAGCCCCCTCTCCCATGGTACCCCCTGTCATTTCTGAGAGTTTCATGGGGACTCTCTCTGGTGGGCTCAAGAATATGTATGCTCATGATCTTGTGTCCTGGACTCACATTAGGCCATTGTGGCTCTGGCTCTGACTTCACCTGGTTCTAGATGACTGATAGCCTCTCTGCTGTAGCTGTTGCTAAAGGAATGGAGAAGGGGTGGGAGGTAGTAGGCACCATCCTTCACTTTTATTGCTAGGTCTCAAGTGTGGGACAGACCCTTCTGTTTCCTCCCCTCTAGCACAGGTGAGATCAGACCATAGCGTAAAGGAACGTGTTGCCACAGAGGGTAACTTAAACCATCTGGAAGACTGTGGGAAAGAAGAGTAGGTCTTTTAGTCCAAGCACTGGAGCCTCCAGAGCCAGGGCCCTGGGAACCACTGTACAAGAAACACAGCCAAGCTGTGTGGGGATGCTTAATTCTGGCACTCCAACCAGGTTACCAGGGAACCCAAATCCTCAGCCAATTCCACAGCCTCCTCTCCAGGATGCTAGGTCTCCATCCATGATCTTTTCCATTCCCAAACCTCCTTCTTTTCCTTGAGCCTGGGGAGGTTTTGTCTCAGCCTTCTGTTGTTGGAATGAAGGTGCAATGTCAACAGTGTGGAGGTTTAGATTTGGCTAAATAAGTGGGCCGATCCCTCAGCAGCACCTTCTTCATCCATATCCACACCCCACCTCTACTCACTCAGTCTAGCTCCTTCACAATTAAAAGGATCCTGATCCTTTTGGAGGACTGCCTCCCTATCCTGGCTTTGATTTTTGCTGAAGGACCTAGGGTACAGCAAGAGGAATTCCAGGAGATCCTGCCCACCAGTTATAAACCACCAAATGGTGAGTGTTCTCAGTTCACCGAGAATCATTACTGCTTTCTGGGAGGGTCGTATTGCTTCCAGTCTTGGCAGCTTTTATGTCTTACCCGATGGTGTTCTGAAGTACAGAATCACTGACTGGGACGACCCTGAGGACCCTACCAAGGATCTTACCAAGCTTTTCAAATGATTTGGACTTCTTCCTCTCCAAAATCAAAGTGACATCTCCTCTCTTCCCAGGGCATTAGCTTCATTGCCTTCAGTAAACTGGGGTGTTTGCCTTGCTTTTCCTGCAACCCAAGGCCACATCAAAGAATATTACTAAGGAAATCTTCAGAAATGTTTGGATACAGATGACCTACCCGTGGGTGTTCCTTATATCTAGGGTGCTTCTCTTTTCCTGGACCAAAACTTCTTACTGACAAGTAGGGCCTTTTGTAACTTAGGTCCTAAGATCTTTGAAACTTTGACAGGTAAGCTGCTGTAAAAACTGATGTTTAAAAGCTGACATAGCTTTTGGTCTTATAGGAGATGGCGGCTCAAACTCAGGTTCAGGATGTTTCTTTTGTTTTGCTCAGTGAATTAGAAAAAAACCATAAAGTTAACCAAATGCAGCCATTTTATATTATGGAGCTAAGTGTTCAGTTTGGTCAAATAATTAGTTGTGTATGACTAGTAGGCTTGCTTCCTTTGGAGGTGAGACTATCCTATGCTGCAAATCTTTAGCTGTTCCTTTGGAGGTGTGAGTGATCTTGTTTATGTAGTTTCAGGAGATGAGGATCTAAGACAGAGAAGATTGGAAGAACATGAAGGCAAGTTTTCCCCTCATTGGTGGAAGAAAGACTAGACCATAACATATATTAGACAGGACTTAGACTGGATATCTCAGTATACTTTTGTGTTTTATTTCATTTGAACTAGCATAAGCTAAAGAGTGAATCTAGGGGTACCTGGGTGACTCAGATGGTTAAGCATCTGCCTTCGGCTTGGGTCATGATCCCAGGGTCCTGCGATCGAGCCCCACGTCTAGCTCCTGGCTCAGCAGGGAGCCTGCTTCTCCCTCTGCTTCTCCCCCTGCTCGTGCTCGCTCGCTCTCTATCTCTATGTCTTGAATGAATAAATAAAATCTTTAAAAAAAATAAAGAGTGAACTATTCATGAAGATTCAGAAGAATCTCATAGATTCCCAAAGGCAGGAAGTTTGTTGTACCTTAGGAGATTCCAGAAGAGACTGGGATCTCAGACGAAGAAAATCAAGCCTACCACTCAGTCTCTCTAGAGTTGCTTTGTCATTCATCTTTGTTTATACTTTGCTTTATCACTACAGCTCAGTTTTCCTTGTTTATTAGTGTGCAAGTGCCCAAAAAGTGGTATCTCAGTCTGGCTATGTATCTTCTTGGTTCAAGCAAGCAAAAAAGGAAATTAGCATCAATCAGTCTCAAATCCAAATTTCCAAGCATAAGAATCAAATTGGTCCAACTTAGGTCAGATCTCCTTCCTTTTTCCAATTAGCTATGGTCAGGGGACTATAGGCAAAGGGCCAGGGCTATAGGCAAGGGCTGCTAGGTCTTGTGGGGGATTGTGGGCTAAATACCATGAACGATGCCTATCACACTGGGCTTCATGCAGCTCAAAGCAGGCTGATGGTTCTGACTGGCTACATATCCTGCAATTCTGAATGACCTGGGTTTCAGGAAATGCGTTGCTCTTGGGTTATCATGTTTTAATGTGGCTAACTTGTTTTGGCCACAGAACAACTCATCTCTATGGGTAGGCGTGTGGTTTCTCTTCATGGACTTTACTATTATCGATGATGTTAGTAAGTGGTGATTTCTAGAGAACAAAATAAGACTTAAGAGGCAGATCTTAAACTGGGATAAGCTTTGATATAGTTTCTTCTCTCTGGGTTACTTGGAAGCTGGACTAGGATTCTCAGGCATAGAAGTGCTTAGAGAACTTTCAGTGGTAGAGACAAGTTGGCCCCTGTTACCTTGAGAAAGGAAAAAAGCTAGCCAAGTAGGCACCCTCTAAAGGATACTACAGAGATTGCAGGATCTGTAGCATCTCAGGAGAGCTATATTTACTTGCAATTGTGTGTTATCCTTTATTTCTTTTTTAAAGGTTTTTATTTAAATTACAGTTAGTTAACATACGGTGTTATATTAGTTTCAGGTGTACAATACAGTGATTCAACACCTCCATACAACACCCGGTGCTCATCACAACAAGGGCATTCCTTAATCTCCATCCCCTATTTCACCCATTCCTCCATCCACCTCCGTGCTGGCAACCATCAGTGTGTTCTCTAGAGATAAGGGTCTGTTTCTTGGTTTACCTCTCTCTCTCTCTCTCTCACTTTTTTTCTCTTTGCTTGTTTGTTTTGTTTCTTCAGTTCCACATTTGAGTGAAATCATATGGTATTTGTCTTTTCTCTGACTTCTTTCGCTTAACCTAATACTCTCTAGCTCCATCCATGTCATTGCGGTTGGCAAGATCTCATTGTTTTTTATGGCTGAGTAATATCAAGTATATTTATAGATATATGTGTAGATATAGATACCTATCTATATCTATATATCTGTGTCACATCTTCTTTATCCATTCATCAATCAATGGACATGGGCTGTTGATTATGTTTCCATAATTTGGCTATTGTAGATAATGCCACTATAAACATTGGGGTGCATGTATCTTAAAAAATTGCTGTCGAAGTCAAGGGAAGGATGTGTTTCATATTAGGGAGGTGGTAGCAAAAAGTAATGTTTATCATGCCCTTTCTTCTCCCTTACCAACATCCAGTCTGCAGAGAGCAGAGATCTTGAGCCAGGAGATGAGGAAGGAAGCAGTGTTATGGTACTTGGGTAAGGGCTCTGGAGTTAAAGAACTCTAGCAGACCTCTCCCTGAGCAAACGTGAGGCAGGGTCTTGAGGGACTCTCAAGAAAAACAAAAACAAAAACAAATCGAAGATATTTTTAGGGTGTTAAATTCCTGCAATCCAGTAAATTCAGGCTTGAAATCATTACAGTATGGGGGTTTAAGTAAATGGGACTTCATTTTGTAGTCATAGGCTGACAAGGCTTGTGCAGATAGATTTTAAAAGAGAAAAAGAGAAAAAACAAATAGAAACAAATTACAAGTCCAACAATGGTTAAATCATTAAGCGAAATATGTTAATATGATAAATTATTTGGTAGCCATTAAAAATGATGTTTACAACACGTGACTGGGGAAAATATCTTACCATTTAATCTTAAGAAAAAAATCACTTGATATTCAGTATCATACCCACTATGTACAGAGGATAGAAAAATACTGGAAAGAAATAATATAAAATGCTAACAATAGCTGCCCTGGGTAGTGAGATTGTGGCTGATTTTTTTCCTGCTTCTTGGTACTTTTGTAGCCTTTCCAATGCTTATATTGAACAATGTATTACTTTTAGAATTAGAATTAGGAATAAGAAAATGTTTTAATATGTGTCGTGATGTTAGAGTCACACTTCTTAGAAGCTAGTTTACGTCTAAGTTAAATGGGTTAATGCATCCAGAACTATTTGTATATTATCTTCAGTTTTACAACAAAGGCTTTGCCTTCACAGTAAATAAATTCTGAGTATCAATGGAAAAACTGGGAAATAAGATCCTTATTTGTGCCCTGGATGCCACATGACAAGCCCTGCTTCATCTCCTTAGTTCTCATGCCCTTCTCTAAGACTCTTTCTGGTTTTAAGAGAGGTCCCCCGCTGGACTAACCAAGCCTTCCCTTTCTCCTTCCCTTGGCAGATTACCTTCAGTTTTCCAGGGCTTTCTTCCTTATCTCTCTCTTCTCCACACTCGTTACCCTTGGCTGGCTCATCAGCTCTTGCCTGCCTAGAAGAGGAAGCTTAATAACCACCAACTTGGATCTGAAGGTATCCATACTCAGCTTCATCTCAGGTACAGACCTAGATTGGCAGGGTAATACCAGGGTGAAACTGTCAAGGGGACCAAGTTTCTCCCTGGGCCTTTCATTCTCTTTCTCTTGTCCCTTTCCTCTTCTTCAGTATCACATCAAGTTGCCAGCCACCTGTCCTATCTTACTGTATAAAACACACTTCAGCTGACTTAGCCCGGGGGAGAGGTAGAAGCTCCTTTCTTTTTCCCATCTTGGTCAATCCCTACATTTTAATTCTGCCATACCTATGGCATCTGGAAGCAGAAGGAGAGTTGGGGGTGGTGGTCAAGGCAGACTGAAGACACTGATGGGTTGTGACATCTTTTCTTCTGGTCCTAGCCATCTCCCTGCTCCTCTGCCTCGTCCTATTTCTGGCACAGGTTCACTGGCATGCTAAGGATGCCTTGGAGCCAGATCTCCTATGGGCCTATCATATTAATTGGTGGAGTGACTTCTTATACATGTTTTCTGGTGAGTCAATCCCCTTATGCAAGAAGGATGGAAGAGGAAGTCACTTCTTGAAAGGGAGGTAGAAGTCTAGGAGAAATAGAAGCACTGACTGTTGCCATTTAGAACATTCATACATGGAGAGGCAGCATGGTATGGTGAGGAAAGCATGGATTTTGGAGTCTGGAAACCTAGATTTAGCAACCTGTTCTACCATTAACTGAGGCACGCTCAGGTTGAGTGACTTGCCTAAGACTACACAGAAAGTCGTAGAACCATCATTTGAATCTAGGAGTTTCAAGCTTTGTCTTCACCATGTGAGAAATACTATAATGCAATGATAGCACAGGAGGATAAAGTAACTGTGCTGGGGGAGAGGAGGGTTGGCTTTTAGAACTGAGGAAAGCATGAGTAAGAATTTTAAAAGTCTAAAGACTATCTATCTATTGAAACTCACCTCAAATTCTTCTCCTCTAGGGATCATCTCCTTCCTCAACTACATAACTTTCAGATTTCCTTCCCTTGATCGAAATGTCAGTGCGATTCCCATAGAGCAGTCAAGGCTGGGGGTTGGTCCAGTGACTACAGTAGTACCTGATGAAGATGAAAGGTTAAAGTCTGATAAGGAATCTCCAGTTGAGGAAGAGAAAACAGCCCCAGAAGCAGAACCGTGATGGTGATAGGAAAACCCAACTACTGCTTGTCTTAAAAACGGAGGAGAGGCTGAATTGGAAATGATGGTGCAGATTCTAGGAAACTCTCCTAATATCATGTCCATGTTACTGAAAGAAAGAGAAAGCATTAAAGCTGCTGAAATGTGTTTTGTGTGCACTGGATCTAAAATATGTATTATAGTCATAAAATAATAAAATTTTACTTAAAAAATTTCTAAGAGAAAACATCAGTGGTTATGGTCGTGAATGAAAGAAACTAACAACAGGTGCATTGTGTAGATCAGAGATATCTTTGGGCATCAGGGATCTTACAGACCAGAAGGATTCATGGAGAAAGATGCCACCTAATTCTACTTGAAATTTTCTTTTTATGAGTGGCCTTGGGCACACTCAGGGTGGAAGGCATTTTATCAATATTGTTGAATCTGAATTGCAGATCATTACCAGCAATGGAATGAATATGAGTGGCAATAATATCTACAATCCAAAGAAGCTGAAGGGTGCTGGGGGGGTGGTTCTGGGGAATCCATGAGGTCCCATTGCCTATGAGGATTGGTAATTTGGAACACTTACAGTCTTATTACTGAACCCAGTGCTTCTCCCTAGGTGGGAAAATATCTTAACCAGGTCCCCACAAGCTCTCTGATATTCTACACAAAATTTATGTATGCACTTTTCTGTGAAGAGAGCCACAGACTCCACCAGATTCTTGATAGGCCTGTGACTCTTTTGACTCCTTAGGCATCAATTTTGTTTTAATGAGCCAAATGAGGCTAAAGGACTTTCTTCAGCCTAAGTATCTGTGTGAATCAAGTTGAAAGATTAGTCCATGTTTTACACACCCTTAAAACTAAGTAAAGGGGGGGTGTGATGATTTCAGGCCATCACATAAGTCTTTTGATGCCTAGAGATCCCTTTCAAACCCAAACCAGATTCCATGCAGAAAGTCCCTGACATCCATTTTGTCCTTTATTCCTTTAGAAGCTACCATGACTACTCCACTGGTTGAGGTCCATACTTCTCCTCCCCAAATCTAGCAATGGAATGGACTAAAATGCCCAACATCACCCCTTGCTGCTCTTAAAGATAAGCTTTTGGGTCCTTTTGGTTTAATTTAGAGATTTATTGGTAACCTTTGTAGAAAACCAACATAGCAGACATGGAGAAATTATGTAGTTCTTTTTTTTTTATTTGAGTGGTTCTTACAATTTATGTAGTTTTTATAATCCTGGTCCCTGATCAGGAATACCCAAACATTTCCAAATGGTAACTGAAAGACCATTAGATTAATATTTTTTAAGATTTTACTTATTTATTTGAGGGAGAGAGCATGAGTGGGAGGCAGAGGGGCAGAGGGAGAGGGAGAAGCAGGTTCCCGGCTGAGCAGGGAGCCCGACACGGGACTCAATCCCAGGACCCTGGGTCATGACCTGAGCCGAAGGCAGACGCTTAACTGACTGAGCCACCCAGGTGCCCTAGATTAATATTTTAGCTTTTATTCCTAAGGATAGGAGTTTAGCAGTACAAGCACGTGTGCCCCCACCCATAGAGACACAGATACAAACACACATATATACACACACTTCATTTTGACCCTATCTTAGAAAACTCTTTCTCCATGTTGGTGCCTCTTCTTAGCAGGTGACCTTAATTATAGCAAAATGACTGGTGCCTCCTTACTTCAAGGGGCCTCATTTCAGAGGCTCCTCAGGCTATTCCTGAGCCTTTGCAAGAATAGGTATGTATTGAAGTCTAGCTCCCCTTCCTCCCACACCCCTCATACACTAAGTATACCCCACACACTGACTAAGGAAGAGTTCATTAAGGTCACAAGCTTTACTTATAATTCAGTTGGAATACTTTAGGTGTAGGACTAAACTGACAGCTAAGTATTCATGACTCTTTAGGAAATGGAAGTCTTAAATGGGATGAGAAGAAGGAAGTAGGTCTGAGTGAGAGTGGAAAATGCTAGATTATTTTTTTAAAGATTTTATTTATTTATTTGACACAGAAAGAGATAGCAAGAGAAGGAACACAAGCAGGGGGAGTGGGAGAGGGAGAAGCAGGCTTCCCGCTGAGCAGGGAGCCCGATGTGGGGCTCGATCCCAGAACCCTGGGATCATGACTTGAGCCGAAGGCAGACGCTTAATGACTGAGCTACCCACGTGCCCCGGAAAATGCTAGATTTTAAGAGAGTAACCATAAAGGCCCTGGCTACTAGGAGAGAAGGCGTAGTAATTATAACTTAGTTTTCTACTTTGCAAGCAGGAAATGATCTTATAAGAAAGAGACAACCTTTCATTTCTCCTTTAGAAACTGAATGCTCTATTTTCTTCTTTCTCTCTTTTCTTATAGAGATTCCTTTAAAAACTTAAGTGAATTTCCAATAAGATAGCTCAGTAAATCACCCTTCAATACCTTCCCTCTACTTCAAATACACTGTATGATAGGTGAAGTGGAAGGGGGAGGGAGAGGGAGAGGGAGGCAAGAAGGTGGAAGAGGGAGAGAGGGAGAGAGATGCAAGGATGAGAAATATAGCCAGTTTAAAACAAGACAAGCATTTTCACAGACCAGAAAAATGACCCAAACACAAGGCTGTGATTTGAGTTAAGCCATGGATTTAATGGGCTCTAAGTCCAAAAGTAAGTGCAAGTGAACAGGAAGTCAGCTGCCAGAAAGTGAAAAGGGTTAAAGTACTTCTCAAGACGTGGACTAGAGATGGGTTCATGGCTCTAGATCAAACTAGGGACTTATGGAAAGTCACCAAGGCCTGACTGGGGCTATAGCTTACTTGGACCAATCCTTGAAGAGGTAAAAAGACACAAATACAACGGGGCTTAACCAAGCAGCCCACTGGTTCATTAACCAGGTCTGTGATATTCCCTGACAACATAGCAGAACAGGAAATCTGAAATACCATATTATGAGAACTGACGCTGGACTGGGGCACTTGGTCAAAGTAAGGAAACCCCCAAACCATTCGATGGTATGAGCATAAAGGGAGAGAAAGAAAAAAAAAGGCAACAAAAAAATTTGTGTGCCTGCAAATAGGAATTCCAAGCATGTAAAGAAATGTTCAGAAAAAAACTCAAAGTCAACAATCAGAATATGAATTAATTTCAGATTAATTTGCAGTATAGTATGATAGAGGCTTTAAGTATTCTTAGGATACATACAGAAATATATGACAGAATCATTGATTACAAAAAAAGACCCCAAACTATGAAACAAAAATACAGGGAAATAAAACAAGAACAGGTTCAAATGAAAAAGAACCCAATAGAAATCATAGAAATGAAAAATATAGTAGTCATTAAAATAAAAAGTCAATAAATAAAAAATCTAGATAGTACACTCAACAAAAAGAGAAATATTTTATTTTCATATATATCTAGAATAATTGACCAAATAATATGTCTGAAAGAAAGTTTCCACAATTTTTTTAAGTTTCTTTTTCTTTTTAAAGATTTTATTTATTTATTTAACAGAGAGAGAGAGCAAGCAGGCAGGGCAGCAGGCAGAGGGAGAGGGAGAAACAGGCTCCCCGCTGGGAGCTCGTATCCCAGGTGCCCAGAGTTTCAACAATTTTAAAAGGCTATCAATCAGTCAGTGTTTCCTGACCACAATGACATTAAGTTAGAATTCAATAAAAATAATAATTTTTAAAAAAATTCTCTATATTTTAATTTAAAAAATGCTTCTTAAAAAAATGATGAGTAGGGGCACCTGTGTGGCTCAGTCGTTAAGAGTCTGCCCAGGTCACAATCCCAGAGTCCCGGGATCAAGCCCCACATCGGGCTCCCAGCTCAGTGGGAAGCCTGCTTCTCCCTCTCCCACTCCCCCTGCTTGTGTTCCCTCTCTCGCTGTGTCTCTCTGTCAAATAAATAAATAAAATCTTTAAAAAAAAATGAGTATAGAGGAAATCACAATGGAAATGACAAAATATCTAGAACAACAATAAAAGAATTGCTACCATAAAAACCCACAGGTGCATTTATTTAAAGCAAAATAAACAACAAAGAATAGTTTAAAATAAATTATTATACAGTCAACTCATGAACTTGAGAAAGAATAACTAGATAAACCAACAGGGGAAGAAAGAAAAAATTTAAAGTAAACAGTAAAATATGAAAAAATTTTTAGGTTCAAACAACCTAAAACCTAATTCTTTGGAAAACAATAAAATAACAGACAAACTACAAGCAAATCTAATTAAGAGAAAAAAGAAAAAGCATAAATAATTTCAGGAATGATATCATACACATTTTTATATATTTATATATATAACATTAAATATATGTTACTCAAGCATATTTTATTGTTTAAAATTTCTGTTTATTTTGTGTTGGTTGTTATTTCTCCTCTCTCACTTCTGATTTCATTTATTTGGGTCCTTTCTCTTTTCTTTCTGATAAGCCTGACTAGAGGTTTATCAATTTGATTAATTTTTTCAAAGAACAAGCTCCTGGTTTCATTGATCTGTTCTATTGTTTTTTTTAGTTTCTATATCATTTATTTCTTCTCTAATCTTTATTATGTCCTTCCTTCTTCTGGCTTTAGGCTTCATTTGTTGTTCTTTTTCTAGCTCCTTTAGTTGCGAGGTTAGGTTGTGTATTTGAGATTTTTCTTGCTTTTTGAGGTAGGCCAGTATTGCTACATATTTCCATCTTAGGACTGCTTTTGCTTCATCCTGAAGGTTTTGGCCTGTTGTGTTTTCATTTTCATTTGTGCCCATATGTTTTTTTTTTAAATTTCTTCTTTGATTTCCTGTTTGACACATTCATTGTTTAGTAGCATGTTGTTTAAATTCCAAGTATCTGTGGTCTTTCCAGATCTTTTCTTGTGGTTGACTTCTAGTTTCACAGTGTTGTGGTCAGAAAAGGTGCATGGTATGTCCTCAATCTTTCTGTATTTGTTGAGGCCTGTTTTGTGACATAATGTGTGATCTGTTCTGGAGAATGTTCCATGTGCACTTGAAAAGAATGTGTATTCTGCTGTTTTAGGATGAAATGCTCTGAATATATCTGTGAAGCCCATCTAGTCCAGTGTGTCATTCAAAGCACTTGTTTCCTTGTTGATTTTCTGCTTAGATGATCTGTCCATTGATGTAAGTGGGGTTTTAAAGTGGGATTTGTTTCTGGGCTGCAAGGTGGTTCAGTATTCAGAAATCAATAACATGATACACCACGTTAATAAAAGAAAAGATAAGAACCATATAATCATTTCAATAGATGCAGAAAAAGCATTCAACAAACTACAACATCTATTCATGATGAAAAACCCTCAACAAAGTAGATTTAGAGGAAACATATCTCAACATAATAAAGGCCATATATAAGAAACCGCAGCTAATATCCTAAGTGGGGAAAACTGAGAGCCTTTCCCTAAGATCAGGAACAAGACAAGAATGTCCACTTCTACTACTGTTATTTAACATAGTACTCTAAATCCTAGCCTCAGCAATCAGACAACAGAAAGAAATAAAAGGCATCCAAATCGGCAAGGAAGAAGTCAAACTTTCGCTATTTGCAGATGACATGATACTAAATATAGAAAACCCTAAAGACTCCCCCCAAAAACTGCTAGAACTGATAAATCAGTGAAGTCAGAGGATACAAAATCAATGTACAGAAATCTGTTGTATTTCTATAAACCAATAATGGAGCAGAAAGAGAAATTAAGAAAACAATCCCATTTACAATTGTACCAAAAATAGTAAAATACCTAAGAATAAACCTAACCAAAGTTGTAAAAGATCTTATACTATGAAAATTATAAAACACTGATGAAAGAAATGGAAGATGACACAAAGAAATGGAAAGATATTCCATGCTCATGGATTGGAAGAACAAATATTGTTAAAATGTCTATACTACACAAAATAATCTTCATATTTAATGCAATCCTTATCGAAATACCAATAGCATTTTTCACAGAACTAGAATAAACAATCCTAAAATCTGTATGGAACTACAAAAGACCCCAAATAGCCAAAGCAATTGTGAAAAAGAAAAGCAAAGCTTGGGACACCTGGGTGGTTGTGTTGGTTAAGCATCTGCCTTTGGCTCAGGTCATGATCCCATGGTCCTGGGGTCGAGTCCCACATTGGGCTCCCTGCTCAGTGGGGAGTCAGCTCTTCCCTCTGCCTGCCCTTCCACCTGTTTGTGCTCTCTAGCTTTCTGACACATAAATAAATAAAACCTCTAAAAAATAAAAAAGAAAAGCTGGAGGTATCACGATTCCAGACTTCAAGTTATATTATAAAACTGTAGTAATCAAAACAGTATGATACTGGCACAAAAATAGACACATAGACCAATGGAACAGAATAGAAAATCAAGAAATGAATCCATAACTGCATGGTCTTAGACAAAGCAGGAAGAAATATTCAATGGGAAAAAAGACAGTCTCTTTAACAAATGGATTGGGGAAAACTGGACAGCAACATTCAAAAGAATGAAACTGGATCACTTTCTTACATCATATACAAAAATAAATTCAAAACAGATTAGAGAGCCTGGATGGCTCATTCAGTTAAGCATCTAACTCTTGATTTCAGCTCAGGTCATGATCTCAGGGTCATGAGATCAAGCCCCGTGTCAGGATCTGTGTTCAGCGGGGAGTCTGCTTAAGATTTTCTCTCTCCCTCTCCCCCTGCCCCCCCGACTCTCACTCTCTCTCTAAAATAAAAATAAATAAATCTTTTAAAAAAGACTTCAAAATGGATTAAAGACCTAAATATGAAACAGAAACCCATAAAAATCCTAGAAGAAGACACAGGCAGTAACTTCTTTGACAATGGCCATAGCAACTTCTTTCTAGATATGTCTCCTGAGCAAGGGAAACAAAAGCAAAAATAAACTATTGAGACTTCAAGATAAAAAGCTTCTGCACAGTGAAAGAAACAATCAACAATACTAAAAGCCCTGTGGTGCCTGGGTGGCTCAGTCATTAAGCGTCTGCCTTCAGCTCAGGTCCTGATCCCAGGGTCCTGGGATGGAGCCCCGCATCAGGCTCCCTGCTCCGCGGGAAGCCTGCTTCTCCCTCTCCCACTCCCCCTGCTCGTGTTCCCTCTCTCGCTATTTCTCTCTCTGTCACATAAATAAATAAAATCTTAAAAAAAATACTAAAAGGCAACTTAGAGAGTACAAGAAGATATTTGCAAATGTCGTATCTGATAAAGGGTTAGTATCCAAAATATGTAAAAAACTTACAAAATTCAACACTCAAAAAATGAATAATCCAATTCAGAAATGGGCAGAAGACATGAACAAACATTTTGCCAAAGAAGACATACAGATGGCCAACAGACACATGAAGATGCTCAACATCACTGATCATCAGGGAAATGCAAATCAAAACTACAATGAGCTATCACCTCACACCTATAGAATGGCTAAAATCAACAACACAAGAAACAACAGGTGTTGGAGGGGATGTAGAGCAAGGGGAACCCTCTTGCACTGTTGGTGGGAATGCAAATTGCTGCAGCCACTGTGGAAAACAGTATGGAATTTCCTCAAAAAGTTAAAAATAGAACGACCTTATGATCCACCAATTGCACTATAGCTATTTACCCAAAGGATACAAAAATACTAATTCAAAGGGATACATGCAACCCAATGTTTATAGTAGCACTATCCACAATAGCAAAATTATGGAAACAGCCCAAGTGTCCATCGACTGATGAATGGATAAAAAAGATGTGGTATAAGGGCACCTGGGTGGCTCAGTCGTTAAGTGTCTGCCTTCGGCTCGGGTCATGATCTCAGGGTCCTGGGATCGAGCCCCATGTTGGGCTCCCTGCTCAGCGGGAAGCCTGCTTCTCCCTCTCCTTCTCCCGCTGCTTCTGTTCCCTCTCTCTCTGTCCAATAAATAAATAAAATCTTTTAAAAAAAAAGTTGTGGTATATACATATATACAGTGGGATATTATGTGGCCATAAAAAAAGAATAAAACCTTGCCATTTTCAATGACATGGATGGAGCTAGACAGTATAATGCTAAGCGAAATAAGTTGGAGAAAGACAAATACCATATGATTTCACTCATATGTGGAATTTAAGAAACAAAACAAATGAGCAAAAGGGAAAAAAGAGAGAGGCAAACCAAGAAACAGACGCTTAACTACTACAGAGAACAAACTGATGGTTAGCAGAGGGGAAGTGGGTGGGAGGATGGATGAAATCGGTGATGGGGATGAAGGAGTGCACTTGTGATGAGCACCAGGCGATGTATGGAAGTGTTGAATCACTATATTGTACATCTGAAACTAGTGTTGCACTGTATGTTAATAGCTGGAATTTTAATAAAAACTTTAAAAACGTTTCTGTTTCGGGATGCCTGGGTGGCTCAGTCGGTTGTCTGCCTTTGGCTCAGGTCGTGATCCCAGGGTCCTGGGATGGAGCCTCACATTGGGCTCCCTGCTCAGTGGGGAGTCTGCTTCTCCCTCTGCCTGCCGTTCCCCCTGCTTGTGCTCTCTCTCTCTCTCTGACAAATAAATAAATAATATCTTTAAAAAAATATGAAAATGTTTCTGTTTCTTTACTACTCTTTATTTGTGTGTTTCTCTGTTAAAATCTCCCTGATAGCTTTAGATTTTCCCGTTTTTTTCCTTGTAATCCTATCAGTGTCTCCTGAACATTTTGAACAATTAAGATATCAAATCTCTAAATTAGGGCGCCTGGGTGGCTCAGTTGGTTAAGCGACTGCCTTCGGCTCAGGTCATGATCCTGGAGTCCCAGGATCGAGTCCCTCATCAGGCTCCCTCCTCAGCAGGGAGTCTGCTTCTCCCTCTGACCCTCCCCCTTTTCATGCACCCTCTCTCTCTCTCACACAAATAAATAAATAAATAATCTTTTTTAAAAAGCTCTAAATTAATCTGTGGATTCAATGCAATTCCAAACAAGGCCTGACAGTTTTGTTTTGTTTTTGTTTTTTGTGGAGAATGTCAAGCAGGTCCTAAGATATAGGGCAGTTATTCTCTTCTCATTGCAAAGAACCAAAAAGAGGCAAGGCAGTTTTGAAAAATAAGAAGATGGAGATACTTACTGATATGGAGATAACTTAGTAATCTATTGTAATCAAGACAGTGTGTTATTAGCACAGATATAAACAAACAAATGGAACAGAATAGAAAACCTAAAAATAGACACAAGTGGAAATGTAACATATGATAGTGGTAGTATTAAAAAAATGAAGAAACTGTGAACTATTCATAAATGAGGAAACTATGAACTGTTCAACTAGTAGGGCTGGAGCAACTGGTTAAATAAGGAAAAAAAACATAAAACTAGATCTTTGGTCTATGGCCATATTAAAAAAAAAAAAGAAGTCTAGATAGAGTAAGGACCTAAATGTGAAATGCAAAACTTTAGAAACCTCCATTGGCCCATCTCGAGGAAATGTGAGCATCAAAAATAATAATGACAGTAATTGATTACAACACTTGAATTTTAAAAAAATCCATGAGTTTGTAGTGACACTCAAAAAAAGAGGGAAACGGTGGAAGGAGAAAGAAAAGAAGAGGCAGATTTTCTTTATAGAAAAATGCCAGCCAATAAATATAGAAGGAATGATAGATATTGAAAATCATTATTTTATAATCCCCAATATCATTCAGCAAGGATCATCAGTATATCATCATTGAGTGAAAAGTTATTGGGGAACGGGATGTCAAATTATACCTTCACTGAATACTTACTAATTTCAAAGGGGGAAATGTACAATAGAAAGATTTGGCAATCACAATTTTAACTAAATAGTCAAGCTTGGCATCATCAATAGAAGGATAGCTTAATATCACATGCTTCATGATGTAAAACAGTAGGAGGTGTATACCATCATCTGTGTGGAGTTTTGCTAGAAATATTTGACTTGAATTTAATGATAGTCACACGAATCAGGAATGCGGGGCATTCTACAAGACAACTGACCCAAACTATTCAAGGATTTAATATCGTGAAGAACAGAGGCAGGTGATAGGATTGTTCTAGCTGAAGGAGACTACAGACATAAAACATGAAATTCATTGATTCTGAATTTTTTCTAATTTTTAAAATTTTTAAAAAAGATTTTACTTATTCATTTGAGAGAGTAAAAGAGGATGAGATAGAGAGATGGAGAGAGAGAATGAGTTGGGGGAAGGGCAGAGGGAGAAGCAGACTCCCTGCTGAGCAGGGAACCTGATGGGGGACTTGATCCCAAGACCCTGAGATCATAAACTGAGCCGAAGGCATCTGCTTAACCATCTGAGCCATCCAGGCGCCTGATTCTGAATTTTTTTTCAGATGTATAAACATTTTTTGACAAGTGGGGAAATTTGAGTGTAGAGAGTATGTTGGGAGTTGTACTGAAATCGTGTGGTTTTTCTCAGAGGTATTAATGATCCTGTGGATATGTATGAAATGTACTTGTTTCTAAGGAGATAAACTGAAATATTTTGAGGGGAAGTGTCATGATTTCTATACTCTCAGATGATTCAGCAAAAAGAAAAAAATAGAAAGATAGAAAGATAAAGCAAATGTATCAAGATGTTAATAGTTGGTAAATATAGGTGAGGGGTGGGGCACCTGGGTGCCTCGGTCAATCAAGTGTCCGACTCTTGGTTTCAGCTCAGGTCATGACCTCAGTGGTTGTGAGATTAAGCCAGGCATCAGGCTCTGTGCTCAGTGCGGAGTCCACTTGAGATTCTTTCCCCTCCCTCTACCACCCCCCTGCTCCTCCCCCTACTCCCACTCTCTCTCTCTCTCTCTTTAAAAATAAATAAATAAAACCTTTGGGTGCCTGGGTGGCTCAGTCGTTAAGCATCTGCCTTCGGCTCAGGTCATGATCCCAGGGTCCTGGGATCGAGCCCCACATTGGGCTCCCTGCTCCGCGGGAAGCCTGCTTCTCCCTCTCCTACTCCCCCTGCTTCCTTTCCCTCTCTCGCTGTGTCTCTCTCTGTCAAATAAATAAATAAAATATTTAAAACAATTTTTTTAAATGTTAGGTAGAATTCCTCTGGGAAGCCATCTGGCCCTGGACTGTTGTTTGTTGGGAGTTTTTTGAGTACTGCTTCAATTTCCTCACTGATTATGGGTCTGTTCAGGTTTTCTATTTCTTCCTGTTTCAGTTTTGGTAGTTTATAGCCTTCTAAGAATGCATCCATTTCTTCCAGATCGCCTAATTTGTTGGCATATAATTGCTCATAATATGTTCTTATAGTTGTTCATATTTCTTCCATGTTGGTTGTGATCTCTCTTCTTTCATTTGTGATTTTATTTATTTTGGTCCTTTCTTTTTTCTTTTTGATTAGTCTGGCTAGGGGTTTATTGATCATCTAAGCAGAAGATCAAGAAGGAAACAAGGACTTTGACACACTGGACTAGATGGATTTCACAGATATATTCAGAGCATTCCATCCTAAAGCAACAGAATCCACATTCTTCTCAAATGCACATGGAACATTCTCCAGAATAGATCATATACTGGGTCACAAATCAGGTCTCAACCAGTACCAAAAGATTGGGATTATTCCCTGCATATTTCAGACCATAATGCTTTGAAACTGGAACTCAATCACAAGAGGAAATTTGGAAGGAGCCCAAATACTTCGAGGTTAAAGAACAGCTTACTAAAGAATGAACGGGTCAACCAGAAAATTAAAGAAGAATTAATAAATTCATGGAAGCAAGTGAAAATGAAAATTTTCAGTTCAGAACCTTTGTGATGCAGCAAAGGCAGTCCTCAGAGGGAAGTATATAACAATACAGGCCTTTCTCAAGAAACAAGAAAAGTCTCAAGTACACAAGCTAACCTTACACCTAAAGGAGCTGGAAAAAGAACAGCAAATAAAGCCTAAACCCAGCAGCAGGAGAGAAATAATAAAAGATTAGAGCAGAAATCAACAAAATAGAAACCAAAAGAACAGTAGAACAGTTCAACAGAATTAGGAGTTGTTTCTTTGAAAGAACTGATAAGATCAATAAACCCCTTACCATTCATTTAATTCTTTGTTTTCTTTTATCAGAGTTTTGTATTTTTCCTTATATAGGTCTTGTACGTATTTTGTTAGCTGTAAGCGCAAGTGTTTCATTGTGGAGAAATGATATTATGTTTTTAATTTCAAATTTTACTTGCTCATTACTGGTATATGGGAAAATGATATATATATCGAGGAAATGTGAGCATCAAATTTCATCAAAAATAATAATGAATTTTTTATTCATTATTATGAATAAAATTCATAATTCTTTTTTTAAAGTAATCTCTACACCCAATGTGGGGCTCAAACTCACAACCCCAAGATCAAGAGTCACATGCTCTACCAACTGAGCCAGCCAGGCACCCCAGAAAATGATTGACTTGTGTATATTAACTTTATTTCCTGCAACTTTGCTATAATCACTTATTGTTTTTTTTTTTTTTTTTTTTAAAGATTTTATTTATTTATTTGAGAGAGAGAGAATGAGAGATAGAGAGCACGAGAGGGACGAGGGTCAGAGGGAGGAGCAGACTCCCTGCCGAGCAGGGAGCCCGATGTGGGACTCGATCCCGGGACTCCGGGATCATGACCTGAGCCGAAGGCAGTCGCTTAACCAACTGAGCCACCCAGGCACCCCACTTATTGTTTCCAGAATTTTTGTTGTAGTTGTCAATTCACTTGGACTTTCTACACAGTCAGGTCATTTGTAAACACAGTTTTATTTCTTCCTTCCCAATATTTATACATTTTCTTTTCTTGTCTTATTGCATTCCAGTATGATGTTGAAAATGAGTGGTGGGAGGGGACACCCTTTCCTTGTTCCTGAGCTTTGTGGGAAAGCTTCTGTGAAATTCACAAGTGTTTCTCGGTTCCCGTCCTTGGGAGAGACAGGATGGCAGAGTGGGCTGGGGTTGGGCATTTCCCTTGCCCCACATGAAAGTTTAGAGCAGGCTGGAATTGAGTATTTTCTTTCCCCCAGATTGGTTAAGCTCTGATAAAACTCCAATAGTTTAGGTGTTGGTAAGATAGTTTCCCTTCAGGGAAGGCCTTGGTAAGAAGAACAGAATGCTCTAGCATGTTTCCAGATGGTTACTTTTCTCCTCCATCCCCAAGTGTAAGGGGACTTTTCTCTGATATTCACTGTGAAAACCTGGTCAAGCTGCTGGAGCTAAAATTCACTAAAGGGTATGGACCTCTCTAAGACTGGATACAGAGTTTGTAATCTTTTAGATTTGTCCACACTGAACCTCCAGCAATTCATCAATTACAATTCAGATTTACCTATCCTTGTACTGGTTCCTGCAGGAATTTGTGCTCTAGTAGTTGTGATTGTCTGTATTTATCTTTCCATCTCTCCAATTTTGGGAGCCACAGTTTGCCTTGTGATCTTATTTCTCTGATGAGCCTAAAAGAATTGTTGATTTTTCAGTTTGTTTAGCTTTCTACTTATCTTATAATGGAGTGACCACCTCCAAGCTCCTTGCATGCCAGACTAGAAATTAGAAGTCCACTCTTTTTTTTTACCTGTTTAATTTTCAATCAATAAGCATTTCCTGAATCATTATTATGTTCCAAGCACTGTGCTAGATATCGAGTATTATAGAGCAGAATAAGATAAGTCCTTGCTGCGGAAGTTCACAGACAAATTACAAAAGGAAATATAGACAGGCAAATTACAATACTATGTATAAAGGTTAAGAAAGAAGCAAGCACAAGGTGCTGCGGGAGCACAAAGTCTGGGACTGAGGGTTGAATTCAGAGAAGGCTTCTCCAAAAGGGTTAGATTAAAATGAATCTTGACTAATGTTAACTCAGACAAAGATAAAGTGGGAAGTGTGATAGATACCATATGCAAGTAGATAGCATTTGCACCACGTGCAAAGGAAGGACCAAGGTAGTTTTAAGCAACTGCAAGAAAAATAAATTTGTTTGGAGCACAAGAGAACATGGAGGGAGAAAATGAGCCTAAATGTCACTAGGCTTTCTGCTTCTTGAAAATAAGGACCATGTTCAGCATGAAACAGATGGCTTGCTCAAACAAGTTAATCTGGGGGAGTTAAAGGACTATTTATAAAGTCCTCTTTGAACTGAAAAGGATTTGGGGAAACCATCAGTGAAAAAGTTATTACCACTCCTAAGCCTGATCACATAATTGAAAGGAGCAGAACAGAAAAAGGTGGCTCTATGGAGAAGGCTGCCTGTGAGGAACTCTGCTTTAAGTAGGAGAACACAGACAACCCTCAGTAATCTGGTAAGGAAAGATCCAGTGAATAAACACACAGACCTCTGGACCTCTGATCTTCTGCCCATGACTGCTGTTGGTTAAACCTAATCAGAAACTGGACAGCAAGGGCACCCATTGATATAGTCCATATCAGTCAGCCTCTTTGAATAAGGTTGGAGAGTGGATCCAAAGGGACATACCTTTGGATCATCAGGATGAAGACATCCACCCTCAGTACCTAACACCACACCTGGCACAGAGGAGGTATTGAATGATTGAATGAAGTTGGATAGCAAGCAGAAACCTGATCTTGCTGGGTTTAGCTAATTCATGCTAACAAGTTAGGACCTTACCTCATAGCAGTGGGGTGCAATCAGAGCATTTTAAACACAGGAGAGACACATCAGATTTGCATTTTAGAGGCAAATCTGTTGAGAATAAACTGAAGACTTGTAGCAGAGGTACCAGGTAAAAAGCTGTTTATAGCAATCTAGGACAGAGATGACAAGATGTTCTAAGGAAGAGGAAACAGAAATCCAAGATGGGCTTGAGAACATTAAAGAGTTGGAATTGTCAGGACATGTTGTGATTGACTGGCAGGAGATAAGTAAAGGGCACAAGAAGGGGGTGTAGGATGAAGAGAAAAGATGCCTCCATTTCTCAATGACCTCTTGGGTGTGGTGTGTCTGTGAGAAACCTGGGTTTGGCGGGCAGTTTGCTATAGGTTTCTGGAGCTCAACAGACACCGGGATGGGAGAAATGGATTGAACCAGATCTGGCAAATGAGCAGAGACACTGGACACTTCCTGTTTAGTTCTGTTTCCTGGGGTGGCGGGGGGAGGGACAGGAAAGTGGGTTAGGTTCTAAGAGCAGTGGGCCAGAGACTAGGATGGAAAGAAGGGAAGGACATACCATGGCCTTCCACAGTATTTACAATTCCAGCATCCTGGGTTGCCCAACATACAGGGCGAGGAAACCTTTTGTAGGCTAGGTAGTGGTGGGGTCCTTTTGCAGGAAGCAGCTTGTGTATGGATGGGGGAAATGTCAAGTTAGGAGAGGCAAAGGTCACTCCATCTTTTTTTTTTTTTTAACTGGGGACAAGTTAAAAAGGAATATATTTTAGAAGTTGTGGGAGTCAGAGGAGAAAAAGACCCTGAAGTGTGAAGGGAGGAAGAGTTCCTGCCCCGCAGAGAACCCAGGGCTTGTGTTTCCTGTGAGTGGAGATGGAGATGCCTGAGATGACATTCCTTTCATGATGTCCTCCTCCCTTCCCCACCACAGCCAATTCTCCCCTACTGCATGCACCGCTTCTCTTCTCTGTCACCACACCAGCTACAGCTTCTAGAGAAGACCTGAAGCTACATTTGCATGTTCTGTGCTGGCCTCTTGGGCTTCATCTTTGTCCTGCTGCTGTGCTTGTCCCTTTTACATTGGGTGAAGTTCATGATATTGAAAGAGAAGAAGATGCTCTTTTCAGGGCTCTGGACTGTGTGTCACCATGATCTCTGCTGGCTCCATGTGCCAAAGGCACCATGTGAGTGCCTTCCATATCCTAGAGCCCCCTCCTTTGGTAGATTTGCTCAGATCCTCCACGTCCCCTCTCTTCCTTTCTCCTTCCCACAACCCTGCCTCTTTTCTTCTTTTTTTTTTTTTTAAAGATTTTATTTATTTATTTGAAAGGGAGAGAGAGAGAGAGAGAATGAGAGATAGAGAGCACGAGAGGGAAGAGGGTCAGAGGGAGAAGCAGACGCCCTGCCGAGCAAGGAGCCCGATGTGGGACTCGATCCCAGGACTCCAGGATCATGACCTGAGCTGAAGGCAGTTGCTTAACCAACTGAGCCACCCAGGCGCCCTGCCTCTTTTTTTCTCTGTTGATTCACAAGCATGTAAGGACAACTCCTCTGAACAGGGTAAATTTACCCAGGTTTGTTGGGACTAGACTTCCCCAATGACTTAAAAGCCACAACTCCTTAATTATTGGAAGCTAATGCCTAGTGACCTTGTGCTTTTTATTACCTTTGCACTCACAACTTCCTAGGAGAAAGAAATATTAATATGAAAGTTACCTCATAATGTACCTCTCAAGGTTATAGTTATAATCTCAACTTGTCACTCACTGTGCAATAAATTTCTTTCCTTGTTAAAGGAATTCCACATGTCAATGAGGAGATGGAAAGAGCGTCCTTACTGGTGCCTGTGAAGCCACCCACTTGGTGGCTCCTTACTCCGACTCCATTACATGTAAGACATGCCCTAATTCTGTCCTCCGTTGACCCTCAGTTCCTTCCCTAGACCCTGTCTATCCTTATTTAAGGGCAGGTCACCTCTGCTCCAGCCAAACATCTCCTTCTCCACTTTTCCTGGCAGACTACCTCCAATTCTCCAGGGCCTTCTTCCTCATCTCTGCCCTCATCATCTTCATTATTATTATATGGTTCAGCATCTCTCTCATCAAAGGACCAGGAGACAAAACCTACATAGATCTGGGCATATCCATCTTCTCTTTCATCTCAGGTACATGATGATGTTGGAAAAGTTTGTCCCTGGGGTCCTTGTATTTCTTCCCCTTCTGTGCCATTTTCCCTTATTTTACCAAGTTGTTCCTTCCCTCACATGAACACTGCTATCATAGGACAGTGTCTCTTCCCAAAAGGAAGAAAACTTTTGATAAGCTTTGACTCCTCCTGGGGCTAATTCCTCTTAAGGAGGGAACCCTGAAGAGATTATGCTTAACCCATTGGAAACATCTCTGGGAGTTGTTATCTGATGGACTAGTAGAGGAGATATCATAGGCTGGGGGCCCTTCTGGAACCCAGAAAATTACTATGCAGCTAGCTTTCTACCTGTTCTATTGGTCTTTTCTCTAGGCTCCACCTTGACAACCTTATTCCAGTCAAAGCAGAAGCCTTTTGCTCTCCCACCTTGGTTAATTGCCAAGTGGGTCTTCCCATGACAACTGCCATAGGTAATAGGCTTCCATGACATAATTGAGATGGTTTGGGTGACAAGGAAGTGCAGAGAGAGGGAAGAGGGTGGATGGGAGGGATGGCAGAAGGAGGGTTATGATGGATAGTGATAGTTTTCCTTCTGATCCCAGGCACCTGCCTACTCCTCTGCCTCATTTTGTTCCTGATGCAAGTGCAATTGTACAGTAGGAACGTCTTAGAGCCCCATTTCCTATTAGTCTACCGCCTCAATTGATGGAGCAGTATCTTCTACATGATCGCTGGTGAGTTAATACTCATGTAAACAGTGAAGGCACAGAAAAGACATTTCTACATGGTTGGTCCCATCTCTCTCTCTTCTGTTTTCTTTTGGTTTGACATATTAGAATCTCATAATTTGGAAGGGCTCTACAAGAGTTATTTCCATGTCAGTGAACAATTCTTAAGAGCACGTCCTTCCAATTTATCTAAAACATTATTTTTCTATAATGATACCTGTCCCTACACAGATAGGAGCAAGATTCAGGAAGAAGAGGAAGAAGGCACAGGCATTAACTGAGCTACTCATAGTTCTTCTGTCCTTCCAGAAGACAGTTCTTAAGTCCTCCTCTCCTTTTATCATATCAAATAACCTCTCCACTTTTATGAATCTCCAAAATAAAGCTTCAACATATGACGTATGTTCCTCTGTCATATTACCAATATAAAACAAAATGGTAACATAGGAGTTTTGCCTTTATAACATTTCTCCTTTCATCCTTCTAAGCCATATACTTATTTTTATTCATTAATTAACAGTAGTCTCCAAACCATTGCATCATACACCCTATTAGTAAAACACTTCTCAGCAAGCATTCCATGAATATGAATGAATATCATGAATATATTCATTACATTGTAAAATATACTCAAAAATGAACTGAAAACAAAATTTGCTAAAAATACAAAAAGAAACTACTATTTTCTTCCCATGGCCCAGTGAATTGACTTGCATACCCCTTGGGAAACACTGTACTACAGAAAAGCCGGGATCAATGCTTGAATCCCAGGTCCCTAAAGATAATGAACAGGATATTCAGAAATGTATTGTAAATCAAATTCTATTATAATTAAGCCAGTGTATCAGGGGTGTTTGATGACTTAAGATTTTATCTATTACTGGGCGCCTGGGTGGCTCAGTTGGTTAAGCGACTGCCTTCGGTTCGGGTCATGATCCTGGAGTCCTGGGATTGAGCCCCACGTCGGGCTCCCTGCTCGGCAGGGAGTCTGCTTCTCCCTCTGACCCTCTTCCCTCTCGTGCTCTCTATCTCTCATTCTCACTCTCTCAAATAAATAAATAAAATCATTAATAAATAAATAAATAAATAAATAAATAAAATCTAAAGTTCTCGGGTTACCCCTCCAGATCAAAATCTCCTTGTGATCCCTATAACAAGAACAAGGATAGGAAGTATAGCCACAGTACAACTGGGGCTAACTGAAACGAATGTAGGTGCTTCTACACAGATGAGCCATGTACTAGAAAGGTAGTCAGGTTCAGTGGCACAATCAAGGGTCCACAGAGCAGGGACTCAAACAGAGGTAGGGACCCAGACAGAGCCAGTGACCCAGACAAAGATAGTAGCCCAAAAAGTGCTAGGAACTCAGACCGGATCAGAGGTCCAGGTTAAGTCAAGGACCCAGACAGAGCCAGAGATAGGAAATGAATCAGTGATAAGACATGCATTGAAAATTACAAGGTTGACTCCTGAGATAGAACCAATTGACACAGTAGAGCCAAGGCCTGAGGCGGAGATAATTGGGAGTGTGACTGGTGATATGTCAAGTAATTGCCTTGAAGGTAATGAAATCAGAATGACCAAAGTCAAGGATTATGAGGACAGAGAGTCAGCTGAGAAAAATAAGGATGACAAGACAAAAAATTAATCCTAGATACAAGGTAGTGAGAGCAGAGATATTAAAGAAAAGGGGGGGTGCTGGCAGAAAGGTTTCCCTTCAGGCTTAACGATGTTTTGTTGGGTCTGTAACAAGTGTGGTAGGAGTATCTGAAGTAATTCTGAGGTAACAGTAGAATGGCTCTGTGGAACACCCCCCCTCCCCCGCCCCGGATTACACCTCCTTCACTGAGCAAGTTGATATTATGGGTGAACCATACAGGTGATTAGGATGGCTTAGGGCAAAGCCACCAATAATTTAAGGACCATGAGGAAAACAAAGCAAAGCTTATTAAAGGAAGTTTCCATGTTAGTGTTGTGTGCTGTGACTGGGAGAGGCTGTCAAGAGATGACAGGCCCAGACCAACAAGACTTTCCCGCTTTCCATGACCCCACGATGGAACCTCTCAGCAGGTCTGAAAGAGCTTCTGGCTTGGAAATTCAAACTCTCATTTTTGGTCCTTAGTTCCCTAACTTGTTAGGCTGACTTTTAGCAAACATTTAACTTTCTTGGTCCCAACACCCTTCATTGACTAGGTAAGGCTTTGAGATCTCCTCTAGTGTTATCTATGGCTACGAATGATAAGCAATGGAGAAGTTAGTCCTGTTGGCTCAGACAACCCTGGGTTATTTTAACAGGTAACCCAGTGTAGCCAGAGCCACTAAATTCGGTTATCTACCTCCAATGCTACTTTTGGCAACTCACTTCTTATTTTTTATTTAGTCATCTCATTTAAAAATATAGGTGAATCTCACTGTTTCCAACTGTTTAGAAGAAGTGGAAAGGAAGGGAAAAAATAAAGGCAAAAGGGCCCAGACTCTCTAATAGAGAGTGTACCATACAGACTGAGGGAATTTCATTGGGGCGTTAAGCAGTTTCACAGAAGGGACTGTGGCCTTTGAAACTGGAAGCTAGTTTTTTGATTGGAAATATTAGTCGTTCACCATGAGAACCCACTCTTAACTCCTTAAACCATTCACTGTTTTACTATTGCTGGCTGCCTGGGCCTCTAGCTAATCAAATATTCTGACCCTTAATTTTGTCATCTTTAAAAGAGATTTTAATAAATGATATCATTTCCATTCCACATATTTGACTTTCTGGAATATTAGGCAAGGAACCAGGAGAGAGACGAAGATGGACAGGGCAGGAAGCATGAAAAGATATTCCTCCCAGCAAATACGAATTAACAGATGTCTGCCTTAAAGTACAGATTCTCTAAGGGGATAGTTAAGGTTTTGGTCGTACTTTAATTTGTATTGCTTGCATCAATCAGATAATTACATAGCCAAATACAACTAAGCAGATGCTTTGACAGGTGAGAGAAGAGAAAAAGAAACTTTGCAAAGTGAAGGTCTAACGGGAGGGAGAATTTTGAGAGCTTTTGGTCGGGATGAAGGGGCTGACTACCTGGGCGGGGGGCAGGCAAACTGAAAGAGTAAGAAGAAATGTGGGAGATTGATAAAGACAGACTTCACCTCCATTACAATTTTGTCGAGCACCATGAACGTATTCAGAGTTTGGCTGCTTTGGAAACCTGTACCCACCATTTTCTTGTATTCATACTCGTCTTCCCATGCATCATCCATCCATCAAAAAATTGTGAACGATTTATTGAACATTAACAAGTAGTTCACTGCATAGAGGGGGATAGAGAAAATATGAGTAAAGGGTAAAACACTGGTTTCAGGAATTCTAATAGTACACGGAAGACACAGCCCTATTCAGTCTAGGGGCTTACTGGAAAGCTACTTGAATTGGTAAAACATGAATGAGCTCGGTCTTGAAAAAGAAAAATGATAACATAGGATTTCATCTAGAAGAAGAACCACTGAATAAGTCTTTAGTGTGAAGCTGACTTTCTCAAAGATTCTGGAAACAGAATAACATAACAGCAACACAACAACTTAAAATTATATTTCAGTTTTAAAGGTAAAAAGCGAAAACAAAATTTACTCGGCTGTTTTTGCTCCTTGGACTCTAGCTTTTTGTCATAAGTCCTTGGCTTTCCTTTCTCCTTTCTTTCCCTTGTCTTCTTTTCCTTTTTGCTGTCCTGCTCTTTTTTGGAGCAATATCCATTTCTTTTTTTCCCCCATTTTCTTTTCTTTCTTTCTTTTTTTTAAAAAGATTTTTATTTATTTATTTGACAGAGAGAGACACAGCTCGAGAGGGAACACAAGCAGGGGGAGTGGGAGAGGGAGAAGCAGGCTTCCTTCCGAACAGGAAGAAGCAGACTCCTCGCTGAGCAGGGAGCCCGACATGAGGCTCGATCCCAGGACCCGGGGACCATGACCTGAGCCGAAGGCAGACGCTTAACGACTGAGCCACCCAGACGCACCCCCCCCCCATTTTCTTACACAGAAATTTCACCTCTCTTCAAACCTTATACCCGATATCACCTCTGGGTCTCTTTATGGAGACCCAAGGACTCAGCTAATTATTTGAAAATATTATTGAAAATATTAAAACTCTAGGTTTTAGAAAAGGTCCATCCCCTTGTATTAGAGGAAGGATTTAGTTCCTCAGTTACACTTGCCCTTTGCAGTATTTTGAAAAGCTGGTCTATGATTTCCCCTTCTAAGAGTAGATGAAAAGATAAAACAGTATTAAATTGCGATGCTTTCCTTTCTCGTCCTTCTGTTGTGGGCAATTGCTATAGCTCTTCCACTCTTAGAGGAGATGTTTGCTCCACTGCTCTCCTCTTCAAGGCCCCCAGGCCTCCCTAGGTGGGTAAGCTAGCTCAAAGGGCCTCCCTTTGCAGTAGGGCCTAAGGAAGAGCAGTCCTAATGCCTCATTCCAGAGTGTCAGAGGTTCCAGCCTCCTCCACTTCACCATCCCAACTTACTATCAGAACTAATACAGGGCACCCGGGTGGCTCAGTTGGTTAAACGACTGCCTTTGGCTCAGGTCGTGATCCCGGAATCCCAAGATTGAGTCCCGCATCGGGCTCCCTGCTCAGCGGGGAGTCTGCTTCTTCCTCTGGCCCAACCCCCCCGCCTCAAATAAATAAAATCTTAAAAAAAAAAAAAGAACTAATACAAAAATTTTAGTTTTACGGATGAATAAAAAAAATCAGTATAATCAACGTTCAAAAATCAACAGCTAATTTAAAAATTAGCACAATCACTAGTAGAGAAGGTAACAAAGTTTGCAACAGTAGAGAATAAGAAAATACATAAGGATAAACACAAATGTGAAAGATCTATGTGAAGAAAACTACAACTTTCTTGTAAGACAGAACAGAAAACCTATTTAAATAGTAATATACCACCTAATTAGTCAGTCAATTAGTCTGCTTTGCTTCCAGCCTCCTTTACAGCTAGTGATGATCATGTTACATACGAGTGGCTGATGAGACATCAGAGGAAGTATGTTGTGGAGTTACAGAGATTATATATTTGCTTTACAGACACTCAGGGTGTTGCTTCTAGGTTTTTCATTTTGCTTTAAGTGCTAGTGTGATGCCTGAAGCTGCAGCAGTCATCTTAGAAACACAAAGCAACAAGAATGAAGTCAAGAGCTAACATTTGAGGATGGCAGAGCAGAAATGTAGAAAAAAGCTCGAGTCCTTAATGACTTTGTTGAGCAGGTGAAACAATGCTGAGAATGACCTCCTTCCAGAATTCTTGTTCTGTGAGAAAAATAAAGCTTTACTTTTAAAGACAGTGTTTACTGTAATTGTTTCTTATCCACTTTATAATAAAGTTATAAGTAAATTTAAAAAAACAAAAAAAAAACAGTGTTAGTTTTCTATTACATACTTTTCTAGCAAATACAAAGTGTGAATACTACAAAACAAAAATATAAAATCAGATGGTGGAAGAGAAGGAAAATACTACTACTGATTTAATCATTCTCCAAATAGGAAGTCTTTAGACCCATCTATAGAAAATGAGAATTAAAGGTTTATATAAAGTTATCAGTATAATTGTGTTCACTAGAAAAAATGCAAACTTTCCAACTTGCCAGAAGAAATATAAACACAAAGTGAAGGAAGCACAGACCACATTTTGAAGAAAATTAAAGCTATAACAGAAGCATATCTGAAAACTATATGCTCAAAAAGCCAAATGTAACTCATTAATGAATGTGGACACTTAATATTTAACTAATAAAAGGACTACGTGTTTCAGATTGGACCACAAAACAAAATCTGAGTGTTATATACAAAATGTATCTCCCAAGCAAAGGGATTCAGAAGATTTTAAAATAGGAGGATTGAACAATGAACATGTAGAAACCAGAATTCAGAAAATAATACCATTTACAATTGCTCAAAGAAAATACTTAAGTATAAACTTGAATGAAATACTTAAGTATAAACCTAATGAAACATGATCTGTATGCTGAAAATTATAAGACATTGATAAAAAGAAATCAGTGAAAGTCTAAATAAATGGGGAGACATACCATGTTTGTAGATTAGGAGACAACATAGTAACAATGTTCATTCTCCCCATATAGGTTTAAGGTAATTCCCATCAGAACCCCAGCAAGGATTTTTGGTAACATAGATAAGCTTATTCTAAAATTTATGTGGAAAGACACAGTCCTTAGAAAACCTAAAACCAGTAAAAAGAAAAAGTAGGAGGAGTCACTGTTTAAGGCTTGCTTAAAGAACTCTGTAATAAAGACAATGTAGTACCGGTGGAGGAGTACATACGTAGATAAATTAAACAGACTAGAGATCACACAAATATACCCAACTGAAGCACAAAGACAATTTAGTGGACTAAGGATAGCCTTTTCAAGAAATGGTGCTAGAGTAATTAGACATCCCATAGCTAAAAATATGAATGTCAACCTAAACCACACACCTTATCCAAAAATGAACTCAAAATAGGTCATGGACTTAAATGCAAACTGTAGAGTTCTTAGATAGGACACCAAAAGCATCAATAAAAGGGAAAAGTTGATAAATTGGATTCCATGAAAATTAAAAACTTTGGTTCTGTGAAACACCCCATTAAGAAGAAGAAAAACATGCTACAGAGGACTGGGAGAACATAGTTGCAAGCCACGTATCTGACAAAGGACCAGTATCTAGAATATAGAACTCTCAAAACTCAACAACTAAAAAAGAAACAGACAAATGGAGCAATGCAATTAATTAATATGCAAGATGCATGAACAGCCATTTTACCATACAGGATATACAGGCAGCAAATAAGCACATTAGATATTCAGCATCATTAAGCATTAGAAAAAACTCAGTTAAAAACCACAGTGATATATCACTGCACACCTGTGTAGAATGGCTAAAATAAAACATAATAATACTCCCAAATGCTACTGAGAATGCAGAGAAACCAGATCACACATAGATTGCTAGTGAGAAGGTAAAGTGGTTCCCCCATTCTGGAAAATAGTTTGGTAGTTTCTTATAAAACTAAACATACAATTACCATACGATCCAGCAATTGAGCTCTAGGGCAATTATCCTAAAGAAATGAAGGCTTATATTCACACAAAAAACACGCACATGAATGGTTGTAGCAGCTTGCTTCATAGTAGCCCCAAACTGGAAGAGATGTAAATGTTAACAGTTAAGTTGTGGTCTATAAATACCATGAAATATTACTCAGCTGAAAAAAAGGGAAAAAACTGATAGAACGATTTGGATGGATCGCAAGGGAATTATGAAAAAAAACCGTTAGAGGTAGCATACTGAATGATTCCATTTATATAACATTCTTGAAATGACAACATTTTAGAGATGGAAAAAAAATTGTTGGTTACCACAGGTTAGGGACGAGTGAGGGGAGCAGGGTGAAAGGGTGTTGTGGTTGTTAAAAGACACAGAAGGGATCCTTGTGTTGATGGAACTATTTGTATCTTGACTGTGGTAGTGAATACATGAACCTAACCGCATGATAAAATTGAATAGAACTAAATACGATAGTTTCTGGAAGAAAGCATAAAAGAACATCTTCATGACATCAGAATAGGCAAAGATTTCTTAAACAGGAAATACACACACACGCAAAAAACACTAATGTAAAAGAAAAATAGATACACTGAATTTCATTAAAATTAAGAACTCCTGTTCATCAAAAAATATCACTAAGAAGGTAAAAAGCCAAGGCAATGCAGGAATCATTTGGATTTCATTTTCTGTGAGTCATCTGTAATTATATGGATTGTCTTTTCATTTTCTTGATGGTACTGTTTGCAGCACAAAAGTTGTTAATCTTGATTAATCCAATTTATTTTTCTTTTTATTTTTTTAAAGATTTTACTTATTTATTTGAGAGAGAGAGAATGAGAGCCAGAGAGCACGAGAGGGAAAAGGGTCAGAGGGAGAAGCGGACTCCCTGCTGAGCAGGGAGCCCGATGTGGGACTCGATCCCGGGACTCCAGGATCATGACCTGAGCCGAAGGCAATTGCTTAACAAACTGAGCCACCCAGGCACCCTATTTTTCTTTTTTTAAAGATTTATTTATTTATTTGAGAGAGAGAGAGAGTACGTGCACATGAGTGGGGGAAGGGGCAGAGAGAGAGAGAGAGATTCCCAAGCAGACTCCACACCGAGCGTGGAGCCCTATGGGGGGCTCAGTCCCACAACCCATGAGATCATGACCTGAGCCAAAACCAAGAGTCTGATGCCCAACTGACTGAGCCACCCAGGCACCCCCCCCAATTTATTTTCTCTTATGTCACTTGTGGTTTGGGTGTCATATCGAAAAAACCATTACCTAACTCAAGGTCTCAAAGAACTACTCTTATGTTTTCTTCTAAGTGGTTTATATTTTTACCTCTTACATTTAGGTCTATGATCCATTTTGAGTTAATTTTTTTGTATGTCTATCCTTCTGCCAGTGTCACACTGTCTTGATTACTGACTGTAGCTTTGGAGTAAGATTTGAAATTAGAAACTGTGGGGCATCCAATCTTGTTCTTCTTTTTCAAGATGGTGTTGGCTGTTCTAGGTACGCTATATATTTCTATATGAATTTTTTAATTGATTTGTACATTTCTGCAAAAAAAATGCAAGCTGGGTTTTTGTTGTTGTTGTTGTTGTTAAAGATTGTGTTGAATATGTAGATCAATTTGGCAAAAATTGCTGTCTAAACAATATTAAGGTTTTTGACCCATGAGCCTGGGTTGTCTTTCCATTTACTTAGATCTTTTAACTTCTTTCTTTTTGTAGTTTTCAGCTTAGAAGCATTGCACTTCTTTTGTTAAGTTTATACCTAATTATTTTATTCTTTTTGATGCTATTGTAAATGGAATTGTGTTCATTAATTTCATTTTGGAGCCCAAGATATGCATTGCTAAGAAGAACTACTAATAATTTGTTGCAGCCAATCTAGCACCAGTTCCTGGATGCATATTTAGTTATCTCTGGATCAGATTTTGTTTTTATAGATCAGTTTAAAAATACAAGTTAATAATCCATTACGGTGAAAAGGGCATTGCCCAAGAGGTTAGGCAATTGCAATTCTAGTGCCAAATCTGCTGTTGGTCACTTAGAGAACAGGCAAGTCAGTTTACTCTGTGGAACTTCAGTTTCTCCTTTTATTATATGAGGGACTGGGGCGCCTGGGTGACCCAGCCGGTTAAGCGTCAGCCTTCAGCTCCAGTCTTGTTCCCCATAGGTTCCCAGGCTCCCTGCTCAGCGGGTAGTCTGCTTGTCCCTCATCTTCTGCCCCTCCCCCAGCTCATGCCCGATCTTGCTCGCTCTCTCGAAAATAAATAAAACTTTTTTTTTAAGATTTTATTTATTTTTTGACAGAGAGAGAGACACACCCCGAGAGAGGGAACACAAGCAGGGGGAATGGGAGAGGAAGAAGCAGGCTCCCACTGAGCAGGGAGCCTGACCTGGGGCTCGATTCCAGAACCCTGGAATCATGACCTGAGCTGAAGGCAGACGCTTAACAACTGAGCCCCTCCCCAGGCGCCCCAGTAAATAAAATCTTTAAAAATCACTAAAATGAGGGACTTCTTAAGTCCGTGCAGCTCTAAACCTAGTCGATTCTACTTGTTTGAACATTCAGAGGAGCCAAGCACGTATTTTAAAGATTCTAATTCCCAGTTCTCTCTGCTGTTTTAGAGAGATTATGCATGTTGAGCCCTGTCATCTCACAAGAAAAGTTCTAGATAGGGTCCATAGAACTGGTGGGAGTCGTATCACTGTGATGGTAACTGAACAAATCTCTCTGGAAAAAGTGGTGACAAAAGCCATTAA
This sequence comes from Zalophus californianus, assembly GCF_009762305.2. Lineage (NCBI taxonomy): Eukaryota > Metazoa > Chordata > Mammalia > Carnivora > Otariidae > Zalophus > Zalophus californianus. The sequence goes on from NC_045600.1 coordinate 111,744,336, forward strand.
ACATATGGACAAAAGCCTCTTTGTTTACCAAAAGTAAATGGGTGTGCCATCAGCTACCCCTGGAAACTTTTGGCTCTGACTCTAGGTTTGGTAGGATATTGCAAACCACATCACCCTTAGGCTGGCTTTTTAAGAGTATAAGGCATTACCGTTTTAGAACTAACGGTTATGGATGATTTGGTTATGGGCGAGTGTTTCTTAGTTTTGTGCATTTACTGTCCAACATCTTGACCTCCTTCCTTCCATGCAACTGTCAATCTCTCCTGTGCCTCGGTTTCCCAAAAGAAGCCTGATACATCTTCCTAATCCCTTGCTATTTCTACCCACTTCTGCTCAGCTCCTTCCTTCAGTTGCTCTGGGCGGACAAGCGCCTAACACTGGCTTTTTCTCTCGCTTGGCTCAGGGAACATGGTCTTGGAAGCCTATTCCTACTAACACTCGAAGGCTCACAATTCCACCACAGCCCAGATTTCCATAGAGATTTTGGTCCGTTGATTTAAAATTCTCATACGATCCAGTTTTCTTCTGGTTATCTTTCTCTAATTAACTCACTCCTAGTGTATTTCCTAATCCATAGTTTCTCTCTCCACCCCATTCCTAATCCATAGTTTCTCTCTCCACCCCATTCCCTTTTCTCTCTCCCCCATCTCCACACATAAGTTCAGTTTCTTTGATCCCCTGTTTAACAATGTTTTAGTCACATTCCTGCCTATCATGTTACCATATAAACACTTTATTTACATTGAGTAATAAATAGCTACTCTTTATCAAGCACTTACGCCATTTTATAATAATAGATGTTATCAAGCATTTTACATATAATATCGCAATCTTAACACACTCTTGTGAAGTTCTATTAGTTCCTCTACTTTCTTTTTTTTTCTTTTTTTAAATTTAAATTCAATTAGCCAACATATAGTACATCATTAGTTTTTGGTATAGTGTTCAATGTTTCATTAGTTGTGTGTAACACCCATTGCTCATCACATCTTGTGCCCTCCTTAATGTCCATCACCCAGTTACCCCATCCCCCCACCCACCTCCCTTTCCACAGCCCTCAGTTTGGTTCCCGGAGTCCAGAATCTCTCATGGTTTTTCTCCCTCTCTGATTTCTTCCCATTCAGTTATCCCTCCCTTCCTTTGTGGTCCCTGTGTTGTTTCCTATATTCCACATATGAATGAAACCATATAATAATTGTCTTTCTCTGATTATTTCACTTAGCATAATCCCCTCCAGTTCCATCCATGTCGATGCAAATGGAGGGTATTCATCCTTTCTGATGGCTGAGTAATATTCCATTGTATATATGAACCACATCTTCTTTATCCATTCATCTGTTGAAGGGCATCTCGGCTCCTTTCGCAGTTTGGCTATTGTGGACATTACTGCTATAAGATGAGAATCAAAAAGATTAAGTGACCTACCAAAGATTACGTAGCTAGTTAGGTGGTGACCCAGGATTTGAAACCACTTAAAAAATTTTTTTTAATTCCATATAATTAACATACAGTGTTACATTAGTTTCAGGTGTACAATATAGTGATTCAACACTTCCATACAACACCCGGTGCTCATCACAAGTGCCCTCCTTAATCCCCATCACCTATTTCACCCATCCCTCCACCCACCTCCCCTCTGGTAACCATCAGTGTGTTCTCTAGAGTTAAGAGCCTGTATTTGTCTCTTTTTTTCTTGCAAAACCAAACACTTCGATTCCAGAGACTCTACTATATTGCTTCCCATAAAAACATGGCTTAAAATAAAAAGCAGTAGATTAAGAAGAAAGAGATGAGAGTTTTAAGTTTTTTGACACTAAGCTAATATCACTGAGGACAGATCATGATCTTTATGATTTTCTCATTCATAAAATAAAGAGATTGAGGTAGAGATAACTAGTATGTCATTTCATAATATTCTGTGATCCTGTTGTGTGAAAAATGTATTTTTGAATTTTATTTTTTCCTGCTGTTGCATGGAAAGGTTTTGGAATTTCACCCTGCTCTCCCATATTTTCATATTTATTCCAGAACTAATTTACATGCTAACAGTGAAACACAGGTATGTGTTCTATTTCTATAAAACAAAATATCTTTGGGTAGGATAAAACTTCAGAAAATTTCAAATCTCATCTCTATATATCTGGCATTTAAAAATCTGATCTCTCCATGGCGGCATTAGATGTTTAAAGGCGGAAAATTATTGTGGTTTTGAAATCAGTGTTTCTTTGGCATGTATCATACAGTTTCCACAGCTATAAAATTGGTTATTACATGTTGATCCTTGAAACATCAATCTATTCTGTTATCATTTTTTTGATTCCATGTTCTTCCATGTTCCTATTTATTTCTTGAATTCATTTTCCCTTATGTTTATCAAGTCTAAGTCCAATTTAATTTTAAGAACTAAGATTGAATTAGGGGCGCCTGGCTGGCTGAGTCAGTAGAGCATGTGACTCTTGATATCCAAGTTGTGAGTTCAAGCCCCATGTAGGATATAGAGCTTACTTAAAAAAAAAAAAAAATCAGAAGAATTAAGATTGAATTAGAAATTTGAATGGCTCCAAAATTAAAACCCCTTATTCCTTTAAGCTGAAATACGTGGAGAGGATCAGCAAGATCAAGGAGAGAGAGCAGGTAGGGATAAAAGAGTAAGGCCCTTTGGCAAATAGGCACACTTCCAGAAGCTGAAAGCAGGTCTTTCAATCTCTGTGTGTCTTCAGTCCCTCCAAAAGAATTAAAGTGTGTTTGCTCGCTTCCTTTTTCATTCTTTGGAAAACATTTTAACTACCATTATAGTTATTTTGACATTTTGTATTTTGCCTCCTCTTTGTTTGGAGAAGTCAGTAGTAAAAGAGGAATTTAACCCTTAAAGTGACCAGTTATATACCCTTATTGCGGAAGTACTAAAAAAAAAAAACAGGTAAATGAGAAAAATTCCTTTTAGTGAAATGTGATGGTTGGAAAACTCTGTAAACCTATTAAAAATAATAGAGTCATACACTTAAAATGGTTGAATTTTATGATATATGAATAAAATTTTATGATATGTAAATTTAAAATCCTCTTGCTTTCTTTCTCGCATACAAATGTACATACACCACATGACCATCCTCTAATACTGGTTTTAACTTCCTTTTCCCCCCCTTATTTATCCAGATATCACAATCTTTACAGATCAAATATTTTTCTACAGTGTCATTTTAAATGGTACCATAGTTTTTTTTTTTTTAAATGATGGCTGCCTTTCTTGCAAGTTGTTTTTTTTTTTTTTAAGATTTTATTTATTTGACAGAGAGAGACACAGTGAGAGAGGGAACACAAGCAGGGGGAGTGGGGGAGGGAGAAGCAGGCGCTTCCCGCGGAGCAGGGAGCCCGATGTGGGGCTCAATCCCAGGACCCTGGGATCATGACCTGAGCCGAAGGCAGCCGCTTAACAACTGAGCCACCCAGGCACCCCTAAATGGTACCACAGTTTTTGATTTTATATTATAATTTGTTTAACCAATTCATTCTCTGAGCATTTTTGCAGCCAGATTTTGGTACAAATTTCCTTGGGTTAAGTTACTAGAAAATATGTTACTGCATCAAAGGATATGATCATTTTAAGGTTTTTCTTGCTTATAAACTGCCCTCTAGAAAAGCTGTACTAATTTGTATTCTTACAAGTCATCATTCTGTTCCTGTTTCTCTCCCATCAAAACTCAGTATTCGAATTTTATAAAACTTACACAGGTGAAAATTTTGACAGGTGAAATTGTATATTGTTATTTCCATTTCATTTACTAGTAAAGTTGAACTTTTTTGGTTACTTATTGGATATTTGTATTTGAGTTTATGTCTCTGTCCAACCCCCCAAACGCACTAAGTCTGTGTATATATGTCTTAATTCATGAGATTTTCATACGTTAACGTTAAATAGCCCTTTGTCATACACATTGTGAAGATTTTCCCTATTTTGTCTGTCTTTTATTTATGATTTTGTTTTTACAGAAGGAAGCATCAAATTATGTAGTCATACCTATTAATCTTTTGCTTTGTGGATTTGTCATTGGTACTATCGTTGAGAAGGCTTTTCCTACTCCCGGATGATTAAATATTCACCAATATTTCTTGTGCTGATTTTATATTTTCTTTCCTTGTACTTAAATATTTATCTGGATTTTATTTTGACATATGACAGGATTAGCATCTAACTTGGTAGAAGGAATACATGGCAAAACAAGTTAGATCTTCGCCTTATTTGTTGTATGTCTTCTAAGTACGGAAATCTGTGTTGTATATGTATGTAGTCCCTAGTCATAAACATGACAGGAATAGTCTCTGCCCTTACATAACTAACCAACTTGGAGAAGACAGACATCATACAAGTTTGGTGAGTGCTACAAAGAAGTGCTAAATTCTACGGTCGTGTAGAGTAGGTGGAATCTAATCGGTTATTCTGACACCTATTGAACGATTAAAAGGAGATCTTTTGGAATTGAAGGAGAATTCAATGAAAAAAACACAGTAACAACAAACGCTTATTATCTCAGAGTATCTGTGGGTCAGAATCTGGGTGTGGTTTAGCTGGCCTCTGTCTCAGGATCTCTCACAAGGATGAAACAAGGTGTTGGCCAGGCCTCCAACTTCACTGGAATGCTTGACTGCAGGAAGAATCACGTCCAAGTGTGCTTACGTGGTTGTTGGCAGGACTTAGCTCCTCACGGTACTTTTGAACCAAGGCTTTCAGTTCCTTGCTGAGGATTCAGTTCCTCACAGGCTGTTGGCTGGAGACCTCCCCTCAGTTCCTTGACATTTAAGGCCAGGAGAATTCAGTTTTGTCCCAGGGTGGGCACTTCAGTTTTAATAAACTGATTTGTAAAGAGGTATCTAGGTGGTGTAAAAATTATTTGCATAGCATTTGTATTCCTAATTGGGGACTGAGGACTAAAATCAGTGTGTGCACACTGTGAATTTTCTGGTTGGTGTGTATTTCTGGTCTGTATGTAAATTAATATGTGAGTGAATGAAGCATTCACAAAGAATGAATTACATATTGAAGGGGACAAACACGTAATTCTGTATAGGATAGGAATGTCAGGAAAAGTTTAAGATGATTAGAGCGGGCAGAAGTTGAAATGATTTATGAACTTGAGTTTCTCTTTCAACCACATCATGGTTATAGCTTCAAATTATTTTTCATTCTCTCCCTCCATTCCTATCACACAGACTGTACTGTGAATCTACTCCCCTGGAGGTGCAGGGTGGCAGCCCCAAACTCAGCCACACAGGCATGAATATATCCAATAATTTTGTTTTTTGATCTAATGCTGTGGGTTTTATTTTTTAAAAGATTTTATTTATTTGAGAGAGACAGAGAACACAGAGGGAGAGTGGGAGAGAGAAGCAGACTCCCCGCTGAGCAGAGAGCCCTATTCGGGGCTTGATTCCAGGACCCCGAGATCATGACCTGAGCTAAAGACAGATGCTTAACCGACTGAGCCATCCAGGCCCCTCCATGGGTTTTATTTTTAACTCAGGAAATTTAATTTTTAAATTATATTTAATCTTAGTAGATATTTACAGAAATTCTGAAACTAGAATTTGACCGCCAATCTTAGACTTTGAAAGTGATAGTGTTAGCCGAGTGCATACATCCTCAACACTGCCAATATTGACCCTAAGGGGGCAAAAATTGGTTCTGGGTGTGTGTGTGTGAAAAAAAGTAATCTTTTTACGTATAAAGCACTGATAGACATACAGTACATAGATATACAGTCTATCTGTGGTAGTAAAATTTCATTGGGGGTAAGTGACTAAGATGGAAAGGTTTAAAAAGGTTCCTTGGGGGCTCTTAATGAAAAAAAAAAGTTGAGAAATACTGCTCTCGTGCTAAGCTTAAAAGACAGCAGGTAGATGAGCTGTCTTGCAATAGATTATTTCCTGTATCGCTTCCTACATTAGATTGTAAGTTTAAGGATAGGAAGTGTAACCTGTTTTGTATTTTCAATAACACCCACTACAATGGTTTATGTTCAATTGCATTCAGTAAATGTATACTTAGTTGAATTAACATGCAACATATCTTACCCTCCTTGTACCCAATCTACTGCCCCATAAAACCTAAATACAATGATCAAAATTAGTTTAGTAAAAGCAAACAACCTGACATAGTCTTCCTCACAAAAATCCCAGGAAAATAATGACAAACTTTATTAAAAGAGTGAAAACTCTTAGCATAGTAGGAGAAGTACAGACTCTGGAAACAGAAAGACAAAATCAGGTCCTGATTTCTAGCTCTACCATTTGAAAGTTGTGAAATCTTTAGCCAAGTTACCTGAGGAGGAAGGAGGAAGGAGAAAGAGGACCAAAAAGAATGAGAGAAGGGAAAGATATATAGAAAGAATATAGAGAAGAGATAAGGGCATTGTTAAAAGTCTTATCTACACCCTAAATTTCAGGTATGTTGACCTACTGGCAATTCCCCAAACAGGTCATGGCTCCAATATGCCATATTCTTTCATACTGATACACACTCCCTTCCAGAACATTATTTTTCCACCAATATTCAGCTCAAGCCACATCCTCCCTAAGAGGCCCTCCATGACACCCTTGTCTGCCTCCCACACTGAGATGCCTATCTTCTTGCTCCCCTAACATTCAGATCATACTTTATTACAGTGCTTATCATATTGTAATGTAATTAATGGTTTACATGTCTGTTTCCCTCACTAGTGTGAGCATCTTGGGAACTGAAATGGTTTTATCTTCTTATTCTCAACATCTAGCAGTGCCTAACATACTTGGCGAATGAACAATGGGCTTGTTGAATCAACTAGTAAAAATACAGGCATGAGAGAGGAGCATAGCCACATTTTTCAACAATTTGATAGATAAGAGCCATTGCTTTAAAACTGACTGAATAAATTCTACTTTGGAAACCAATATTGCACCGTATGTTCACTAACTAAAATTTAAATTAAAAAAAATTGATTGAATAATCATCTTTGGGTTTTTTTGTTTGCTTGTTTTTTAAAGATTTTATTTATTTATTTGACAGAGAGAGACAGTGAGAGAGGGAACACAAGCAGGGGGGGTGGGAGAAGGAGATGCAGGCTTCCCGCTGAGCAGGGAGCCCGATGCGGGGCTCAATCCCAGGAACCTGGGATCATGATCTGAGCTGAAGGCAGACACTTAACAACTGAGCCACCAAGGTGCCCCTGAATAATCATCTTTGTATACATTCTCAGGTCTAAAACAAAACATTGTACATTTTCTCTGTCCAATAATGATAAGCATAATGAGTCTTTCACATTGTCAGGTGTTACAATCCAGTGAGGAAAATCCTATTGTTATTCCTATTTTTTTAGATGGGAGCACAGGCTCTTAAGTGGTTATGTAACTTGTCTAAGGTCTTATGCTTAATAAGTGAGGCTTCTTGTTCTGGAGTCTATGGTGCTGTCACCCTACAGTGCCTCTCAAGGTTAGCTGGGTGAGAATATTCACTTGAGTACAACATTCCTCTGTCTCACCCTCTCCACCTGCAACCTCCTACACACACTCACCTAGAAGAAAACAAAGGCTCAACGTCATCCTTGCAGTTTGTTATTGTTCAGCTTTGCTTTATGTAAAAAAAATACCAATCAATAACTATGAAATAATCCTTTGGGACTATTCCACTTTATAACATTTAGATAGAATGTAACAATTTTCATTATTTTGACCTTCCAAAATCTTTGAAATGGGAACTCTCTTCAGTGCTTCAGCATTCGAGTGTGTTAAACCACACATGTGACGTGTGAAATTATCTTTTCATGAAAGCAAAATGTGGAGCAGCTTATGAAGACTTCTGGATGAGAAGTCATGTACCACAAGCCCTCCATTACTACCTTACTGATGCTGTCTGTGAGGGTACAGTTGGAAGGACAGAATTGAAAAACCGGTTCCTGCCACATTGCAAAATAACCTTAAGGAGTGGCGTCTGGTTCTTGGAGCTAGAAGAGGCGACTATGCCTTTTAAATCAAGGTTATTGTCTCAAACAAAACAGATGGGGGGAAAAAAAACCAAACCAAGAGAGAACCCCCCCAAAAGGGAAGACTTTTAAAAACAAAAAGCTTTTTCATTTCTGAAATCTTTGGGGCCAGGTGGGCCTGTCAGGTGCCGCTGTTCCGGGGTCCCCTTGGTCACTCTGATCTTCAGGTCCTTGAGGCATTTCCCTTTGGCTCCCTGCTGTAGTCCTTTACCCATTCATAACCTGGCTGTGTTGTATCAGTTGCGTCCAATCTCCTGAATGCCAACATCAAGCCTCTCTTGCCATGAAGTGTGAGAAGCTGAGGTACCTCTGGGGATGGTATTTGCCCTGTAGAAACCCTAGATCAGGAGAGCTGTAGAGGACATGCACAACGGACCCCTCCTCCTCCTCCACACAACCTTCATGTTTTCATAAAGACCTAGAATTAAGAGGTAAGAATATCAACGATGATATAATGTTGACAAGATTCAACACATTTGTGGTAAGAAGGCAATAAATGTCTATTGGCCTACAGCTTCTGGTTTATATTAATGCATTCCAACAGTATCAAAAACTTGGAAGTTTGTTAGGAATGGGAGATACATAGACTACTCATGTTCTAGGCATCAAGTGCCAGATTTGGAATAGCTTGGAAAAACAGCCGTCTCTAAGCATGTGGATTAGGTGCTGGTAAAGAGTGGCTGGGAAGGATGTCAGGCAGAGGGAATAGCAGATGCAAAGGCATAAAGGTATGAGAAAGTCCGGCATACAGTACTTTCTTAGAACACCCCAGTCTAGTGACATCTGTCTTCTTTAAGCTCCTTTAGCATTTACCACCTGTAACATTCTTCTTGATTTGTGATCTCTTGTTGATGCACAGTTACCATTTTTATAGCTAACCTGTTCATTTAAGTCTCTTCCCCTTAAATAATTTGATTTTTTAGGTGGCAGTCTTCTTTTTTTTAATCTCTCCAGAATGCCATTGAAAGGTACTTTGCACTTGGTAAACACTAATAAGTAATTATTGATTCATTGACCAAAAAAAATCATGACTTACATATTTTAAGTTTTCATTAAAAATGCTAAGATTGTATCTACAAGAATAAAGCAGGACTATGTAAATAGAGGATAACACTACTTATTCACTATTCTGTTTTTATGACCTATTTCTAAGCAGGAACAAACATTTCACACAGTCAGTTTATGCTGCCAATCTGGACAACTGTAGGTTTGATAGCCATTACTCCATTATAACAAATACAAAGGCACATTTTAGAACAGGAATAAGATCTTATTACAATTAGTGAGAATTGCATGGTAAAAACAATGGACTTGAACTCTAAAAACCTGGATGTGAATCAAAGCTCTGTATCCATTGTGAACTTTATTTTTATTATTTTTCATCTTTGAGCCTTTTTCCTTATCTATTAAACAAAATTAAGAATTCCAACTTCACAAGATCGTAAGGACCAAATTAAAAACATACACACACCTACTGCGGCATAAGAGACTCAATAATACATTTGTTCACTTTCTGCCTATTTTTCATCCATTCATTCAAATACATTCATAAGGCAACACAACAAACTAGAAATACTGCAAACCACAGAGAAGCATTTCTTTTGAAAACTTTTGTTATAAACCCACTTTTTTGGGGCACCCGGGTGGCTCAGTTGGTTAAGTGTCTGCCTTCGGCTCAGGTCATGATCCCAGGGTTCTGGGATTGAGTCTTGCTCGGGCTCCCTGCTCCGCAGGGAGTCTGGTTCTCCCTCTGCCCCTCCTCCCACTCGTTCTCTCAATCTCCCCCTCTCTCTCAAATAATAAATAAATAAAATCTTAAAAAAAATAAACCCACTCTTTTCTTCAAGTGGTTAAGTCATTAGGACAAACATGTTTCCTTTTGGGGGGATGATCATTTGCTATTTTTTGCTGGAGTATAAGCACACATTAAGGCCAAATTAGCGTGTCTTGCATTTACAGGGAACAGAGACATTATGGTACATTTTGTACATTTGTCTAATTGCACGAGGGCATGTACTCTCCCTCTAGTTTCAGCATTATCCTACCACCTGTTGTAGATAATTACTTTCATAAAATCTTAAGTTCAATAATAGAGTCCTTAGACCCTGTATTCTGGAAGAAAGATAGAGTAAGGGCTGCAGTCAAGAATTTCAGGTTCTATCTCGGTTATTAGTATCTCTACCAGACTTCTAATGAAGCATATAACCTCAGTTTCTCAAAGCCTTATTTTTACCACACTGAACTGGTATAACAAGGGGCGTGTGGGTGGCTCAGTCGGTTGAGTGTCTGTCTGCCTTTGACGCAAGTCATGATCCCAGGGTCCTGCAACTGAACCTTGTGTCGGTCTCCCTCTCCTTCTGCCCCGCTCCCTGCTTGCGCTCTCTTTCTTAAATAAATAAATAAAATCTTAAAAAAAAATAAGAACTGGTATGATAAGATCTACTTCTCAACAATGATGTAACGTTTGTGTACTAACTTAATTTGTAAGTACACAGACAGATGTTTTTAAAGAAATTCAAAGTACTCAATTACTTTATTAGTATCTCTACACTTGTGCTAAAATTTAATCTTAAATTTATATTAAAATTTAATTTTTTTACCTCCTGCCTGGCAAAGCACAAGAACAACTAAAACATTTTTTAAAAGGGCAAAAAATGCTGCATTAAAACAAACTTTATAAACAACATGATAAAAATAATTTCTTTCCACTTATTTTTGGAAACGGTGTTTTAATTACATTATGGAAAAATTTTTGGTGAGGTGCCAGGTTAGGTGACCAACCATCCCAGTTTGCCTTATATTTCCCAGTTTTAGCACTGAAAATTCCACATCCCAGCAAACCCCTGTTCTGTACCAGCTAGGGTTGGCTCACCCTAGTTCCCCGCCATTACCAGAGGCCATAGCTTATAGCTCTGTATATCTGCCCTTAGAAAAATTCCAGGACTATTTTAATTTTTATATATCTGAAAAGCATTTGCATATTCTTCCTATTGGAAATTCATTAAATACCATTTGGTGAGCGTATCAATATTTATGGGGTTTTGCTCTGTGAGTAGATATTTAATAAATGTATACTGATATCTTTTGACCTTTTTAGGACATGGGGGTAATGGGAGTACCTAATTACCAATAGCGATTCTTTGTGCATCAAGAAAATGTTAACTTGTCTATTTTTTTCAAGGACCTTGTCCTGTTGTTTATAGATTACTGTACTTCTACCCAGTAATCACCACAACTGAGAAAGCAGTATACCGACAATACCTTTAAGCTCAAGTCACTTAAAAAAACATCGTATGTGGGTCATCCCTTGGACAATTTGGGGCCAGAGAGAAGTTGTTATACTGGTTTCCTTAAATAGCACTATAACCTAACCTGATTGCAAGATAATTTCTAAAATATCAATGGAATGAGTGTTGCTAAAAATCTGGTTAGGAACGTTTATCCATGAATAAGAGGCCCCAAGATTCAGAAGCCCTATGATGTTGTCCATGATATTAACCAAAAAAGAAGTTATGAGACTATGGAAAAGATTTCTGAGAAAGAAGCAGACCAATATTCTTCCTCAGAAAATGAGGATGACTGAGGCCATGTGCATACTTGCATAATTTAAAAAAAATCAATTAAAAGGTTATAAATCCAACTGGCTATAGTTTCTCCCACAAGATGCAAGGTGCCTTATGACACTTTTTTAAAGTTCAAATTTTGTGAGCACTTAACTATGTGTCAGGCACTGTATCAAGTGCTTTAAATACATTATTTATTTGATATTCACAAATAGTCTTATGAGAATAGGAATTATAGTCCTCCAAAGTCAAGCTCAGAGAGGTTCAGTAATTTGGTCAAGGTGACAGACAGCAACTGAAGGAGCATAGGCAAATTCAGGTCTGTTTCCCCCAAAGCCTAAGAGCTCTTAACCTTTAGCCTATGCTGCTTATCAACATTGTTGACATAATCTCAGAAATTTCTATCTTCAGCCCTACCTCCCCTGACCTTCTGTCTTGTATACCAGTAGATATAACTGCCTATTCAATATCTCTAATTGGATGTCTAACAAGCACTTCAAATTTAACGTTTCAGAAAATGGTACCTCCGTTCACCCAGTTCAAGTCCCAAATCTAGTAGGCATCCTTGATTCCTCTATCAACCCCACAGTCAAGCCATCAGTAAAGCTATTGGCTTTACTTTCAAATTATACCTGAAACTACTTCTCATCATCTCTACTGTCACAACTCGGGCCCAGGCATTATCATTATTCACCCAGACTACTGAGATAGCCTCATAATTGGTCTCTGCTTTCATAGTCCATTCTCCACAAAGCAGCCATAGTTCTTATCTTCTTTTAGCCATAATTATTTTTTGAAATGCATATTATATTGTTTCATTCTTCTGCTTAAAACCTGCTAATGCCTCCCTTTGCAATAATGTAAACTTCTTAAGATAGCCTACAAGCCCGGCTGGCCCCACTGCCTTGATAGGCCTTCTCTGACTTTATCCCTTAACACTCTCTTCTTTGCTCAGCAAGCTTGTCACATTGGTCCTTATGATTTCAAATTTCTCTGTGATGTGAAGTTATCGAGAGGATTTGAAAAGACAGCAGTGGGGGTTTGAGAAAACTGGTGAAGGTTTGCAAAAGTTGTCTAGAGAGGGAGGACAGTTCAGAAAAATTTAACAGGATTGCTGAATGGTGTTGATGGTTCAGTTGTGCTTGATAATTGGAATTTAATGATAGAATGCATGTGATTATGCAAATTTCTCCAGTAGTGGTCAGCTGCTCCAGTACCAAAGGGGACAATAAGGATGGTAGGATTTATTCAAGATAGGGGTAGGATGAAAAGAAAAATGGGGCAAAGGAGTTGAGGGTACTCACAAGTGTTACTGAACTTTCCCCCCACATACGTAACAATGGGGATGGGGTAGAGGAGAGAAGGGTTGCTAGTGTCGTTAGCTTACCCCAGCTGGAGCAACAACCTAAAATTGCTAAGTAGAAACAGAATCAAAGGACCAAGTCCTACCAGCATTTATGTTAAAAGCTTTAAATTACAAATCCTGATTATTTTAGGAAATCTGATTAAACATTTACAAAATTGACAAATTGGTAGAAGCTTATTTACATTATAAAGGAATTTTTCAATTTCAAAAATCAATTTCCAAAGGGAATCTGTCGTTTTAACAGTAAGATTTATCAGTAAATTAGGGATTCAGATTTTTTTTTAAAGATTTTATTTATTTATTTGACAGAGAGAGAGATAGCGAGAGCAGGAACCCAAGCAGGGGGAGTGGGAGAAGCAGTCTCCCCGCTGAGCAGGGAGCCCAATGTGGGGCTCGATCCCAGAACCCCGGGATCATGACCTGAGCCGAAGGCAAGAGGCTTAACGACTGAGCCACCCAGGCGCCCCGGGATTCAGATTTTTTTTAAATGTCCAATCTGGCCAATCCTTCAGGGTATCCCATGAGGGTGCTTTCTTAGGCCTCTTCCTCCTTCAGGACACTTCTCTGGTTCTCCTGAGAGAACTTAGAACTTCTGCTTACTTTAGAAAGATTTAAGTCCACTCTTAGAATGGCATAAAATACTCTTACTGTCTGACCCCTAACTTGCCTAATATTTTCCCATTTACCCTCCTTGCACTATAAGCTGCTGAAACGAAACTACTTTACACCTACTTGCTTTTGCTTCTGGTATTCTCTCAGGCTAGATCATCTTCCCTACCTTCTGTTAAACTCCTAGCCATCAATTAACACGCAGCTCACACAGTACATTTCTAGGGAAGAGACAAGCACTGTCTCTCTGCTATTATTTGGTCCTTGTAGATATTTCTATTATTGCTTGTCTTGGGTTATATCACAATGCATTTTACATACTCTGTAGTACCCAATCCATATTATGCATTATAAAGTATTTTTATGATTGATGTTTTAGGTGACCCAGCCGCTGAAACAGGGCGTGTTCTGTGATCTTGGTCTAAGTCCCTTTCCCTTCGAGCCTCAGATATACAATGGGTACTGTGACTCCGTAAAGAAGAGAGAACATGTGTAGAGCCCTTACATGGTGCTCCATTAAAGAACGCCATGACTGTTTACATTGTTTAGGGCTCTGAATAGGTAGGTTCCTGCTGAGCTCAGTTCAGGAAACGCTTCTCTAAAATGACGTCACTATCAGCGACTTAACCACTGCACGTTGTACCGGAGTACAGAACTACTACGAGGTTCACCTGTCACACAGTTCACGGGTTCCGCATGAAACAGGTTTCCATTTAGTAGCTCAGGCAACAGGAATTTTAGCTCAACAGCCAAGGACTTCCCCGAATTACTCCAGGGCGGGCGGGAAGTGTCTCTACCGCCCGGTGGGAAGGCCACCTTCGCTAGATTCAGTGAGGGGGTTGCATCCCTATGGCCTGCGGCAAAAACTACCACCGGGTCCAGGGGCCTTTCTCTCGGTGACGAGGAGGCCGCACCCTTCTCAGGAACAAGATTCACTGGTGTCGGTCCACAAAGCGACCGCAGCCGGAACCGAGAAGGCGACTCCCGCGGTGCCGCGCTCCCAGGGCCAGACCGGGCCATGGGGTCTCCCCGCTCTCCACGCAGGGGCGGCGGGGCGGGGCGCAGTGACGCCAAGAGGAGTGACGCGACGACGCAGCGCGACGCGGTGACGCACGCCCCTTTGTTGGCTCAGTAGCGGTAGCAGCGGCCGTGGAGGTGGCGCTGGGGACTGTTTTCTCTCGGAGGCCGGAGAGGAGCCGCGTCTGACTGAGGCGGGCGGCAAGCGGCCCCCTCGCTCCCTCCCTCCCTCCTCCGCGCCCTCCCCGCCGCCGCCAGCCGCCAACCGCCAACCGCCGCGCCCGGGGAGGAGCCGCGGCCCGCGGGGCCGGAGCCAGGCCTGCGTCCGGACATCAACCGGAGCCGGAGCGAGAGCCGGGGCCTCGGCGTCCCCGCCCTCTCCCCGCCTCAGGGCCAGCGTCCGCCGGGCCCTCGCGTGTCGCGCCATGGACTCGGACGAGGGCTACAACTACGAGTTCGACGAGGACGAAGAGTGCAGCGAAGAGGACAGCGGCGCCGAGGAGGAGGAAGACGAGGACGATGATGAGCCGGACGATGATAACCTGGATCTGGGCGAGGTGGAGCTGGTGGAGCCCGGGCTGGGCGTCGGCGGGGAGCGGGACGGACTGCTGTGCGGGGAGACGGGCGGCGGCGGCGGCAGCGCTCTGGGTCCCGGCGGTGGCGGTGGCGGCGGCGGCGGCGGCGGCGGGCCAGGGCACGAGCAGGAGGAGGATTACCGCTACGAGGTGCTCACGGCCGAGCAGATTCTGCAACACATGGTGGAATGTATCCGGGAGGTCAACGAGGTCATCCAGGTGAGGGTGGCTGCCGCTCTGGCTTGACCTGGCCAGACAGGGGAGCAGATTCGGCGGCCCGAGGGGCAGGCCCCGGCCTGGTGCGCAGCCCTGTCTTCTCCGCTGCCTCTGCTGGGGATAGGGGGTGTTGAAAGCAGACATTCGCCGGTTAGCCGGGTGTGGGGAGGTGCGCTGGGGGCGGTGCTTTCCAGGTCCTGCTATGGCGGAGGCCTCTGGCCGCCTAAGACTTCACTTGCGGGCAATTCCTGCCCGTCCCTGGGCCCGGTGTCCTTCCTCTAGCCGGAGGAGCGCCTACAGGGGCGGGGTGGGGTGGAGGGGGTGCGGGTGGAGAAGAGCAGGAAGAACGCGGCCCCAGAGAGGGTTATCCCGGCCTTCAGTCTTGCTTGAGCACTTTTGGAAGGGGTTGGAGTAGGCCTAAGAGCAGCTTGGTGTACGGTTGCCCCAAGTGGGCACCAGTTAATAAAGAAATGGATCTGCTTGGCAGTCTTAAATGCCTACTTAAGGGTGGGGGAAGGGAACTGTATCTCGGAAGAGGTGCTGATGGGCCTTCTTTTCCGATGGTGAGGCTTCTGCTCTCATCTTTTTATGTCTTTGCTGTTTGTTTGAGACCTAATGCTACTTTTTCATTGGTAGCCTATGACTTACTTGAAGCTGTTGGAATAGTTATTGTAGATTGCATACCCAGCCCTGCAGCTAAAACAACAAAACGCAGTGTTACTGCCTATTATTAGATAAGACTATTGTGAGTTAGGAAGGGCTTTTTGCTTCTGGACTCTTTTTCTCTGATAATTTTTATTTCTTGGTGAGTTAGGCTTGGTTTAAGTTGATAACCACAACTCATTTAACCGCGTGGGTCAGATTTTGCATTTTTAGCTTCAGGAATTCCAAAGTTTACATTTGTTTGGGGGAAAAACAGTTATAATGGGTGAGGGATATGATTCAAGAAGGCAACTTTTAGGAAACATTAGTTACATATGTAGAAACTATATACAGGAGCAAGTTACTATTGCCTTCTTGTATGTCAGTCATTACTTTTTTTTTCCTCCTTTAAAATTAATTGGCTAATATTCACTGGGAAATTGGCAGTAGTATGTCACTGCCCACTTGTTCAGTTTCCATGATTAACAGATTTTTACAATATTGTCTAGTAAGCAACACTTCCACTTGAGCCCTCTATTTTGGCTCATTTGGAGACCCTGTTTTGAATAATAGTAAAAAAATATCTGTGGTATATAGTGGTACTACTAAACAGTGGACGTCTGAAACTTTCATAGGGATACTGCAATCTAAGGAGGAAATTGAAGGGATATAGAAGGAAGATAAGTTTTATTGCCCTTTTTCTGATTCTAAAAATATGACAGTTCTTAGGCCACTAAGTGGAGATTTTTTTCTTTTTTTGAGGAAACTTTATTAAAAGAATTTAGAGTAAAACCTTGAATTCTCTTTTTATTTACCACTACAGTATATAAAATCCGATGTTTTCAAACTTACCTAGTTTATTGACATGTTAATTAGGTTTTTAAAAACTCATGGATAGTGGATATTATTTAACTTTTTTGTTTTCATGTAGTAAATCTCATCCAACTTTCTCAGCTCTTAGGTGTGTCTTAAGCACTGAGGCCAAACCTTACAAGTTCTTTATGTCACTTCTGGAACAGGAATGTACCTAATGCATATGATATCATTCTTTCTTTCTTAGTTTAGAGGAGAGAGAATAAACCCAGATGAACAGAGCTAATAAGGGCCACAAAATACTAGGGTTTTTTTGTGTTTTTTTTAGGTGTCCATGGCTGATTTTTGAAAACTGTCGCGTTAAGGATGCTCTTAAATGGAATTCCTGAATATATAAATATCAATTCCTTGTTAAGTTTCTGTTTTGAGCTACCAGTAAATCAAAGAACAGGATTTATCCCAGGTCATCTTTTCTCGAAATGGTGTGCTTCCTAGATCTAAACTAGGCTTTGGTTATGTTAGGGGTTTTTTACATTAGTAGATTTAAACTTAAAAAGTTACACTGGTCATACATGCACACTCTAAGAAAAAACTAGGCAAGGAAAACCGTACTATAAAATCATACAGAATCATACTATATATTCTATGTTTTCAGTAGAAAAAATGTTACAAAAACAAGGAATCTCAACAACTTTCTCTTGTTAATAACCATTTCCAGTGTTATATCTGATTATAAATCTAAACTAATTTATTTAATCAGTCCATTATTATTGGCCTTCCTTTTTATTTTCTGGTTTCTGGCTTTTATTAACTCCACTGGGGATATCCTCATAGGTAAATCTTTGAATGTTTTATTTTCTTAGGATAAACCGAATTGCTGAGTCAAATGATGTGCTTATTTTCAAGGCATTTGATACATACTGCCTACCATGTTGCTTTCAGAAAGGTTATTAGTTTTCCCCCCACCAGTCAGTGCTCGATTAGGATAAAATAGTCATCATTTCAAAAATTTGCTTCTTTAAAAAAAAAAAAAGGTGAAGTTGAACTTTTAACATGTTTCTTGGACATTGTTATTTCTGTTGTAAATTGCCCTTTGCTTTTGCTCATTTTGCTCCCTTTTTGGGATTTTTATCTTTTATTGATTTGTAAGACCTTTTTATATTCATTGAGGTTTTAAATATCAGTTGTCTAGTTGTTTTTTTTTTTAAGATTTTATTTATTTATTTGACAGAGAGAGACAGCCAGAGAGGGAACACAAGCGGGGGTGGGGGGTGGGGGGGGAGTGGGAGAGGGAAAAACAGGCTTCCTGCTGAGCACGATCCCAGGACCCTGGGATCATGACCTGAGCCAAAGGGAGATGCTTAACGACTGAGCCACCCAGGCGCCCCGTCTAGGTTTTTACGTTAAAAAAAAATTAATGTTTGTTTAGTGTGGCAATAAGTTTTAAGTTTATCAAGTTAAAACCCTTGTTTTACTTCACATTAGAGAGCTTATTGTTAATTCTAAAAAATTTAAATCCCCTGCTTCCAGTGCTACTTTTCAGTATGAAATCAGGTATGTTATTAGTGAATTTGAAAATAAATTTGCAGGAGAAAAAGATTGAAATGTGAAAAGATTGCCAGATTAATTTTTCCTTGGGAATTTGATTACTACTTTGGGGAGATTAGTTCTGGGCAACAGTAGATTAATATTGTAATTTGTAGATATCTGCAGGTTAGTTTTAGCTTTCAAATGAGTAAACACTTTGTTTTAGAAGACTCTTGGTTTTCTAGCTTTCTATAACGCTCTTGTTACAGTTTGTTTAATTTGGCTTTGTTATATTTAAATCCTTATGGCTGCCTAGATTATCTTGTGAACTTTCAAGAAAAGATCAGGGGTTTTCTTTAACCTATACCAATGTTAGAGAAGTACTAAAAGCCCTTAACTTACCCAACTGTATTTACTTAACTAGTATTATTAAACAGTGGCTTTCTAATGTAATTGCCTTAGTAGCTCGGTAATTTATTAAACACCACACAATTCTGCAATTGAGGGGCATTTAAACTTGCTATTTTGTGTTTCCACAACATTATTCAGCAAATGTTGGTTGTGCTTGTGTATGTATGCCAGTCAACTGTGTTAAGTAGATTAGAGGGCATGGTTCTTGCCTAAGGAGCATATAAAGGTGGGGAACATAGAGGTCCTTGGGCTTCATTCCCAGAGATTGTTGTTCATTAGTTAAGTCTGAGTTGGAGCCTGAGCATTTATATATTTTTAGCCACTCCAGTGATAGTTCTCAACCACTGGAATAGTCATAGTTCATCTGTCATGATTTTGACTCAGGGAGAATAGTAGAGTGAGAAGGGCAGTAATCCCTAGGAATACCACTTTTATTTTTTTATTTTATTTTATTTTTAAGATTTTATTTATGTATTTGAGAGAGAGAGCGAGCACAAGCAGGGGAAGCTGCAGAGGGAGAGGGAGAAGCAGGCTCCACGCTAAGCAGGAAGCCCAATGCGGGACTCGATCCCAGGAACCCTGAGATCATGACCTGAGCTGACGACAGATGCTTAACCTACTGAGCCACCCAGGCGCCCCGGGAATACCACTTTTAAAAGATGTGCTGCAGAAGAGGAGCATGGGCTGATGGATGTGAGTGGTCACAGAGGAGGTATAAAGAAGTGGGTGGGTGTCTTGCTATTTTAAGATTTATTATGCTAAATAACCTGTTTTAAAGACAACAGATATCTCGTCCTTACAGGGGAAATTTTCTGGTGGCTGTTGAATTTCTTAATTTTGTTTCACCTATTTATTTAATTAAAAGACTTAAGGGGTGCCTGGGTGGCTCAGATGGTTGAACGTCTGCCTTCGGCTCAGGTCATGATCCCAGGGTCCTGGGATCAAGTCCCGCATCGGGCTCCCTGCTGGGCGGGGATCCTGCTTCTCCCTCCGCCTCTGCCTCCCTCTCTCTCCCTCCCTCTCTCTCTCTCTCTCTCTCTCTCTCTCTCTCTCTGACTCTCATGAATAAATAAAACATTAAAAAAAAAACACTTAAAGAACTTCTGAAGTGAGGTTTCAAGCATAAATTGAGAGGCAGTATATACCAGCATATTGGCTCAGAGTCAGTTCTAGCCCTGGCTTTTCCTCCAAATGGCAAGTTTTGTTTATATCTCAGAACCTTCAGTTTTTGGTTTTGTTTTTTTAATCTGGAAAGTGAAGAGAGTTGAACTACTAGATTGGCCTTTTTTTTACATTGATGTTTTGTTTATGTAACATCCTTTTAAAACCTTAGTTAATTGGAGACGCTCATTGTTTCCAAGAAATGAATTCAAGTGTGCAAATCAAGATGAACTCAATTGGTTAACTTATTTGGGTAGGGGGTGGAAGAGTGAGAGAGGAAGGGGAGAGAATTGTATATCTTGAAGCTGTTAAAAGTGTTCGGGATGATTTATTCCTCTTGAACTTCTATCTTTTCCCACCTGATCTCCTTGAACTTACTTGAGTCGTAAGTTTCAAATTATATTAATTCTTGTTAAATTGCTTATGGCAGTACTGTGAATCAAACTCTGGGGGTGGGGTCCGGCAGTCTGTTTAAATGAGCATTCCAGGTGATGCTGATGCAAGCTCAAGTTTGAGAACCACTGATCTAGTTGAAATTTAACTGTTTCTCCGTGTGTTATCACTAGTGATAAATTACAACAGAGGTGGGTTAATGGTGGAAAGCAAGTTGTTTAAGAACTAATAAAAGGAACATTTGTTCAAGAGCTTGGACAGCACTTGCTGAGCTAATAGAGTTGGAGGGGATTTGTCATTATTGCTATCCTTCAGATAAAGTGGTCTTTACTCAGTTATTTCAAACATGCAAACCAAATTAGTGGCATCTTACATTCTAGGTTGGAGCACTTGGTTTTCCTCCCACTTCTTTATTTTTTTTTTTGAAACAAAAGTATTTGAGTTTCTTTACTTAATATATTGGAAAAAACATAAGCTTTTGGATACTGTAAATGTACAGTACTGTACTAAATAGTGAAGCGAATATGAGAAGACATTCCCAAGGAGTTGATGATCTCTTTGAATTTAGACACTCAAAGCTGTATTAGGTCAGAAAGTTGTTTCATCAAGCGTTAAGTGGATAGGAATAGGTATTTATGGAAGAGAAATCTGTGGGTGTTATCTGGAAGATGGCTAGGATTTGGATAGATAGGAAAGAGGGATAGAAAGCCATTTTAAGAAATTGAATGAAGGGAGAACAAGGAAGGTGACTGGATAATGGTGACAGTTTGTAAATTGTGGGTGATAATGTTGCAGAAGCTGAGGGGTTTGATACTCTGAAGAAAGGTAGGCGGAAGCCATCAGATTAGGTTCCTTAATTTTGGGTTTGACCTGTGGTGGCATTATGTATTAGTTATCTTTAACCCTGCATTTCCCCAAAACTTGGTGGCTTAAAAACAACACTTACTATCTTACAGTTTCTATGGGTCATGTTTCTGGGTGCAGCTGAGCTAGGTGCCTCTGGCTCAGGGTCTGTTGTTAACTCTGTTAAGTCTGCAACCAAGGTATCAGCTAACTTGCAGTTCTCAAGGCTTGAGGAGGGGAGGATCCCCATCTATTGTCAGGCCTCAGATTTTCACTGGCTGGTTGTTGGCCAGAGATACATGTTCCTTGCCATGTGGGCTTCTCCAGAAAGTGGCTTATAACACAGTTTCTTTCCTTAGAATGAGGAGTCCGAGAGCCCCCAAGATAGAAGCCAGTCTTTATAAAAATTTCATCTCAGTTGACATCCCATCACTTTGTCCTGTTCTACTTGTTTTAAGTGATTAACTGTATCCACACACTCAGGAGGAGGTTACACAAGTGTGAAGACCAAGAGGTGAGGGGATCCTTGGGGCCATCTTAGACATTCTACCATCATATATATATCATTTAGCTTCATCAAGAGGTGAATGACAACCATTGTATAATGCTTATCTATCCATTTAATTTATATACAAATGAGAGGCATAGTAGTTTGGATTTTTTATTTTGGATTAACTATAAATTATTTGTATTTGGCTTTGCAGAGCGTTATAACTTTAAATAAGTATTCCTAATAACTTTTCAATGGCTAAGATTAAAAGAATAATTTGCAGTCTCTTAGAATTGGCAGAAATTTTTCTTCAGTCCACTAATTTTTTTTTAACTTTAGCTACGTAGTGGAATCACCTGAGGATTTTTTTTCCCCCACTTTAAATTGCAGTTGCAAGAAATAATGTATAGCATAGCGATCCCACATACCCTTTGCTGATTTTTCTGCAATGATAACATCTTGCAAAACTATAGCATAATGTCACAACCAGTATATTGACATTGATTCAGTCTTACTCAAGATTTCGTTCCCTGAGATTTTTTTTAAATGCAGGCACTCAGGCCCCACAGCAGACTAAGCAATGGGTCTCTGGGAGTTTGGACCAGGCATTTTCATTAAACAGAAATTTTCCCTGGGTTATTTTAATGCACACCCAGGGTTGAGAGCGCCTGTTCTTGTTCATTGTCTCTAAGAATCTTCTCAGTAACATTCCAGTCTCTGCTTAACTACAAATAAATGACAGTGAACTATTTTGTGATGTAGTTCATTTCAAATTTAACTCTTGATTTTTTTAAATGTAATTAAAATCTGCTATTGTAACTTTCACCCATTGTTCCTAGGGTCACCCTTTGGATAAAGTTGTTTGTTTTTTTAACATAATTATTGTTTTGGAAGCTTTTCTTCCTGAAGTTAATCAGACCCTCCTTCGTACAACAATGAACCCGTATTTTTGATAAAATGAATATTGCCTGCTTTTCTATTTTCTATTAGACACTTTCTCTTAATAGGCATAGTATCACAGGCCGTAACTTGGCTAAGACCTCAACAATATACAGGTCATCCTTTGTATGTTATCATACTATTACTATGTATTTTTGTTAAATAGCTTAATTATTCTTATTAAATGATGGGATAAATATAATAAAGAATTTATTTGGACTGGCATTTGATGATCAGTTGTAAGAGGCTTCTAACATGGCTTGGCCGTATCCTTTGGGGCCTGTGGAGATAGTAGTGGCAGTTTTTGCCCTTTTTTTCCCCCCAGTGTTTAAAAAAAAAAAAAAAAACCTAGTATATTTAAAACAGAGCAAAACAGAACTGCCCAAGTGAATTAAATGTGGGCCATTGTTGGGTCTTCAGTTCTAAAAGAATGGCACATTTTATAGAGTCATTGGATTTCTACAATCATATGTAAGAATCTGAATTTTTGCTTTATTCCTAAATTTTCATTTAATCAGTGATTGGGGGTCATCTGGCTTTATCTTGAATAATGTCTCATTTCTTGATGTATCTTGGTGAACAGTAAATGCCCAGTTGGTATTTGAGTTAAGCTGATGGGTAGTTTGTATCTCAGAAGGCAGTTTAAGAAGCTCTTACTGGGGACGCCTGGGTGGCTCAGTCGTTAAGCGTCTGCCTTCGGCTCAGGTCATGATCCCAGCGTCCTGGGATCAGGCCCCGTGTAGGGCTCCCTGCTCAGCAGGAAGCCTGCTTCTCTCCCACTCCCCCTGCTTGTGTTGTCTCTCTCTCTCTCTCTGTCTCTCTCTCAAATAAATAAATAAAATCTTAAAAAAAAAAATTCTTACTGAAATAGCAGTTTCTCTGGCAGATTAACTTTTCAGAGCTCAACTTTTTTTTTCATTTAAGGTCAAAAGATTGGGAGGATTTGAATGAGAAATCCAAATATTGTACTGGAAGTTTTTACATGTGATTTTTTTTTTTTAAAGATTTTATTTATTTTTTAGAGAGAGAGAGAGATCACAAGCAGGGGGGGAGGGCAGAGGGAGAAGTGGACTCCCTGCTGAGCAGGGAGCCTGATGTGGGCTTGATCCCAGGACTTCCAGACCATGACCTGAGCTGAAGGCAGAGTCTTAACTGACTGAGCCACCCAGGCACCCCCCAGGTGATTTTTTTCTTAATGTAAACATCATTCAATAACATTTTTCATTTTTGCTATGTTCCATTTAAAGGAAGTGTCAGAAGTGACCTGACACTTAATACATTTTGGCAAAAAGTACAGCAGATAATGAAGTATTAGGTAACATTTCCTTATAACTAAGACATTTGTTTAGACAAAGCTAAGAATAGCTATAATCCCAGACACTTCTCCCCAGGCTTACTTTGCAATCTCCTTTGAAACTGTCATACTTCTAATTCAAATATTAACAGACTCCAATTACTTGGTAATATATCCTTTCTCTTAATCACAGTTATACATTTTTTAAGGGATTAAGTATAAGCTAGAGACTGAGAAGTATTTTCTGATTCTTAGCAAGTATTTACAAGTCAAAACCTGTAAAATGTGACATTTTGGACAGGTATTTCTCTGAAACCCATTTGAAACCCAAATTTATACTGCATTGTCTCCTCAAGGCTCTTCTTTCTTTGACTAATTTACCAGTTAATTGTTCTTGGAATTTGAGAGTCATCCTTAGTTTTTTCCCCTCTGCATTTCCCATATCCAGTTAGCCCTGATCAAGTTACCTCTGAAATTTGTTATTCCTGTTTTTACTAACTAATCCTAATCTAAGACTTCTTTTTATTTTGCCTCATTGTCTCCAGGCTTCCAGTCTATGTCATACTACCAAATACAAATGTAGTAGTCATTTTCCTGCTAAAAAAAATTTCATTGTCCACCCCTACCCCTTACTATTGTAAGTCTAGTCCAGATTCCTTTATATGGCATTCATGGCTTCCTCATATTGGTGTCAGCTGATTTTTTTTTTTCAGTGTCAGCTGCTGCTTTTCTGATTCTCCCATCTCCCCCAACTGCACCACTTATAATTTCTTTATTTTTATTGCTTTGTGTTGGGGTTATAATTTCCTAATATATAAAACACATTTGTGTTTTCTTGAATTTGCTCATGCTCCTCCCTCTTGTGATATTCTTTCTCCTCTCAACTGCCTGATGTACTTCTCTTCAGACCCTTCTCAGATATTACCATATCTCTTGCCAGGTCCCTCTTCTCTACCTTTCTAGTGCTTCCTTATCTTTGTTTGCATGGCACTTCATGTGCATATTGGTATAACCTGCATGAGGTTGTGTAATACAGCCATCCCAATACCTAAGTGTCTCCAGCTAGCTGGATGTGAGGGTTTTGAGTTTTGGGGCTGAATCTTTTGCATCCATAGCATATGGCATACTAACAGTCTTTGCCATAGTAGAAACTCAGTAAATACTTGAAGTTTGTCCTTGCTAGTAAATGCTTGCTCCCTTAATTTCCTTATCATAAACCAAAGGGAGCCAGATAAGATTTTCTTCTGGTGCTAAGAAGTTATTTTATGATTTGTAGGTAATGCCACAGTGATAATGTAAGAAGCAAGAAAAAAGTGTTTAAATTCCAAGAGGACAAGCTTTTTAAGCGCTCTGAATATATAGTGACACTTTTAAAAAGTTTTTTGTTTGCATGCAGTTCCCTGGCACTTTATATGAACTGACAGTGATTTAAAAACAGTTGAGTCACTAATGCTGTGGTTCTCAAAGTATGGTCCATGAAAGCAAAACTACTGTATGATAATACTAAGACTTCTGCCTTTTTTAATGTGCTGACCTTTGTTCTGATGGTGCAGAAAGCAGTGGGTAGGTAAAACCATGGGAATCCTAGCACAAATCAAATCAGTGTTACTCAACTATACAAGTAGTCATTGTATTCTTCATCTTCTACACACAGTAAAAAATACCATTTTCACTTGTTCTGGATGAAGTACTAAAAGTTACTAGTTTTATTATATCTTATCACTTAAGTATACATCTTTTTCATAACTTTGGTGGCAAAATAGGCTTAGGTGGAGATAAGCATGAAGCACTTGGGCATACTAAAGTTCAGAGGTTGACTAGAAGATAAACATCTGTGCAGTTTGATTTGTGAGTGGAACAAGCCGCTTGTTTGATGGAAAACCATATTTTCTTGAAAGAATGACAAACTGGTTTTTTAGACAAATGGCAAACATATGGTGAATGTTTCTCCAAATGAATGAAATACACCTGTTATTTCAAGGAAACCTGCTTACAATGTATTTGCTAATGATAACATTTGTTTAAGTTTTTAAGTAAAAATTAGAATTTTGGAAAACTTCTATTTGCCACTGTGAGACTGCTTCCTAATATTTAAAAACTTCTGATGAAATATTGTGTAATAAAATATATCAATATTTGGAAGATCAGTTTAACTTAATTCCAGATGACCAATTTTCCATTGACCAGTTATGATACTTCACAATCATGCGTTGGTAAATGATCCATTCAGAGTGCAAGATAGACCACCATATTTTAATATAAGAGTATGAAAAGTTCTTTGACATGGTTTCAAATTCTACCTTGCAAACAGCCTTTAAGAAACAACCACTTTTTTGGGGCACCTGGGTGGCACAGTCGGTTAAGTGACTGCCTTCGGCTCTGGTTATGATCCTGGAGTCCCGGGATCTAGTCCCACATCGGGCTCCCTGCTCAGCGAGGAGCCTGCTTCTCCATCTCACCCTCCTCCCTCTCACGTACTCTCTCTCTCTCTCATTCTCACTCTCTCAAAATAAATAAATAAATCTTAAAAAATAAAAAAGAAACAACCACTTTTTGAATTTTGGTGTACTATCAAAAAGAATATCCATAATTAACTAAAAAGCCAGTGAAAATGCTCCTCTTTTAAAAAAAATTTTTTTTAAGTAATCTCTACACCCAGTGTGGGGCTCAAACTTAAAACCCCGAAATCAAGAGTTGCAGGTTCTGTCCACTGAACCAGCTGGGAGCCCCAAGTGCTCCTCTTTTTTCAAACTACTTATTTTTATGAAGCTACATTTCCTTTATTCTTCAAATAAAACAACATATCGAAGAGGGGCGCCTGGGTGGTACAGTGAGTTGACTCTTGGTTTCAGCTCAGATTGTGAACTCCGGGATCATGAGATCCGGCCCTGCCTTGGGCTCAGCATTCAGGACAGAGTCTGCTTGAGATTCTCTCTCTCCCTCCCTCTGCCCCTCCCGCTTGTGCTTTCTCTCTAAAATTTAAAAAAAATTTTTTTTAAAGAGAAACAACACATCCAAGAGACTGAATGCAGAAACAGATATGAGAATCCAGCTATTTTCTATTTAGCCAGGTATTAAAGAGACTTTGAAACATGTGAAATAGTGCACTCCTCTCACCCTCTTTTTTGTGTTAGAACATATAATTTATTTTCATTGAAGTATTTTTTGTATTAATCTATAATGGGATCTATTACTGTTATCTTAATGAGTTAATATTTTAAAAATTCTGTTTTAGTAGCTAACATGATAAATATTGATAGTTATAACTCACATAAACAAAGCTCTTTGGTGTCCTTAATTTTTAAGGTGAATAGGGAGTTCTGAGATCAAGCAGGTTGAGAATTGCTGCTCTGATACTCTGAAATATTTCTGAATCATTAAGAAAATGTCATGTAGGCTTGCAAACAGGAGATAGGACTAAGCACACTATTTGAATTTAGTATAAATTAGCAATAGTTTATAAGTTACAAATTAAGTATTACTGATTAATCAGAAACTTATAAGTTATGTTAGATGCTCTGGGGGGTATTAACAAATATTAGCCTCTGTACTTAAATAAAATCTAGGAAATGTGAATCATAAGATATGACTAGTAGGGGAAAGATGTTGGAAATGGGATGGGAGGCTTAATTTGTTCAAGGAGGAGCTAGTAGAGATACCACTCAACATATTCCGTTTGTTAATTTGTCTATATTTTCATTTTTTACAGTAGAATGAAAGCTGTGTGAGAGCAGGACTTTGTTTTATTCATTGCTGCAGTCCCAGTGCCCAGAACAGTCCTTGGCACATATTGGGTACTTAGTAAATATTTCTTATGTACTTTATTTCAGTTCCATTTTTGAAGAATTTTTTACTATGTATATAATTTTAGGTTGTAGTTATTTTCTTTCAGTACCTTAAAGATTCTGCTGTTGTCTGGCTTCTGTTGTTTGTGGTGGGAGGAAGCTTAATGAAGTTTTTACTCTGGGTGTTTGTGAGATTTTTTACTTTGTGTCTAGTGGTTTTCTTTGTGTTTATCTCTCTCTGGGTTTTCAGATCCTTTTGAATCTGGGGGTGATGTCTTTTTATCAATTTTGGAAATTCTCAGCTCTGCCTTCATCCCCTTTCCTTCTGAGACTCTAGTTACCCATGTATTAGAGCTTTTTGTTAGTGCCAGATGTGTTCATTGCTCTTTTGTGTATCTTCTCTTTTTTCTGCTTCAGATCGGATGATTTCTATTGATTTATCTTCTGGGTCTCTAACTCTGTCTTTTCCTTTGTCTGATCTGCTATTAAACACCTAATTAGTTCTTAATTTCCAATATTTTATTTTTTATTTTTATTTATTTTTAAGATTTTATTTATTTGACAGAGAGAGACACAGCGAGAGAAGGAACACAAGCAGAGGGAGTGGGAGAGGGAGAAGCAGGCCTCCCGCTGAGCTGGGAGCCCGATGCTGGGCTCTGTCCCAGGACTCTGGGATCATGACCTGAGCTGAAGGCAGATGTTTAAAGACTGAGCCACCTAGGCGCCCCCCAATATCGTATTTTTTAATTCTAGAGTTTCCATTTGATTCTTTTTTGTAGGTGCTGATTTTTTGGTGACTTCTTTTTCATCTGTTTTCTCCAGCATAATAATCATTTATTCTTAAAAGTTTTGTCACCTAATTCCATTAACTGTTAGTCTCTTCATATATTTTTTTCCCTCCCAGTTTTCAGTCATGTGTTCCTTGTTCCTGTCCTTGATATACTTTTGGTTGCATGCTGTATGTTGGGTATAAAGTATTTTAGAGATTCTGGATGACGATAGATTTCTCCAGAGAGGATTTTCATTCCTCCTCCTGTTTGGTGGTTAGAGAGTGAATAATGATCTTAATCCAGCCAGGCTGAGTTTTAGCCCTGTTTAGTTTCAGCCTCTGATCTGCCTCTGGCCCTTTAGAATCTTCAACTAGGAACTTGCTTTATTCTCAGCAGTCCCTTGCCTAGGGATCTCAGACTTTAATCATCGACTCCCAAGACTGCTGGAAGCACCACTCTGATTTCAGAGACTTTACCTTTAGATTTTTAGTCTTGGCCCTATTTTTAGTCCAGGGATTCAGAAGATGTCCTGATGAAAGGCCAACCATTCCTCCATTTCTTGAGACACCCCTCAAGTCTCAGTGTTAGTTCCCTTTTTGGCTGCATTAAGTTCCCACAAACTTAGTGACTTAAAACACCAATTCATTATTTAACAGTTCCGAAAGTCAGAAATCCGAAGTGAATCTCACTGGGCTATCTCACCTACTTACCCACTTCTGGAGGCTACTTGCATTCCTTAGCTTGTGGCCCCTTACTGGATCTTCAAAGCCAGCAGCATAGCATCTTTAAATCTCTGATTCTTTTACTTTTGTCCCCTTCTTCCACTTTAAAAAAATCTCACATGTGCTTCTTTCACTTTATTTTTTTTACTTTATTTTTAAATTTTTATTTATTTTTAAGTAAGCTCTACTCCCAGTATGGGGCTTGAACTCATGACCCTGAGATCAAGAGTCGCATACTCTACCAACTGAGCTAATCAGGCGCCCTGTCCCTGTACTTCTTTAACTTTGAATGTGACTCTTTGATTATACTGGGTTGACTGGATAACCTAGGATAATCTCTTTAAGGTCAGCAGATTACCAATTTTAGTTCCCATCTGCAACATTAATTAATTTCCTCTCACCATGTAATTTTTTTTTTTAAGATTTTATTTATTTATTTGAGAGAGCGAGAATGAGAGACGGAGAGAGAGCGCATGATGGGGGGAAGGGTCAGAGGGAAAAGCAGACTCCCCGCCGAACAGGGAGCCAGATGCGGGACTTGATCCCGGGACTCCAGGATCATGACCTGAGCTGAAGGCAGTCGCTTAACCAACTGAGCCACCCAGGTGCCCTCACCATGTAATTTAACATTCATAGGTTGCAGGTAATAGAATATGAACATCTTAGGGAGAACCACTATTCTGCTTGCTTCCAGAATTTATTAAGTGCTGCCAGGTTAAAGCTCTCTACTGCCTTCAGACAAATAATATCTGGACATTATCTGGCTTTTCCAGTTCTGGAAGGGAATGCTGGTTTACCTCTTAGCTACTCTATCCTACCTGGAAAGGGAACAATAAATATTCAAAAACTCAGTGAATAGGGGCCTCTGGGTGGCTCAGTAGTTAAGCGTCTGCCTTTGACTCAGGTCATGATCCCAGGGTCCTGGGATGGAGCCCCACATCGGCCTCCCTGCTCAGCGGGAAGCCTGCTTCTCCCTCTCCCACTCCCCCTGCCCCTGCTTGTGTTCCCTTTCTCGCTGTGTCTCTCTCTGTCGAATAAATAAATAAAATCCTTAAAAAAAAAAAAACTGTGAATATATTTTTAGTCTATGAGATTTGTCTTGGGGATTTTTGAAACCTGCATTCCATGGGAGCAAGCAACTACTTTGTGGACTGTAGAATGTACTTTTGAACTTGGATTCCAGCCAGAAAGTATGACATTTTTAATTTTTTAGTTACATATGTATATACACACACACACACACACACACACATTTTTTTTTCCCCCAGAAAGTATGACATTTTAAAGATTGGAGTAAGGAATCTGAGATGTGGGAAAATAACAGTATGGAGGGGAAAAAGATCTGACTCACTAATTTTTATGTAAGGGGAGACTCACATAGACAAAAGTAATAGCTGACATTTGTGGAATGTGTTAGGTGTTTTCACATGTATTAATTTGTTATAAATCCCAGGGAAATAGCATTATTTCCATTATACAGATGAGTAATTTGAAGTTAGAGAAGCTGACTGGTGGAGGTCCTTGACACTGGGTCTTCTTGATTTTTAAGCTTTTTTTTTTTTTTAAAGATTTTATTTATTTGAGAGAGAGAGTGCAAGCGAGCACAGTTGGGAGGGGCAGAGTGAGGGGAGAGAATCCCAAACAGACTGTGCTGAGCACAGAGCCCAGTGCCGGGCCAACTTGGGGCTCTGAGATCATGACCAGAGCGGAAACCAGAGTTGGTTGCTCCACGGACTACACCAATCAGGTGTCCCGCCTTTTAAGCTCTTTCTGCTATACTGAACTTTCCAGATTTTAGTTGGACTATTTGAGCCAAATTCTTGTACTGTTTTCTTTGTGTTTGTGTAGAGAAACTTTACAATACTAAAATGATTTTCACTGTAGCTCGTTGACTAGCTAGTTGACTGTCGCTACATAACAAATTACCCCAACGCTTAGTGGCTTAAAACAACAAACATTTATTATCTCAGTTTTGAGTGGCTTAGCTGGGTGTTTGTGGCTCAGGGTCTCTAAGGAGGTTGTGATTATCTTGTCAGCTGAGGCTGCAGGCTTGGTTTGTGCTGGAAGTGCTTTCAGGATGGCTCACTCACTGGCTTTTGGTAACATGGGCTCCATAGGGCTATTTTAGTGTCCTTCCTCCTCCAGAACAAGTAATCAAAGAAAGCAAGACAGATGCTGTAATGTCTTCTATGACCTAGCCTTTGAACCTACTGTGGGAGGGGTCTAAGCAAATACCAGGAGGAAAGGATCATTTGTGGCATCTAGGAGGCTAGTTACTACAGATAGCATGTGGAAAGGAAGGGTAAAATATAGGGATATGGCTATAAGACTAGATTTTAGTTCTGGGATTATGAGATTTATTTTTTGTTTTTAAAGATTTTATTTATTTATTTGACAGAGACACAGCGAGAGAGGGAACACATGCAGGGGGAGTGGGAGAGGGAGAAGCAGGCTCCCCTTGGAGCAGGAAGCCTGATGTGGGGCTCAATCCCAGGACCCTGGGATCAAGACCAGAGACAAAGGCAGACGCTTAACGACTGAGCCACCCACGCGCCCTGGGTTATGAGATTTAAAAAAAATTGATGCTACTTTTTTTTTTTTTGATGGCTACATTTTTTTTTTTTTAAAGATTTTATTTATTTATTTGACAGAGAGAGAGACAGCGAGAGAGGGAACACAAGCAGGGGGAGTGGGAGAGGGAGAAGCAGGCTTCCCGCCGAGCAGGGAGCCCGATGTGGGGCTCGATCCCAGGACCCTGAGATCATGACCTGAGCCGAAGGCAGACGCTTAACGACTGAGCCACCCAGGCGCCCGATGGCTACATTTAATAAGTAATAAAACGTGAACTTGAAAGCCCTCTTGAAAGAAGGGTATAGAGCAGCCAGCCTCCTTTTGTGTAATACAGTAGATTTACCAAAATCAGTATCTAAAAACTTCTTCCATATGTGAGAGAACAAGTATTTCTGAAACTTTTAGGTACATAACAATCATTTTATCTATTTAATTCACATTTTGTAAAACTCTTGTACCTTATAGTCTAGACTAGAGTCTAGTCCTCTTACCTGTATTACTGTGTGACCTTAGACTAAATCAGGCTCTGGTCTGAATCTGCCCTTACAAAGGAAAGATTTGGATTTGATGATTTCTGAAGTTCTTACCCAGTTATGAAATTCAAGTACAAGTGGCAAAAGATAGTGTGGATGCTTTCAAGATAGGAAACTAAAAGACCAAACCTCCTTTCCATCTTCTCTAATGCCACAGTCTATCTTAAACTTGTTCCTATTAGATTTTACTATTCCTGAGACTACTGTACATCTCCCTGTCACCATGTTCTGCCAAATCAGTACTTAACTTTTACATCTCTATGCCTCCCCTCAGTTCATGTGGTTGGCAGGTGTATAAAGATGAGCAGAGAACATTTCTTCCCAGGGCTCCTGATCTAGGAAGGGCAGACGTGTAAATAAGTACTTGATTATAAAGGCAGTAACTCAGGACCCTTCATGCTCAGTTTTAACCATCTGTAGCCTGATCTCAATTATTTTCTGTTTCTGGTCTTGCCCTGGCCTGGTTTTCAAAGTTGAGGTTCGTAGTGTATTGCCATTACTCAGAAATCCCACAACTTACCAGTTTGTGTTTTGAAGTATTATTTTTATACCGGTGAACCCTGTTGTGTTTCACTGTGTTGTGTGTTGACCTACCTTTGCTACTTGGTTAAGGAAAGCCCTGCCTTCCAAAGACATTTGTTGGTTTTTGGGAAAGAAGCAAATTAATTGACTTTTGTATGGACAAGTAGAGTCTTGTTATAACTATTAGAGGTTATTAGAAAGCCTCTCTCATTGGCAAAATTAGAAAAATCCAAAGAACCTGAAAAGGATGATATTGATAGAAAGTGGGGCCTTGTGACAATATTATGGTCACCACAGATAAAATGCTGCCTGTTTCCTTTTTATTACAGGGTGGTCATCCTTTTCAGTTTATAACAATGTAAAAAATGTTCATATTTGGCCTTAGTTTATAGTTTGAGACCAAAGTATACCAAATCTTTTTCATTTATGATAAGCAGTGGGGTGGAAATGGGATAGGAAATCATGCTTATGAGAAACCTTCTTAAGCTGAGGGATTGCAATGACTAGGTTACAAGAGGATGCATATTACGGTGAAAGATTCCTTAGCATGACAGATCAGGCTTTTCCTAATTGGACCCTTGTGTGCTTTATCTGATGTTTCTTCTTACTCATAGTGGCATAGCAAAGTAATGATGTGAAGTTTTTTCTTGCCTTTGTAAGTCTTTTTTTTTTAATTTTTTATTGTTATGTTAATCACCATACATTACATCATTAGTTTTTAATGTAGTGTTCCATGATTCATTGTTTGTGCATAATACCCAGCGCTCCACGCAGAACGTGCCCTCTTTAATACCCATCACCAGGCTAACCCATCCCCCCACCCCCCTCCCCTCTAGAACCCTCAGTTTGTTTTTCAGAGTCCATCGTCTTTCATGGTTGGTCTCCCCCTCCGATTTCCCCCCTTCATTCTTCCCCTCCTGCTATCTTCTTTTTTTTTTCTTAACATATATTGCATTATTTGTTGCAGAGGTACAGGTCTGTGATTCAACAGTCTTGCACAATTCACAGCACTCACCATAACACATACCCTCCCCATTGTCTATCACCCAGCCACCCCTTCCCTCCCACCCCCCACCACTCCAGCAACCCTCAGTTTGTTTCCTGAGATTACGAATTCCTCATATCAGTGAGGTCATATGATACATGTCTTTCTCTTACTTATTTCACTCAGCATAACACCCTCCAGTTCCATCCTTTGTTAAGTCTTTACCTTTGCTTTTGATGCTTTCCCCTGATAAACTCTTTCATACTTTAAGACCCACCTTGAACGTCATTTCTTCTTTGAATCCTTACCTGTAAGTGGGTCTCAAAATTTTGTACATACTTTTATTATTTAAAAATCTCTTATCGCTATTCTTTATTCTTCCACAAAATAGATTCTGCAATCCTTGAGGGTAGGATCATTGTATTAATTTTGGCATTCCCATTGACCAGCACAGTTCCAGGAACATAGCTGTTAAACAAACATTGATTGAATAGTCAAAATTAAATATGAATGAATTTTCTTGATTTTGTTATTGATAAAAATTAGTCTTGATACTATTCATTTTTTTTTTTTTGTCAGTTCACATTCCTCTTGGCTTCACTGAATTAACTCTTCTCTCATTTTCTAATCTGCTTTCCATTTTTTGTTCTTAACCGGTTATTTAAGAGAATGTTAGTCATCACAACTGTTCTCTGAAGTAGATGGTGTTTTTACTATTTTATGGATAAGGAAATCGAGACTTTAGAGGAATTGAATAACTTGCCAAGGTTTTCATAGCTGGGGTTGGAACTCAGGATTTTATATGATTAAATATAAAACATGTAAATGTAAAACGTGAATGTTACTGTCTTGTGTGCTGAGTATTTTCTGTTTATCCCTCTAGATCCACTATACTTTTCTCCATCCAGCTCTATGCCCCAGGAGACTGACTTGTACAGACTGAGTCCAATGGGCTCTGACTTGTGACTTCATTGCTATGACCTGTGAATCCAAATAAGTAATAAACAAGAATGGAATAGAGTCAGAAGTCTACCACATGCCCCATTTAAACTTTACAACCTACATATGTACCTCAAAATTTCAAGCCAGAATTGCTGTTAACATTTACTTTTTGGAGTCCAGTGTAAGCATTTAAAAACATTTTAACATTAAATAATTCCATTGCTTGA
The DNA here is from genome assembly GCF_009762305.2 of Zalophus californianus. Lineage (NCBI taxonomy): Eukaryota > Metazoa > Chordata > Mammalia > Carnivora > Otariidae > Zalophus > Zalophus californianus. The sequence continues at coordinate 111,779,264 of NC_045600.1, forward strand.
CCTACATTACAGAATGCATTTATACTATGCAAAATGTATTCATGATTTACATATGAAATTACAAATTGAGACCAGTGGTCTGCAAAGTCGAACAACATTCTTTTGTGATAGAAGCACCAAGAGATTTTGGAAGAATAACATTGTGAAATTGTTACAGATGCACAAGATAACAAGTGCTTGATATGTTTAAAGGGAGAATGGCTGACTTGACTCATTTTGCTCAATAATAAGATAGTTCTTTTGTGAAGTTCTCAGAGGAGCTTATTACTGATACCATTTAAACTCATGTAAGGAAATGTCTACCTTTCAACCTTGAAGTGAAAACTTGAGTGGACCTCAGATTGTTATTTAATGTGGAAAGGAAAGTATGTGTATAATTTTATTCACCAGTTTAACTGACTTTTTTTTTAAAGTTTATTTATTTATTTTAGTATCTCTACACCCAGTGTGGGGCTCAATCCCACAAGCCCGAAATCAAGAGTTGTATGCTCTTCCAACTGAGCTAACCAGGTGCCCCTTAACTGATTTTTTTAAATGTAATAATTTCATTTCACTGGACCTAAATGTTCTATCTGTTTTTTGTTGTAATCATCTCAATGTATATTGCATTACTATAGTTAATAGCTGGGTCCTTGGAACATATGGCAGTGTCTGAAGATTGATTTATAATGTTGCATTCCGCTCTACTATAAAGCCTAAAGGGTGAAAGTAGGACTTTAAAATTCACAAAGATTTTCTAGTCATCCTTAGGAATGAAAGCATAAACAAATAAACAATAGCTAAAGAATTAAGGGGGTGCCTGGGTGGCTCAGTTGGTTAAGCATTCCAACTTTTGTTCTCAGCTCAGGTCTTGATCTCATGGTCGTGAGTTCAAGCCCTGCGTTGGGCTTCAAGTGTGGAGCCTACTTAAAACAAACAAAAGAATTAAGGATGGCAGTAAATTTCCCTAATCTTTGTCTCATACAGAGTCAGCACTGTTTTTGATTCACACAGAGTCAGATTAACAAGGATGAAAAGGGATCTTAAACGTTGTTCTGGGGATGCCTGGGTGGCTCAGTCGGTTAAGCGTCTGCCTTCTGCTCAGGTCATGATCCCAGGGTCCTGGGATCGAGTTCCACATCGGGCTCCTTGCTCAGCAGGGAGCCTGCTTCTCCCTCTCTCTCCCTCTGCTTGTGCTCTCTGTCAAATAAATAAAATCTTTAAAAAAAAAAAAAAGGTTGTTCTGGCCAACCACTTACTAATAAGCACTAGCTCCCTGTTAAGTGGTCCCTCGGCCTATTCTTAGTGACTTAAACCTTCACGGCCACTTCTAGAAGTGAGTGCATTTCATATTTAAACAGCTGTGATTTCGATTTTCTCCATATGTTAATAGTCTCTCTGTAGCTTTTTTTTGCTTGAACCTACCTGATTCTAACCCTTCCTCCTGATAGCTTTTCTTTCTTTCTTTCTTTCTTTTTTTTTTTTTAATATTTTATTTATTTGACAGAGACAGCGAGAGAGGGAACACAAGCCGGGGGAGTGGGAGAGGGAGAAGCAGGCTTCCCGCTGAGCAGGGAGCCCGATGTGGGGCTCGATTCCAGGACCCCGGGATCACGACCTGAGCCTAAGGCAGATGCTTAACGACTGAGCCACCCAGGCGCCCCAGCTTTTCTATTATTTTAAAGATTCATTTGACATATTGGAGACTACCAATGCATTAAACTATATCCAGACTAACATTTTTTTGTGTGTAGAATCTGGTATAAAGCTTCTGCTTTACTTCTTATGGACTGTTGATTAGGAAGATTATTTTTGGATTCAGAGTTGTGCGTGTCTGTTCAAGAAAGTTACCTAAGGTGGAATGCTACAGCAGCACATGTATCCTGTTCAGTTAAATAAATGCCAGAGAAGGCAAAGGCAGCAGATCTGTTTAATCATACCCTCATTGTAGACATTGGAAGGTTTTGTAGTAGCAAGTGAATATACCTATTCATTCTAATGTTACCATATTAGTAATCGTGTTCTATACATTTATTCTGACTCTGCTTTGTAAAAATAAAGGCAGTTGCTAGACGGTGTTAGCTAGTTAGCTCTGAATAAAATGTTTTCTCCCTTTTTTAAGCTTCTGGGTCAGTTTAAGTGAAGAATATCCTGAAATTGCAATGCAAACTTACCTTTATAATTATAATCAGGATTTTCTTCATTCTTTGTTACCAACACAAAATACAGAAGTGAGTTGCAAGCTGAGTTCAATATGACTGAACTCTCCTCCATAACCTTTGATTTAAAAACTTTTTTAAAACCTCAGTATTCTAAGACTGTTGATAAGACTTTCTTTAGGATTTAAAAAAATTATTGTTTTGACTATGCATGTATTTTCTTGGCTCAAAATTCAAAAAGTACAAAAGATAAAGAATCTCCTACCTTTATATCTTCACCACCTGGTTTACGCCCACAGAGGCAATCACTATTATTAATATCTTCATTCTTAATACTTTTCTCTTAAAAGTAGAACCTCCACCCTTCTAAGTTGATTTTTATCCTCCTTTTGAGACCCTAAATATCATATAGGATTATTTTATGAATTTCTGAGGCTGATGGTTTTTTTTTTTTTTTCTGTCTACAAAGTTGTCCTATTAATTTAGGAACAGAAAAGCACTGTGTATTCTATGGCATCTCTTGTAATAATCACTTTGGAATATTTAGATCTGCAAAAGCCTGTGAAAACTGGAATAGTGGTCAGGGTAAAAGCTCATCTCCTACCTGGCTTTTTCTGGTAGGAAAAAGAACCTGAAGGATATGATGCTTTCTCCCTGAATATTTACTTTCTCCATCCCCAGCTATTGGAACAGGTCCACATTGTTTTATTTTTTTTTTGAAGCTATGTGTGTGTGCGCATGTGTGTGTATGTGTGTTCTGTGTAGCTACCCAGCTAGCCAGGGCGTCTTGTGTTCCACTTCTTTGCATTCTAATTCAACTATACTTTTGAGGAAAATGTAATGTATAAAGATGAGTCACACTTATAAAATGTTCGACTTCCTACATTGTAGAATATTTTTTATTCTAATTGTATAGTCATTTAGTGAATGAATCTAATCAATTTTTATTAAAATAAAGTGTCAAAGATTAGATACCTTTTCCCCTAGCTCACTTATTTGTGTGTCAAAGCTAGACAGTTCAGCGTATACTAACAAATCTTTGAGGAGAGATTTAAAAAATAGTCTCTCTGGGTCTGACTGACTTTCTAGGGAGGCTTCCAGGGCTCTAGCTACCCCATGCTTCCTGATTGGAAGAGGGCTGTCTACAATTGTTTTAAGAAGGGATTAGTACAGGGGCACCTGGGTGGCTCAGTTGGGTAAGTGTCGTACTCCTGATTTTGGCTCAGGTCATGATCTCAGGGTTGTGAGATGGAGCCCAGCGCTGAGCGTGTAGCCTGCTTAGGATTCTCTCTCTCCTTCTCCCTCTGCCCTTGCCCCCTCAGTTTCTAAAAAAAAAAGATTAGCACTACCAGAACTACTCATTTCTATAGTGTGACATAAACCATATAGATGAAATTGTTTTTCCAAATTACTATATTATGATAAAAGTTGAAGAACCACAGTTAGAGTTATGGTAAGGATCTGCACGCAGCCATAAGCTAAGGAAAAAGTTCATCCATTCTGGGAATGGACCTTCAGATTCTTGCTACTGTGCCGTTAAAGTCATTTGCTCAATTAAAATGCCTTCATAACCCTAGGATATTTGGGAGTGGGGGCAGTTTTTCTAAATTATGGGATTATAGGGGGTGGGAAGGAATGCTGGGTGCTGAGAATGGATTTTTCAGGAATGCCTAGGTGTTTCTTGACTGCTAAAGGCCTCATATGTACTTTGTTTTTTTTAAAGATTTTATTTATTTGAGAGAGAGAGGGAGAACATAGAGGGAGAATGAGTGAGAGAGGCAGAGTCTCCCAGCTGAGCAGAGAGCCTGATGTGGGACTCAGTCCCAGGACCCTGGGATCATGAGCTGAGCTGAAGGCAGATGCTTAACCGACTGAGCCACCCAGGTGCCCTCCTCACATGTACTTTAAAAGAAATTTTTTTGTTAAGTTTATTTTAATTTCAGTATAGTTAACATACAGTGTTATGTTAGTTTTAGGTATACAGTATAGTGATTCAACAATTCTATACAGTACTCATTGCTCATCATGATAAGTGTACTTTTTAATCCCCTTCACCTATTTTACCCAGTCCTCCACCTACCTCCTTTCTGGAACCATCAGTTTGGTCTCTGTAGTTAAGAGTCTGTTTCTTGGTTTATCTTTCACTCCTTTTTTTTTTCTTTGCTTTTCCTTTTTTGTTTTGTTTCTTAAATTCTACACATGAGTGAAATCATATGGTATTTGTCTTTCTCTGACTGGCTATTTCACTTAGCATAATACTCTTTAGCTCCATCCATGTTGCAAATGGCAAGATTTCATTCTTTTTTATGGCTGAATAATATTCCTGTGTGTGTGTGTGTGTGTGTGTGTGTGTGTGTGTGTGTGTGTGTCACACTTTCTTTATCCTTTCACCTATCAGTGGACACTTGGGCTGTTTCCATAACTTGGCTATTGTAAATAATGCTGCAGTAAACATGGGGGTGCATCTATCCCTTTGAGTGAGTGTTTTTGTATTTTGGGCTATTTATCCAGTTGTGTGATTACTGGATCATAAGATAGTTCTATTTTTAACTTTTTGAGGAAATTCCATACTGTTTTCCAGAGTGGCTGCACTAGTTTGCATTCCACCAGTAGTGCCCTAGGGTTCCTATTTCTGCACATCCTCTCCAACATCTGTTGTTTCTTGTGTTTTTGATTTTAGCCATTCTGATAGGTGCAAGGTGATATCTCATTGTATTTTGATTTGTATTTCCCTGATGATGAGTGACGTTGAGCATCTTTTCATGTGTCTTTTGGCCATCCGTATTTCTTCTTTGGAGAAATGTCTGTTCATGTCTTCTGCCCATTTTTAATTGGATTATTTAGTTTTTGGGTGTTGAGTTATATAAGTTTTTTATATATTCTGGATATTAATCCTTCATAGGATATGTCATTTGCTGATACCTTCTCCCCCCATTCTGTAGGTTATCTTTTAGTTTTGTTGATTGTTTCCTTTGCTGTGCAGAAGCTTTCTGTTCTGATGTAGTCCTAATAGTTCAGTTTTACCTTTGTTTCTCTTGCCTTAGGAGACCTATCTAGAAAAAAGTTGCTACATGCAATGTCAGAAATTACACCTGTGTTTCTCTTCTAAGATTTTTATGGTTTCAGGTCTCACCTTAGGTCTTTAATCCATTTTAAATGTATCTTTGCTGGGTATGGTGTAAGCCAGTGGTCATTATTTTGCATGTAGCCATCCAGTGTCCGAACCCCATTTGTTGAAGAGGCTGTCTTTTTCTCATTGCATATTCTCTGAGGCTAATGAGATCTTCAACATAATACTTCACTTTAATCGGGAACATTAAGTACGTTGAGTACTTGATTTTTTACCAACTAATATTTCTTTAGCTGCTGTGCTATCCTGGGGGAATATAAATACCGGACAACTCTTTAAAGAGGCACGTATAAATAAGTTATAGTGATAGGTGCAACGTATCACTGACATATCTGACATACAGGGTCAGAGAAGGAAATTCCTGGTGGAGATAGGTCTGAAGGTAGGTTTTGAAAAATGAATAATCGTAGCTCACTAGGCAGGTGGGATAGGAGAAGGCATCCAGCCAGAGGAAGAGGAGGAGTAGAATGTACAAAGGCAGAAGCTGTTAATGGTCTGGTTTGGGAAGTAGTGTGGTGGGAGCTGAGGCTAGACGGATAGGCAGTTTGTGAAAGGTTTTAACGTCGTACTAAATGAGATGTATTTATCCCCTAGGATATAGGGAAACAAATTAATGTGGAATTAGTGTTTCGAAAGACCACTTTGATGGCAGTCTAGGGAATAAATGAGAATAGGATGAGGTTAGGGAGCAAGGGGAGTAGCGAGAAGTCTGGAACAACCATTTGAGCAAGAAATACTTGGTGAGGTTAGTGGGGCTGGGCTGGAGAGAAGGGAGAGGCGTTCAAGCAATTAGGAGGTGGAATCAGTGAGAACTGGTGGATTTTAGTAAGAGACGAAATAGCTTAGTAGTTAAGTCTTTGGCATCATATATAGAACTAAATTCAGGTAAAGCTTTGCTTTTTACCAGTTTTATGATTTTGTGTCAGTTATTTAATTCTCTTATTAATAAATTCCTCATCTGTAAAATGAGTACTTGAAAAATAGTTTAGTTGAAACTTTAAGCAGCCTTCATTTAACTGACTTGCCAGATTAATCGTTCCTCTCCAGTCCCTCAGTAAAACAGATTTATTTGATGTCCATGGCAAGCCTTCAGCTTGTTGATCTTCCTAAATAAGCAAAAGTAAATAACAAAAGTAACCAGTCACAATAGGCCTCATACTTTGATTCCCCCCCTTTTTAAGATTTGATTTATTTAGAGAGAGTGTGCTTGTGCAAGCAGGGGGAGAGGCAGAGGGGGAGAGAGAAATCTCCAGCAGACTCTGCCCTGAGTGCAGAGCTCAACATGGGGCTTAACTACACCACCCTGAGATCATGACCTGAGCTGAAATCAAGAGTTGGATGCTTAACTGACTGAGCCACCCAGGTGTCCTGATGTCACTTTTATGAAATGTCCCAAATAGGCAAATCCACAGTGACAAAAAGATGAGTGTTTGTCAGAGGCTGGGTGGGGAAAGGGAGAATGGGGAGTGGCTGCTAATGGGTATAAGGTTTCTTTTTGGGCTGATGAAATGTTCTAAAATTAATGGTTGACAGAACTGTTTGTCACAACTCTGAATATAATCAAAACTACTGAATTATATACTTTGAAAGTGAATTTTATGGTATGTGATTATATTTGAATAACGTTATCATAGAAAATACTAATATACATACCACATGCACATGATTCTGCAGTTGTCCAATACTTCATTTTATAGTTTTTCTTCTTCCAGTCTAGGATTCCATCCAGGATCATGCATTACATTTGATTATCATGTCTAATTACCTGCTCATGTTTTTGAGAGGTTACAATAAGAAATGAATGGTTAGACCCCTTGGAATTGAAAGGGGAAATGTTTTTCCTCGGTCTTTCTTAAACATGGAGAAAGAATCTACATTATCTTAGATGCATGCAAAATAAAATGTTTGATTAAAATTTTGGGACTTTTACATGGATCTAAGCTTTTAATGAAGCTTAAGCGAGCTAGCATTTTGAGATATTAAGGTGTGTTTTTAAAATAACTCAGGGGGTGCCTGGGTGGCTCAGTCATTGGGCGTCTGCCTTCAGCTCAGGTCGTGATCCCCAGGGTCTTGGGATCGAGCCGCGTGTCGGGCTCCCTGCTTCGCGGGAGGCCTGCTTCTCCCTCTCCCCCACCCCCTGCTTGTGTTCCCTCTCTCGCTGTCTCTCTCTCTCTGTCAAATAAAATCTTTACAAAAAATATAAAATAACTTGGAAATTTCTTGAAGTGTGAGTACTTGTTTGAATGGATTTGAAGTAACAGGAGGACTCTAAATGGATTTTAAAGATACTGTTGGTAATTTTGTATATGTTTTACTGTATCTTGGGAATTGGCCTAAATGATGCTAATATATTTTTTTAAGCCCCTAAAGTTATCTAGATGTGGTGCTAGCAACCATTTTTACATAGAAAGGGAAATGTAGAATGGTAAAATGCTGAAATACAACTTTTACTTTGTGATTCCAAGTATACTTGAATCACATAGACCCTGGTATTACAGAAGTTTTCTGCATGTGATAATTGCCGAATTAATTTTGGCATAGAAAGTCTTTGGATGTGAAAAATAATTTTGTATTAAAAAGTAACTACCTCTGAGGAAATTGTGTGGCATGGTTACAGAAATGCCTGCTCTGTAACTGTTGATGGTATTAATAATACTGATTATTTTGCAAATTGCAGTGGTACTATTTCTGCTTGAAAGAAGGGAATGATATGGAAATCAGAAATAGTTCATTTGGGTATGTGTATGGGATTGTAGGCCTGAAGTTCAGGTATTTTGCTTAATAGAATATAGGTAGACATGTTCTCTTCTGGTTTCCCCCTTCCCTTTATATACCTTGATTTTAATTTTTATCAAGTCTGTCTATCTGGCCTTTGCCGCTGTGGCCCATTGATCTGTCCATCTGTCTGTTACAGTGCATATTGGGTACTTCCAGAAGTATGAATTCAGTGATGCAAAGGACAGGCGGGCTGCAGCAGCAAAGGTAGGACAGAATCATTCCAAAGACAAGTCATTAAAGGACCATTATAAACACACATATGTGCAAGCACATTTTGGTAGCAAGTACCTCATTATTTAAGGGCATACCGTTTATCCTGTAAATCTTGATGACAAGCCTGTTCTGACATGACAAACTTGATATATCCACTTATAAAGGGCACAGTTTTAATTTTATTACTTAGGCAACAAAGTAAATTGGTGTTTGCCACTATCTTTAAAAAAAAAAAAGCTGGATAATAGAAGAAATGGTTAAATGGAGGATATTAATGTTATTGCTTGATTCATGGACCTGGTTGATTTTTAGAAACTATGATGACAGAAGATCCATTTGTAAAACTGGGAGAAAAAGGAGGAAGAAAGCTAGATTGATCTGGCCATGTGTGTATATTTTATTATGTCCGAATCTGGAATATTTTGATGGAAATAATCTAAATTTTCTATGTTGTTTAACTTCTATGAGGAAGTTTAAGGATTTCTATTTAAATATTTGTACCATTTGCTTAGATTTTTATATCCATTTGCTTGCAAAATGATAGCAATTGCAATACCAGTACCTGGCTTCTTTCCTTTTTTAAACGCTGTGTTAGAATGAGAGAACAACAGCATTTTTTATACTGAATTCTAAGACTAAATCAGAGGCAGCCTTTAAGAACTCAGGCAGTCTAATGCAAATGTTTGAAGAAAAAGAAATGGAAAGCTTACATATAAGGTAAAGTATGAGGTTGCTTATTTATATTATTCTAGTATTGGCTGACAAAGTGATTCTGGGGATAGCTGAATGATACAGATATTTGCATCATTTTCTTTGTTGATGTGCTTCTCAAAGGAAGGGGCTATGTTTTTCTAAATAGGTTAATACAGTGCTTTTCAAGACTTCCTAAATGAAAAGGCAGATACAGGTTTGTATTTGGTTTTAAGTGAAGATTGCTGGATTTTCAAAATGACTATAAAACCTAAGATCTCAAGTAGCCACTGCTTAAATTCTGGCCCAAAAGGCTGGGGTTAGTAGTTCATACTATAATAAACTGTGTACTACATTGAGAAGAACTAGTCTGCAATCTCTTTGAAGTTTCATGGTATACCATAGAGGTTTTTTGAATCAATTGTGTTGAAACAAGATATTTTGGTGTTTGAGAGCCCTTTTTTGGGGGTCTTGGAAACCTTTTTGGTTAACTTTTTTACTTTCCTATTTTCATATTTAGCCCCTTCTTCCAAATGTATTTGAAGGATTTCATGGTCTAAATAGATTGTAAATCATTGTTTACCTTGTATTAAAATGAGTATTTGTCACAAGTCTATAATTTCTTTAAAATTGTCCAATCTAGATCAATATAAACAAACTAATTCTGAATTTTAGAGACCTAGGTTCCTTCTAATCCTGACTCTGCCATGATTGACATTTCAGAAATAACTTCTACTTCTCAGTTTTTTTCCCTTTTAAAATGGATGTTGGTGGTACCTTTACAAAATTTGGTTAATGTCTTTTTGAAAAGGGATTCTTAGTAAGGGTGTGAAGATGGGAACTGTTAACTGGATCTATCATTGCTCAGATTTGATTTTTATTTATTTTTTTATAAAGATTTTATTCATTTATCTGACAGAGAGAGAGACACAGCGAGAGAGGGAACACAAGCAGGGGGAGTGGGAGAGGGAGAAGCAGGCTTCCCGCGGAGCAGGGAGCCCAATGCGGGGCTCTATCTCAGGACTCCGGGATCATGACCTGAGCCGAAGGCAGACGCTTAACAACTGAGCCACCGAGGCCCCCATCAGATTTGATTTAAAAAAAAAAAGAGTGTTCTTATGTCAATAAATGTCAGTCTACAATTGAAATATTTTAGAAGAAAAGTGGGTTATATTGGTGCTCTTTCTTACTTCCTGCTCTTCCACTTTATTCTGGAAGTTGCTGTTTTTTTCCTTCAGTATTACTGTGGAGTTAAAAATTGTTTGTACAGTATTTTCTGATATGAGCATACCAGTTTGGCATTTTTTCCTCTCCATATTGTGTGTCTCCTTCCTCTTGTTCCCTTCCTTTTCCTTTCTTGACCTAACCTGACCTTGGAAGTGGGCTTGCTGGACTTTGGTTATAGACATTTATAGTTTTTATAAATTAAACAAGATGGAATGTTTTCAAAGGTTACTGAGTTTATCTTTACACCAGTAGTGTGTGAACTGTCATTTTCTTTGCACCTTTGCTGACACTATTAAGAATCTTAAAATTTTCATTACCCTGATAAACTATTGCTTGGTTTAATTGAACATTTCTCTAGACTGTCCTTTCATATCCTTTGCACCTTTTCTTAATGAGTTCTTAATGTATGATTGTTACTGTAGCTCTTTTCTCCAACTTGTTACTTGTTTTAAACATGTATGTGGTAACAAATGAAAAAGTTATTATCTCCAAATGATTACATTTATAACTTTAATATATCTCTTTTCCATTACCTGTTGACATTTTCCTCTTCCTTTCTTCTCTCACCTTTGATAACCCATTCTGTGCCACCTTTATTTTTATGTTATCAAAGTCCTTTTGGTTTGTGATCATAGCCAAGTATTAATTTGCTCATAGCTTGATTTTTTTTTTTAAGTGACACTATTGAACAATGTTTGCTTTTATGACAGTCTAAGTAGTATATTCGGATTTTTTTTTTTTTTAAACAGGCTTAATACCAGATGCTCTGGACCTTCCTGAGAACAATGCTTCTGGTATCAAGGTCATTTGGATTGTATTTACACTCTCCTGGAATCCTCCATCCTGCTCTTCTAATCAGGATGCCCTTCCCACTAAGCCTCTTATTATACTCTTGAGTTGGAGCCTCTGTTTCTTAGATCTGTGTCTTTTTCTTGATTTAATCTCATTTGGTGGGCTACATCCTTAATTTAACTCCCATGTAACTTTTCTTATGATATTATTCGTTGTGGCCCTGATGGGTCTTTAATTTGCCTTCAACTTTGGTTGCTGGATGGGCTAGCTGAGAAAGTCTAGATTGGAATGTTTATTAAAGATAACTGCCTTCTGCACTTAAACCGTTGCTAATAAATCCAGGACCAGTCTGGTTCTTGTTTCTTGATGACTTTTTTTAAGTTTCAGCCTTTTCTCTTTATCCTTGGTTGTCTGAAGAGATGTGTTAAGTGTGAATCTTCTCATTGTGTTGGGCCTTGGTAGACACTTTCAACTGGAAGACTTGTGTCCTTCTAACGCTTTGGGAAATAAATTTATAATACTGCTTTGGTAATTTTCTTCTCTCTCCTCTGGAATTCCTGTTATGATTGTTAAAAACAATGGATAGTGGCTTAAATAAAAATGATAATAAAATTATATAAGAAAGATAGGAGGGAAGGTGAATGTTAAGAGTGCTGAATCCTCATCATTTGCAAGGATGGTAATAGATAATATCTAAAATAGAAAGATAGTAAGTAGCTGAGCAGAAGCGTATTATTTAGGATAAAAGTAGTAAACACCAGAAGAAACAGGGAAAAGAATTTAAAATGCTTGCCTCAGAGGATTGGAAATCAGTAGTGACTGAGATGTGGCAGACAGGATTGTTAAACCTTGAGGTTATAATTAACTTCTAAAACTGTGCACATACACTAAATTAAAAAAAATGTTTAAGCAGGGGTGCCTGGGTGGCTCAGTCATTTAAGTGTCTACCTTCGGCTCAGGTCATGATCTTAGGGTCCTGGGATGGAGTCCCATGTCTGGCTTCCTGCTCAGTGGGGGGTCTGCTTATCCCTCTCCCTCGGACCCTCCCCCTGCTCATGCACACGTGTGCTCTCTCTCAAATAAATAAATAAAATCTTTAAAAGGTTTAAATGTTTAAACAGTCATTTTTCATCAACCAGGAAAATTCTTCCTTAATTGATGTTCTCTAAACTCTTTGACACAAAAATAAGGAACACTTCCTGAATTTGAATGTCATACTTGCACAGGGTTCTGTATTGTTTCAGTTTTTGTATATGTGTTGCTGAAGTGAGCACTGCTATCTTCATTCTTTTAAAATCCTCTCAGCAAATATATGTAGAAGTGTTCTCAGTCCAGGTATTCATTATAAACTTCACGAAGGGAGGAAGGTTCCAGTTGTATATGCCACATGTTCCTTTTTCATGATTCTTAGTCATTGAGCCTGTGTATTTTGAGAATAATTGGCAGGAAAACGTATTGGAGACATACATTGCCTATTACAGCTAGGTTATAAAACTTTATTTAAATGATACAGCAGTATATTTGTGTCTATTTCAAGATCATTTGGATTTATGCTACTTTTTGAGCTTGAAAGAAATTTACAGTGGCTTTTTTTTAATAGGGTCTTTTTGAGATAGATTAAAACTTCTATACTCCTTTAAATAAGCACTATGATTTTTAAAGAATCTCACTTATGTTTCTATTTTACAAATTTTTGTGTACCATCTACACATATATAGAGTGTAAGTAAATAGTGAATTGCTAATCAGAATCCTACCACTTATCAATATGTATTTTGATTTGCTGTGATGAGAAAGGAGGAAGTACTAGTTCAAATACTGTACTGTTAAAATTTGTTATTAAGAAGTAGTTGGGAATGTGTATGTATCTCTTTTTTTGAAGTGCTTCCAGAAGAAATAACTGTTACACAACACTTAATATTCATTTCACTTTGCAGAACTAATTCAATTTGTATGCCATCTTTAGGTAGTTTGGAGATGCCTAGTGGTTGTGTTAAGTGAAGTGCAGTACCTTGAAGTCACTCAGATGTTTTCGTTGTGTGTTTGTGGGACATTTTCAGTGTGTCCCACAATAGCTATGTATAGAATGCTAATACTTCGGGCTTCACAATTGGAACCCAGAAGTGAGCTTATGAACAGATAACTAAGAAGATTCTTAAGTAATTCTCTAACAGTTCTGAATTACTGCAAAAATAGTAAAGTAATATAAGGTGGTCTGTATAGAATCTTCATTTATAGTTTAAATTAACTCCGTTATACCACGGTAATTTGGAATTGGTAGTTACCTGGTTCTTGGCCTTTCCTTTTGGTTCTTATGCTTTTATTTGTAGGATTTTTTTTTTCTCCTTGATAGAGTATGCAGGACTTTTCCCCCCTCAGGAGACTGAGACCCAAGAAAATCTTGCTTCGAGTGGGGCCTCATGTAATGGTAAATGTTTAAAACAAGGGTTATGTTTGTTGGAGGTGACGTGGCTCTTGATCAACTAGATGCTGAAGCATGCAGTGCTTTGTTTTCTGATGTAAAATAGAAGTTTTACCTATCCTTCATATAAATGTGTCCCTTTCATCACACACCTGTTTGGTTTGCAATTGAATTTTTACAGAATAAATCAAATGATTACACACAGTAATAGGATCCTTGCTTCTTTTTACAGAAACATTTTATATATTTTATTAAATTCTGATTAAACTCTTGACATTCTTCTAGAGGTGAAATCTTGACTCTCTAAATTTGAGATGACATAGAAGGAAGTAATTAACTTCATAAAATGCGTGGACAAGGGCAAGTGAAGAACAGCAAAGCCAAATTTGAGATGTTATTGATGGTAGTTCACTAAATGCACTCATTGACAAGTTTTGGTACATCAGGATTACATTTGTATTTCAGATGCATACCTCAGCACAATTTCAAGTTAAGTGTCATGGATCTACAGAATTATGTTTGGTTAGAGCTTGTCAGTGTTAAATTTTCATTTTAATTAATCTCCGAGGGTAGTGAGTTAAACTGTGAGATTTTTGCTGAAGTAATCTTCCAAGGAGCATCTCCACTGGGAAAGTCTCTTAACATCATTACTTTCAACATTTCCCCCGTCTCTTTTACCTTCTTTCTTGAAGGATAGCTTAGAAGTACATATTTGAAACTGGAAACTTAGAATTTGTGTTGTTTAGTTGTAAATTTGTTTTAAATGCATATAACTTTTGGGAATTCTGTGATTATCTTCCTCAGTTCTCCAAAATTACCTTTCTGTGCTGTGTTGGGCTAGGAAGCCAAAAACTTATTTCTTCTCTTTTCTGCCACTGCCCCATCACCCCCTCCCCTTTTTTTGTTGGTTTGTAAGGGTGTGAGATTTTTCTGCAGTAGTAGAAAGGTAGCGTTGCATTATCCATTCTTCATCATTCTGCATTATCAAGAGGCATTTGTGGCAAAGGCAGCAGCTAGACTGTTTTGTTGTGTACATCATCCTGGGTATATAGAGGCAGTGGTGGCAGTGGTAGTGATGACTTCCTGATTCGTGCTTTCTAATCCTGGGATCACAATCATCTGTTATTCTTGAATTTAGTGGTTCTGTTGGTGGCTTAAGCAGGGAGAGTTCCTTGTGATTCAGTGTGTTGTGTTCTGGTGTCATTCTTGTAGACATAGCCTTATAGCCCCACTCCTCCAGTCCTTCTACTAATTAAGCATGAACTCCTTTTATTAACTCTCCCTTTTCTCAAGATATCTAGTTTGGGTTTTTATACTCTTCACCAAACCCCGAATGATCAAAGTCAAGAGCATCTTTTGGTGACAAGTACTGTTCTTCCATTTTGTATATGGTACTGTATGAACTTTGGATGCATAAAGAATTTATTGTATGTCATTGACTAAGCTTTAATTATATTGTAGTTTTTAGTAACTCTTAGTATAAAGCTCTCAGCATACTTATATACCTTTTAAAAGAAAAAAAATCATACTTGGGTTACACATGATAATTTCTTAAATCAAGTATTTAATTGAATCTAAGGAGAATTTGGAAATGAAACCTTTTATGGTTAGTATAACCATCTCTCAGAACTTGCTGTAGCTTATATCAGTGCTTGTCAGTTTCACTGTACAT
The DNA here is from genome assembly GCF_009762305.2 of Zalophus californianus. Lineage (NCBI taxonomy): Eukaryota > Metazoa > Chordata > Mammalia > Carnivora > Otariidae > Zalophus > Zalophus californianus. The sequence goes on from NC_045600.1 coordinate 111,794,325, forward strand.
AACACATCACCTCAGGAACTTTTGAGAGTCTGGTTGAAATGATTCAGTAGATGTGGATTGGGACTTAGGATTCTGAATTTTTTTTTTTTAAGATTTTATTTATTTATTTGACAGAGAGAGAGAGAGAGAGCTCAAGTAGGCAGAGAGGCAGGCAGAGGGAGAGGAAGAAGCAGGCTTTCAGCTGAGCAGGGAGCCCGACGCTGGGCTCCATCCCAGGACCCCAGGATCATGACTTGAGCCGAAGGCAGCCACTTAACCAACTGAGCCACCCAGGCGCCCCACGATTCTGAATTTCTAACAAACTCAGGTGATTGTGATTTTGTGAACTACAGTTTGAGAAGCAAGGCCTTGTACTGTTTATAGTTGATTGTTATAAAAGTAATACTCTAAATTTCTATTCATATTATAAAGTACAAAAAAAAAACCACATTTTTTTTTCACCCCATTCCCAGACCAGTCCCCAGGGATGGTAACTCCAGAGCAGCTTTAATATAAATCCTTCTAAACATTTTATTACATACTGAGTATATCATAGAACTTTGCCAGGGTGGCTCAGTCGGTTAAGCATCTGCCTTCTGCTTGGGTAATGATCTCAGGGTCCTGGGATCCAGTTCCCTGCTTAGCGGGGAGTCTGCTTCTCCCTCTCCCTCTGCTCCTCCCCTCCACTCATGTTTCTCTCTCTCAAATAAAATATATATTTTTTTTAAGATTTTACTTACTTGACAGAGAGAGACACAGCGAAAGAGGGAACACAAGCAGGGGGAGTGGGAGAGGGAGAAGCAGGCTTCCCGCGGAGCAGGGAGCCTGATGTAGGACTTGATCCGAGGACGCTGGGACCACGACCCGAGCCGAAGGCAGACACCCAACAACTGAGCTACCCAGGCACCTCTCAAATAAATAAAATCTTAAAAAAAAGAGAGAGAGAGAACTTAACTTTCTTTTTGTAACTAAAAAATGGAATATTGTAAGTTGCTCAGTAACTTCCTTTTTTCACTCGGTGATGTCTCATGGATATCCTTCCATGTCAGTGCATACAGATTTTTTTTCCATTTTTTTTATTATTGCATAATCTGAGTATGGGTATGGCGTAATTTATAGACAGTCCCCCTTTGGAAAAATTTGGTTATCTTTGCTTCATTGCTTTCCCAAATAATGTACACGTGAAATTTCTTATTCTTCCCCTTCTACACTTTATTTTTATTTTTGTTTTTTAAAAAGATTTTATTTATTTATTTGACAGAGAATGAGCAGAAGCAGGGGGAGTTGCAGGGGGAGAGGGAGCCTGATGCAGGGCTTGATCCCAGGACCCTGGGATCCTAACCTGAGCCAAAGACAGATGCTTAACTGACTGAGCCACCCAGGTGCCCCCTTTCTACACTTAACATATTTCTGCAGAGTAGGTTTCTGGAAGTGGAATCTTTAGATCCTATCTTAGGTCATGTGCATTTTTAATTTTGATCAGTTCTGCCAGACTACTCTCAAAAGTTGCATTTCACTAACATGAAATGTTAATTTCCTTTCCTTCGTCCCTGGATATTGTAAATTTTTAAGATCTTAGCCATTGTGGTAGATTAAAAACACTTGTTGTAATTAAGGAGATTAAATATTTTCTTGTTTTTCAGCCAGTTATATTCTTACATCTATATATCTAGAATAGTCTTCACCTTGGCTATGTAATGGAATTGCCAGGGAGCTTCAAAAAATCGGTAATGCCAAGGTTCTTCCCTCACCCTGGTCTTCTGATGTATTTGGTGTGGGGTGTGGCCTGCACATTGGGCTTTTAAAAGTTCCTCATATGATTCTAATGTGCTACCAAAGTTGAGAACCACTTGATCAAAGGATGGAGGATGATGATAGTGCATTGATATTAAAGCCTCAGCTGGAGAGTTGGCATATTCACACCCACTTTTTATTTTTTTTTACTTTATTTTTTAAAAAAGATTTATTTATTTGTTAGAGATAGCGAGAGAGGGAACACAAGCAGAGCGGGAGTGGGAGAGGGAGAAGCAGGCTTCCCACTGAGCAGGGAGCCTGATGCAGGGCTTGATCCCGGCACCCTGGGATCACGACCTGAGCCGAAGGCAGCCACTTGACTGAGGCACCCAGGCTCCCCATCACACCCACTTTTTAAAACAGAACTTTGTAGATACTTTCAAACCATATACTGCTGCCATAACCTTAGAATGTAATTTTCTTTAAATTACTACAGTATTACACTGCTAGGTCGTGAGGAGTCTGCTTGAGATTCTTTTTCTCCCTCTCCCCTTCCCCCCTGCACGTGTGCACTCTCTCCAAAATAAATACAGCTTAAAAAAAAAAAAAACTTGGGGTGAGAAATTCACGTATCCATGTCCCACTCTAGACAACTGAATCAGAATTGCTGTGGCGAAGTCCAAGTATTAGTATTTTTATTTTTTTAATTTTAATTTTTTTAAGATTTTATTTATTTATTTGACAGAGACAGACACAGTGAGAGAGGGAACACAAGCAGGGGGAGTGGGAGAGGGAGAAGCAGGCTTCCTGCAGAGCAGGGAGCCCAATGTGGGGCTCGATCCCAGGACTCTGGGACCATGACCTGAGCCGAAGGCAGACGCTTAATGACTGAGCCACCCAGGCGCCCCCAAGTATTGGTATTTTTAAAGTTCCTCAAGAGATTTTAATATCTAGCCCAAATGAGGGACCATTGTTTTAGAGTTTACCACTGGAGAATATACGAGATTTCAGATTGTTTTATTGCCCTAAAAGTTAAATGTGCTGCTGCTAGTACTAATTTTCTAATTATGTTGATTTTGCTTGTTAACTTTTTAAATCTTTTTGTTTGTTTATATCTTTAAAAAATGAGGACCGCCAATAAGAATAGGATGAAGAATTATTTCAGCCAAGAGTTTGAATTGACTTTCTACTCAACTAATCAAGAATTTTGGTAGCATGCATAGGTGATTTCTCTCCTTTGATTGGGCCCCAGCCTAAAGCAGTTAAATCAGAATCTTTAAGGGTGGTGCTACAACATAAATTTTTATAAAATTTTCCTAGTATTCAGATCCTATTAATCTATTTCACCGTGGGTCAAATGACTTAATCTTTCTAACTTCATCTGTAAAATGTAAATAATGCCTATCTTGTATAAAGTATTGATGTGAAGATTAAATGAAGTATGATGTATAAAGAGTGCCTGGCACTGAATAATTTCATGTCTGTGTTCCTTCCATTCAGCATCATTCTTTTGACACTTACTTTACTTTAAACGGTCAGAACTCCATTATAGATGCTCAAGTGAGGTTAAATTACTTTTATAACTTAATATTTTAAGTTTGTTTTAATTTATATAAAATTTATACTTTTGGGTGTACAAGTCCATTAATTTTCACCAGGGCCTGGAGTTCTGTATCTGCTACCACAATCAACATACAGAGCAGTTCCATAATGGCCTTCTTAAAAATTCCTTCCTGCTGGGCGCCTGGGTGGCTCAGTTGGTTAAGCGACTGCCTTCAGCTCAGGTCATGATCCTGGAGTCCCGGAATTGAGTCCCACGTCGGGCTCCCTGCTCAGCAGGGAGTCTGCTGCTCCCTCTGACCCTCTTCCCTCTTGTGCTCTCTATCTCTCATTCTCTCTCTCTCAAATAAATAAATAAAATGTTTAAAAAAAAAAATTCCTTCCTGCTGCCCATTTGTTCAAAGCCTCCCCCACCCTTAATTCTTGGCAACCAGGGATTTTTATACCATCCCTGTAGTTTTGTTTTTTCCATGGTGTCATATAAATGGAATCATACAATATGTAGACTCTTGAATCTGGCTTCTTTCACTTAGAATTTGTATTTGAGATTAATTCATATTGTTGTATGTATCAATAGTTCTTTCTTTTGCTGAGTAGTATTCCATTGTGGATGTACCACAGTTTCTTTAACCATTCCCCAGTTGTGAAATATTTGGGCTGTTAGCAGTTTTTGCCAGGTAGGAATAAAGCTGTTATAAACTTTGTTATATAGTTTTTTTGAGTGAAGATAAGTTTTAGGGTAAATTCCTAATAGTGAGATTTGGGGCTTGTAGTAAGTATATGTTTAACCTTGTAAGAAACTGCTAAATTTTTTCCTCTTGGCTGTATTATGATGCATTCCCACCAGCAGTGTATGAAAGTTCCAGTTAAACCACATACTCTGCGGCACTTGGGTTTGTCTGATAGGGTGCCTCTTCCACCCCACACAGGCTTGTAGTGGTGACCTTGTGGCTTCAATTCCTGTGTTCAAATAACTAATAATGTTGAACATCTTGTTCTTTTTCATGCCTCTGTGTAGATTTTCTTTGCTGAAGTGTCTGTTCAAAGCTTTTGCCTATTTTTAAAATTGGGTTTTTGTTTTCTTATTAGGTTTCAAGAGATTTTAAAAATATGTATTCTGAATACAAGTCCTTTATAAGATATGATTTGCATATATTTTCTCCCAGTCTCTGGCTTTTCTTTCCATTTTCTTAACAGTGTCCTTTTCATTTTGATGAATTCCAGTTTATCAGTTTTTCTTATGGATTGTGCTTTTGTTATCTAAGGACTCTGCCCAAACCGAGGCCACAAAGATTTTCCTCTAGAAGTTTTATAGTATTGTGTTTCACATTTAGGTCTGATCCATTATTAATTTTGTATAAAGTCTAAGGTTTAGGTTAAAGTTGATTTTTTTTTTTTTAACATATAGATGTCTTGGTTATTCTAGCACTGTTTTTGGAAAAAACTGTTTCCTCCCTTGGAATTGTAGCATCTTTGTAAAAAGTCATTTTGCCATATTTGTATGTATCTATTTGTGGCTTCTGTTCCTTTGATTGGTATATCTATCCTTTTGCCAGTACTGTAGCTTTATAGTATATTTTGAGATCAGGTTGTGTTCTGTTCTTTTCTTAATAGTAACATTTTAATGTATTTATTTGTTTTTCAAGTTTTTATTTAAATTCCAGTTAACATACAGTGTAACATTAGTTTCGGGTGTAGAATCTGGTGATTCATCACTTCCATACAACACCCAGTGCTCATCACAAGTGCACTCCTTAATGCCTCATCACCCATATAACCCATCCCCCCACCCACCTCCCCTCCAGCAACCCTCAGTTTGTTCTCTGTAGTTAAGGATCTGTTTTCTGCTTTGCCTCTCTTTTCCCCCTACCATGTCCATCTGTTTTGTTTCTTAAATTTGACATATGAGTGAAATCATACGGTATGTCTTTCTCTGACTGACTTATTTGGCTTAGCATGATACTCTTTATCTCCATCTAGGTAGTTGCAAATGGTAAGATTTCATTTCTTTTTGTGGCTGAGTAGTATTCCTGTGTGTGTGTGTGTGTGTGTGTATCACATCTTCTTTATCCATTCATCAGTCAGTGGACATTTGGGCTCTTTCCATAATTTGACTATTGTTAATAATACTGCTATAAATATCAGGGTGCATGTATCCCTTCGAATCATTATTTTTGTATCCTTTAGGTACCTAGTAGTACAATTGCTGGATCGTAGGGTAGTTCTCCTTTTAACTTTCTGAGGAACCTTCATACTGTTTTCCAGAGTGGCTACACCAGTTTGCATTCTCACCAACACTGCAAGAGGATTCCCCTTTTTCTGCATCCTTACCAACACCTGTTGTTTCCTGTGTTGTTAATTTTAACCATTCTGACAATTGTGAGGTGATATCTCATTGTAGCTTTGATTTGCATTTACCTGATGAGTGATATGGAGCATCTTTTCATCTGTGTGTTAAGTCTGTTGTTATGTCTTCTTTGGAAAAATATATATTCACGTCTTCTGCCCACTTTTTTAACTGGATTATTTGGTTTTTGGGTGTTTGATAAGTTCTTTTTTTAATAGATTTTAGATATGTCATTTGCAAATACCTTTTTCCACTCTGTAGGTTGCCTTTTAGTTTTTGTGATTGTTTACTTTGCTGTGCAGAAGCTTTTTTTTTTTTAAGATTTTGTTTATTTGATACAGAGCACAAGCAGGGGGAGCGGCCAAGGGAGAGGGAGGGGTAGAAGCAGGCTCCCCACTGAGCAGGGAGCCTGACAAAATCCCAGGACTCTGGGACCATTATCTGAGCTGAAGGCAGCTGCTCAACCACCTGCTTTTTATCTTGATGAAGTCCCCATCGTTCATTTTTGCTTTTTTCCCCCTTCCCTCAGGAGGCATATCTAGTAAGAAGTTGCTATGACTTATGTCAAAGAGGTTGCTACCTGTGTTCTCTAGGATTTCACATTTAGGTCTTTCACCCATTTTGATTTTATTTTTGTGTATGGTGTAAGAAAGTGGTTCAGTTTCATTCTTCTGCATATTACTGTCCAGTTTTCCCAACACAATTTGTTGAAGAAACTTTTTTTCCCCGTTGGATATTCTTTACTGCTTGTGGGCCCGTTTCTGAGTTCTCTATTCTGTTCCATTGATCTGTGTGTTTATTTTTGTACCAGTACCATACTGTCTTGATCAGTTCTTTTCAAAATTATTTTCGTTATTCTAGTTTCCTTGCTATTACATATAAGCTTTAGAATCAATTTGTTGATACCTACCCAAAAAATCCTACTGGGATTTTGATTGGTGTTGAATTGAATCTATAGATCAGTTTGGGAAGAAACGATATTTTAATTATATTGAGTCTCCCAAACCCATGAAGGTAGTGTATCTAGGTCTTTTATTTATTTATTTATTTATTTATTTATTTTTATTTCCTTCATCAGTATTTTGCAGTTTTCAGCATATGGATTCTTTATATATATTGTTAAATTTATACCTAAATATTTCAAATTTGGGTGCTATTGTAAGTGGTTCTTTAAAATCTTTTTGATTTCTAGTTAGTCGTTGGTTGCCCTGGGGATTATAATATAAATGTTTTAACTCTTCACATTCTACTTAGAATTAATATTCTACCGCTCCAGGTAACACATAGAAGCTTCATCTGTATAGATTACTTTTCTCCCAGTCCCTTTATATTATAGTTGTCATATGTGTAAACATATGTGTTTAACCCTTTCCCCCTCCATTACATGTTAGAATTTCTTGGTTTCAGTAATTTTATGTTTTCAAGAACGTAAGAGGAGAAAAATAGTCCCTAATATTTACCCATTTACCATTTCTCTTGCTCTTTCCCCCCAAAATTCCATGTTCCTCCCTGGGATCATTTCCCTTGCACCTAAAGAACTTAGCATTTCATTTAGAGCAGATCTGCTGGCAGTGAGTTCTCACAGTTTTTTTTGTTTGTTTTTTGTTTTTGTCTGAGAATATCTTTGTCTTCATTTCTGAACTATACTTTCACTGAACATAGAATTCTAGGCTGACAGCTTTTGGTATTCTCCCACAGGGCCCTGAGAGGACTGTTCTTTTTTTTTTTAAGATTTTATTTATTTATTTATTTGACAGACACAGCGAGAGAGGGAACACAAGCAGGGGGAGTAGGAGAGGGAGAAGCTGGCTTCCCGCTGAGCAGGGAGCCTGATGCGGGGGTTCGCTCCCAGGACCCTGGGATCATGACCTGAGCCGAAGGCAGACGCTTAACGACTGAGCCACCCAGGCTCCCCGAGAGGCTGTTCTTTTAAAAACAAAACAAAAAGGATAGTTTTTTTCTTTTGTTAAGTTCAGATAATTTTTTATTGATACATCTTCAAGTTCAGTGACTTCTCTGTCATCTCCTTTCTGCTATTGAGCCTATCTAGTAACCTTTGTGTTTTTTAGTTCTAAAGTTTCCATTTGGTTTTTTATAACTTCTTTCCTAAGAATTTGTTTCATCCATTTTAAGGTGTCCATTCTCACCTAATGGATCATGTTTTCAATAGTTACTTTAAACGTCTTTGGTATTTCTAATATCTGGGTCATCTTGGGGTTGGCATCTATTAATTATCTTCTCCCTTGAGAGTTGGTCAGATTTTTGTTCTTGCAATGTGTGTTAAATTTTGGATTCTATCCTGGACATTTTGAATATTATGTTGTGAGATTCTGCATCCTGTTAAATCCTTTAGAGAGGTGAGGATTTTTTGTTTCAGTAAACAAGTCAATCCAGTTAGGTTATAACTGCATATTCTTTCTCACTTTATATAGGTGGTGGTTCCATCATCTGTTCAGTTTTCAAAGCCTTTGCTGGGTTGAGTTGCCCTTCCATTCCCACTTAGATTGATCTAGGACTTGGGCGGTGACTTATAGTTCTATTCTAAAAGCCTCATCTATACTTTAGCTGCGTTCCACATGTGCATAGCTTGCAGGGTGAGCCCAGGTTCATATGCAGAATTAGGGGTCTACTCCTCCATCTTTCTCTTCTCAGCGATTTCCCCTATACTCTGAGTCCCAGAAGCCCTTTCCTTCATTCCTCTAGCCAGAAGCATGGAGTTTTCTAGGTTTTAGTTTCTTACCTGTCATGCCTTGAGGTGAAGTGGCAAGAGAAAAAAGAAAAGAATAGGGATCCCCCAACTTTTTTTCACAACAGGGGCCCTCTTCCTGATTCTTCTGTTCAAGGGAATGAATTTTCTCTTGTCATTCTGCAGCGGTGTAGTTTCATGGCTGCAGCTGGCCTCAGGCAGGACCTAGAAAAACAGGAGAAAAAGAAAAAAGATAAGTATTTCCCCTACATTGTTAGGAGCCTTTTGCCATAATCCTCTAGCAAAAAAGATGCTTTCTCCTTAGTATTAGTCATGCCTGCTACAACAGTTTTCCTATTTGGCCCACTCATGGGTCGAAGCCAGGAACTAAACGATAAAAAGCAGAATACTCACCGCCATCTTATTTGTTGTTCTTCACTTCCCTCCCCAGTCTGCCTGCTGTTTAATTTTAAGAGCATTTTGTCGAGTTTTTAGTTGTAATCAGTGGGAGAGAGAGCCCCTGCAGTGAGCTTATTACTCCGTCTTGGCCAGGACCAGAAGTCACATTGTTTTGTTTTTAAATTAACATTATTGGTGTATTACTATATGACTAAATATACCCATTTTTAAGTGTATAGTTTGTTTTTGAGAAATGTTTTCCCTCATATAACCAACCATCACACTCAAAAAATAGAACATTCCCAGAGAGCTCCCTTGCGTCTCTTAGCTTTCTGCCATCCCCTCCTCATCCTGTCCTGGTAACACCGTTTGGTTTAGTATGTAAAGGGTATTTATACATACGACTAGTAGTTAAATGAGATCTTTAATATTCCTTTAGGTTCTACTACATGGAATAAGTGAAAGAATATTAGTTTCAGATTGTTTTAGGCTAAAATTCACAACTTTTTCACTTAATTAACTGGATAATATTGGGTGATTTTTATAACCTCCAAAGAATCTAGTCATGGTTTTCTCGTATTTAACATGGCAGGTAAGTGCTCTCTTACAGAGAGCTTTGAGAATTAAATGGGGTATATAAAGTGCCTTATACAGGGCTTGGCGTACAGTAGATTCACATTATGTGTTATTCTCCCAGTGCCTTTCCTTATATGCAGTGCACATAAATGACTTGAGCCAGCTACGTTGAAATAGTGACCAAAATATAATTATTTAGTATTGTGAAATATCTCCTGCCCCATAGCCTAGACCCTGGCAGAATATATAAGTATTTTGGCATTATCATGCCACTGTGGTTTAGATGAATTTTTTCAGTCTATCCCATTAGGAAAAACTTTGGAGCATCTGCCTTCGATGTAATATGTACATCAGGCACATACACCTACACAGGAAGGATGAGATAAGAAATAGAAAAATTGTCACGTTTTCTTCATCCTAGGGGACTGCTGGTCGAATTTTCTGAATCCCTTGGGTCATGATCACATTTGGGGATGCCCTACCCCAAACCTATATGGGGGTGGACCCTAGTAATCTGTGTTTTAACTGAACTTTCCATAATAATTTTTTTTTTTTTTTTTTTTTTTCTCGGTTCAAGTTTAATAGAAACAAAAGACAAAACGTGATGCCCTGCTACTGTACATACAGTTGGCCTGCCCCATAACAGCTCAGGCCCTTCTCTCCAGAAAAGAAAGGCTGGCCTCCCCAACCCCTGCAGAAAAGGCCTGTCCTGTCCCCATACCACATCTGCACAGTCTAAAGTCTTATGTTCTAAGCATGACAATAATACAAGAGAGATTTTGTTTTCATGGCCACCCACTGCAGCCCAGCCCTAAAACGACCCGGCGCTCACTTCTGCTTAGAGAAATATTCTTTGCTCTTCTGAACATCAGGCTTGATGGTATCACTGCCAGGCTTCCAGCCAGCTGGGCACACTTCCCCATGCTTGTCAGTAAACTGGAAGGCCTGAACCAGTCGCAGAGTCTCATCCACAGAGCGCCCTACAGGAAGGTCATTTACCGTGATCTGCCTAAGGATACCTTTATCGTCAATGATAAAGAGGCCCCTGAAGGAGATGCCTTCATCAGCCTTTAAGACTCCATAGTCCTGAGCAATGGTACGCTTGGGGTCTGATACCAAGGGAATATTCATGGGTCCCAGTCCTCCTTGTTTCTTGGGTGTGTTGATCCATGCCAGGTGACAGAAATGAGAATCCACAGAAGCACCAATCACTTGACAGTTGAGTTTCTTAAATTCTTCTGCCCTGTCACTGAAAGCAATGATCTCCGTGGGGCACACAAAGGTGAAGTCAAGAGGGTAAAAGAAGAACACAATGTATTTTCCTTTGTAGTCAGATAGGCTGAGATCTTTGAACTGGCCATCTGGCATAACAGCCGTGGCTATGAAGTTGGGGGCAGGATGCCCAATTTTGGCATTTCCCGAAGACATCTTGCTATCAGCGGCTCTGAGAGCAAAAAGGCCGAAAACAAGGCAGGAAGAAGACGCCTCCATAATAATTTTTGATGAGCCAGGAACAGGTTTGGGAACCTCTGGATGGGACCAGGTTTTGATACTGGAACTCAAGCACAGAAAAGACCCGACAGCAACATCAAAGGGCATCAGAGGCCATTTGTCCTCTTCTCCCTTTTTTCTCTTGGCAAGTTAAGACTCAACAACTCCTGAAACATCTTCCCTCAAGCACTCTGTCTAGTGGCAGAGAACACAGTGTATTTGGGTGCCACAGAGTTATAGTCACACAATTCTCATGGATGCTATTGGACTTAATTCTCCCAGTCGATAGGATTATTGCCTTTATTTTACATATGACTAAACCTAAAGGAATAACTATTTCAATTTCAGGCGCAAATCCTGTTGTGAAAACCTGTTTCCAAACAGAGTTGGGTTGGGTTAGGGGGTTTGGAGTGTTAATAAATTGTTGAATCATATTTCTGAGAAAGAGCTGGACAGAACAGTGTCTGTATATTCTGTACAAATAAACATAAAATAGGATCAGTTAATAGGGGTTTTTTGTTTTGTTCTGTTTTTTCACATATTGACTCTTGTAAAGTGGTGGTGTCTGCTGAATGCTATGTTAAAGGAGGATTCTTAAGGGAGTCTGGGCCCAAGAAGCAAGGAGTACCTAAATGGATTAGCAAAATGTGTCTAAAGTGGGTGAATGAGAGTTACCATGTCTGCATCTTTGGATTTTGCGGGGGGTATTGAATGTATGTGAATTTTCCTGTGACAAATTGCATTGTTTCATGACATTTTTATACAAGATTACTTTTTAATTAAATCAGTTGTTAACTAATACTGTGGTCTAACTCTGGTGACACAAAAGTAGTTTTATGCAGAGATCCTTTTTGAAATGTTATTTGATTCAGGTTTGAGTTCCACCTCTGACATTGTAACTAGCATTTTAAGTAAAAATTCTGTACCCAGATAGTAACCTGACTAGTTTCATGAGAAATGGGAATAAATATTAATAAAAATAAATGACAGCATTAAACAATAGGACAGTCAGACTTGGGTTTATTTCATGCTGTTAGCCTATCCTTCTAGAAATGAAACAGCATCCTCAGATTATACTCTCTAAATTATTACCTAGTACAAATATTTTGTCTTTTTCATTAAATATCTCTGAAGGACCTAAACCATTCAATATTATTATTGAATTGTAACTATTCAATACAATAAGGTATTAGAAATTTTATAATTAGAAATTTTGTTGATTAACAGAGTGACAATCTGCTAAATCTTAATTGTAAGATTTAATTTTAATTAGTGCTTGATTTAATACAGCAAGTTTTCATTAAATTTCTTTTTGGCTTTTTTTTAAATTTTTTTTATTATGTTCAATTAGCCAGCATATAGTACATCATTAGTTTTTGATGTAGTGTTCAGCGATTCATTAGTTGCATATAACACCCAGTGCTCCTCACCACACGTGCCCCCTTTGATACCCATCACCCAGTTGCCCCATCCCCCCACCCCCCTCCCTACTGTAATCCTCAGTTTGGTTCCTGGAGTCCAGAGTCTCTCATGGTTTGTCTCCCTCTCTGATTTCTTCCCATTCAGTTTTCCCTCCCTTCCCCTGTGGTCCTCTGTGCTATTCTTTATGTTCCACATATGAGTGAAACCATATGATAATTGTCTTTCTCTGCTTGACTTATTTCACTTAGCATAATCCCCTCCAGTTCCATCCATGTCGATACAAATGGTGGGTATTCATCCTTTCTGATGGCTGATTAATATTCCATTGTATTTATGAACCACATTTTCCTTATTCATATTTTTTGGCTAATTTTGAATTCTGCTTTAGAATCCTATAGAAAACTGACAAATTTGTGTGGCAGACTATTTTTAAATAGTCTTGATCTCACAATTATTTTTGTATTTTCTTTGTAGAATAAAGAAATATCTTAGGAAAGGAAATTTGGGTGGGATGAAATTAAATTCAACCTAAAAATTCACTAAATGTCAATGAAGTACTGTTACCTTAAAATAACTTTTTTTCCCCCCTTCTTTAGAATCCAGCAACTATCACAAGAATACTCCTTAGCCACTTCAATTGGGATAAAGAGAAGCTAATGGAAAGGTAAGGAACTATTGTCAGCTTTGTACTTAAAAGTAGCACAGAAAGCTTGTTGAACTGAATTTACAAGAAGCAAATAAGGAATTGATTTATAGACCAGTATATGAAAATAACCAGTGAGCAAGTAGTATGTGCTTTAATTTCTTGTATTCCTCATCTGTAAATTTTGCAATAAACTTAATGTTAAGGGAACTCAGACTTAATGTTCCTTTTATTTTGGAGCTAAGGTGGGGGCTCTCCTTCAGTATCTTCAAAATTACATCATCTTGAGTACTGAGAACTAAAAATGTGTTTTGAAAAAGTGGTCGAGGGGGCACCTGGCTGGCTCAGTTGGTGGAAAATGCAGCTCTTGATCTCAGGGTCCTGAGTTCAAGCCCCAAGTTGGGTGTGGAGCCTGCTTAAAGGAAGAGGATAAAATGCATTTTAAAAAGCACTTGATACAGTCCTCAAACATATGAATAATACCTTCCATTAATTACTTAAAATTTTCTTGCCCATAAAACTTTAAATCTATGTTAAGCATATTAATGACATTTATTCAGTAAAAATAAGTTGCTCAGGGTATCCTGACCATCAAAATAGCTGTTCGGACTGGTTCTCTAATTTCAGGCAGGATGATATTCCATTGAGTATTTTTTTATATTTTCTCTCAAAATGTTTCTAGTTCTAAAAGGGAAGAAATTACAGGACTAGTGAAGGACAATATTACTGCCATTCTTAATCTTTTTTCTTAGACTGAAAATCAGGAGTACTTGTTAAGGTGGTAGGGTGACAGCCTATATTTATTCTGTCAACCATATTCTTCAGTCTAAAATTAGCAATCCTTTAATAAAGAATTAACACTAGTTGGGAATTGAGAACCCCAATATTATGAGAAATAAATGGAAAATACTTCCCATTTGATTTTAAAATTGAAAGAACTTTGCAAAACAGATATTAAATAATACTAAGAGGACTGCTCAGTTTTTTGTGTTTTTTTGTGTGTGTGGTTTTTTTTATAATATTTTATTTATTTATCTGTCAGAGAGAGAGAGAGATCACAAGCAGGGGGAGGAGCAGGCAGAGGGAGAAGCAGGCTCCCAGGACCCTGGGATCATGACCTGAGCCGAAAGCAGACACTTAACCAACTGAGCCACCCAGGCGTCCCTGTTGCTCAATTTCTCACGCATTGCACCCCAACTACAATTTAATAGTAACAAGTAGTAGTTATCAGTTATTGAGCCCTTTGTGCCAGGCATTATTTCATTTTATCCTCCTTATAGCTTTATGGTGTTAGAAACTATTATCCCCACTTAATTGATATGGAAAGTAAGACTTAATATATTTATCTCAGTTTTGTAACACAAGGAGTTAGCACTCAAACTCATGTTTGTTGGACTCCAAAGCTTATGTTCTTAAACATATATAGTTTTCCCAGGGTTCATGAAGAATAAAATGCTCCTGACTGTGATTGCCCCTGCCGCCCCCTGTGGATCTGACCACCTTTTTTGAAGTCAGTGGTATTTCTTAATTTTGGTAACATTTATTTTCTGGCTTATTTTGTGACACTTCTATTAGGAAAAGGAGTTTTCATTATTTATATCTGATATTCTTCTGACTTAACAGTTTGTTTCTTATTAATGTATTTCTTCAAAGAAAATTTTCTCTTATAACACTGTTGATACTGCTGAAAGCATTTTTCAATTAAATACTGTACTTAGATGTGGTAAGTATGAATTAAAAAGTAGCTCCTTGGAAATGTCTGTGTGTGTGAACTTTTCAGTTTCTTTTTGTAATTTCAGTTTTTTGTATATTCTGAAGATTTGTTATTGGGAACCTTTAAATCTTTAAATAGTGTTTTTAAAACCAATATGCAATATCTTTTTGTCTCATTTAATGAGTTTCACATTATACTCTATGTTTGATATTAACACTGCCACACTTTATGATTACTAATACGTTTAGATTTAATTACTGCCATTGTAAGTTGTGCTTTGTATTTATTATGTTTTCTATTTGGTTTTTTGTTGCCTTGATACCAAGTCTTTCTCCCCCTTTGTCCCCCCCAATCTCAGAGTTACATGTTTTATTTCAGTTTTTCTAGTGGGCACCTTTATGAGCACTTTTACTAACATATATTTAACTTTTTTTTTCCTTTTGGCTAGTCTCTTGCATCCCACCGTTTTCTCCAAATTTACTTTTTTCTCCCCAGAATATATCTTTAGTCATTTAAGTCATTTCATATGTATTAAAATTTTTAAGGACTCTAAGAGAAATCCTTAATATTCTGAAATTTTGGGTAGTTTTTGAAAGCATATTCAGTTGGGCTCTTTAAGTCTGAGAACTAATATTTTTGGTTTGGGGAAATTCTTAGCTATTATTTCTTCTTTTCTTGATTCTCTCAGTGCTTTCTGGAATCCCTGTTAGTCACATGTTGAAATTTCTGGATCCCTTTTGGAAATTAATTTTAATTTTTTTTCAAGATGTTTTTTCTGTACTTGTTATCTTTGTCTTTCTACTCTGGTCTGTGAAGTTCCTCATGTTTATCTTTAATTCACTAACTTGCGTTTCTTTTTGCACGCATTGTGCTATTGAGCCATCTTGAATTGTTTAGTTCAACGGTATCCATTTTATTTATTTTAGTAACTTAATTCTTGTTTTGTGGATGCTCCTTTCCTTATCTCCCTTGGCACATAATTCTTTCTACACTAATGTGTTTTCTTCTAGACTGTTTATCAGTAAACAGAGAGAATTTAAATTATGTATTGGTATTTGGTATGGTACCTTTCAGAGTATGTTATTTTCAAATTGGTCAAATTTAGGCTATAATAAATTCCAGTAAAAATCAATATGCATTCTATTTTCACATTTTCAAGTAACTCATTATCCAAAAATGATTATGATTAAACAGTGACAGTACAAATGTAGGATATGGCTGAAGAGATACAGGGGAATTTGCAGGCTTAGTATCTTTATAAGAAAAAGAAAAAGAGGTAGAAAACAAAGCCTTTGAAACGGGAAATTAGAAAAACACAAACCCAAAGACAGTAGAATAAGTACTTAAGATAAAAGCAACATAATTGAAATAGATAACAAAAATACATAAAACAAAAACATCTTTGAAAATGATTTTTTAAAAGGCGAATATCAAGAGAATGAGAAGCAAGCCATATACCTGGAGAAAATATTTGTGAAAGATACCTGATAAAGACTTTCCAAAATATACAAAGAACTCCTGAAACTCACTAATTAAAAAAAAACCCAGTGGGCAAAAATCTGAATAGACAATGCATTAAAGAAGATAGGCAGGTGTTAAATAAGCATATGAAGAGATACTCAACGTCATATATTATCAGGGCATTGCTAATTAAAACAAGATACCACTGCATACCTATTAGAATGGCTAAAATCCAAAAACACTGACACTACGAAATACTGATGAGGATGCAGAGCAACAAGAACTCTCATTGCTGGTGGGGATGCAGAATGGCATAGCTGCTTTGCTTTCAGTTTGGCAATGTCTTAGAAAACTAAATATACTCTTTCGATAGGATCCAGCAGTCATACTTTTTGGTGTTTACCCAAATGAGCTGAAAGCTTGTGTCCACACAAAAACCTGTCCATGAATATTCATAGCATTTTTATTTATAATTGCTTAAACTTGGAAACTATCAAGATGTCCTCCAGTTGGTGGATGGATGAATAAACTGTGGTACGTCCAGACACTTGAATATTATTTCGTGCTAAAAAGAAATGAGCTATGAAGTCATGAAAAGATATGGAGAAACTTTAAATGCATGTTACTAAGTGAAAGAAGCCAATCTGTAAAGGCTACATACTGTATGATTCCAACTATATGATATTTTGGAAAAGGCAAAACTACAGAGACAGTAAGGTCAGTGGTTGCCAGGGGTTAGGTGGAGGGAAGGGTGAATGTATAGAGCAAAAAGGATTTTTAGGGCAGTGAAACTATTCTGCATGAAACTGTTATGTTGCATATATATCACTGTACCTTTGTCCAAACCCATAAAATGTACAACACAAATGTGAATCCTAATGTAATCTGTGGACTTTGGATGATAATGATGTGTCGATGTAGATTCATTGATTCTATCACATGTGCCACTCTGGTATGACTTGTTGATAGTGGGTCAGGTTGTGTGTGGGGGGCGGGCAAGGGGTAAATGGGAATGCTGTGTACTTTCTGCTGAGTTTTGCTGTCAGCCAAGATTGTTCTTAAAAAAGTAAAAGCTATGTCGGAAAGGGTGAGGAAGTAAACCATTGGCAAATACGATGGGGGTAGGGGAGAAAGGCACAAATAAACAACATTGGGAATAATGCATAATTATAGATAGGAAAAATATTTCAGAATTATAAATAAATACTGAGTACCACTTTTACCAATATATTTGAAAGCTTAGAAATGGAAATTACTTCATTGTCCCCCAAGAAGTAGAAAAATAACCATGGAAAAATGTAGTAAATATTTACTAAAAGATCCTTCTCCTCCAAAAACCACTAGATGATTTTATGGTCAAGTTCTATGTAATAAACCATCAAGGAACTGCAAGTTTCTATTGAGAATTATTTCAGAACATAGAAAAAGAGAAGACATCATTAATTCCTATTAGCCAAATCAGAATAACTCTTGTTACAAAATTTGAGAAAGACTGCATAAGATATAAATCACCTTTATTATGAACATAGCCGTTGAATTCATAAATAATATTTAAATTGGAAGAATTAATGGTCTAGTAGATTTCTCCTAGGAAAGCAAGAATATGTCACCATTAGGGAAAAAATAATTCATCTATAGTATTTACTACTTTTTAACGGGTTAGTGATACCCATGATTTAGAAAAAAAACAATTTTTAACAAACTAAGAAGGTAATTTCTCAGTGTCATGAAAGGCATCAGCTATAATCCAAAGCAGAATTATCCTTAATTTTGAAACATTGGAAGGATGTCCAATAAAATCAAACAGGGTACTGGCTGTCACCAGCATTTAAAAGTACCGGAAGTTCTGATAACTGTTATTTAAAATAATACATAGAAAATTAAATAAGTGGTATAAAAATTGGCGATGGGAGTATTTGGATTATATTTAGATTTTTCTTTATACTTTTATGTATTCTGTGAACTTCCTTCAGTAATCCCAGGAGAAGTGTTATAATAACACATTAACTATGTAATTCAGAAAATAAGAACTCATTTGTAATGAAAACATTTATTTAAAAAAAGAAGAGAGGGGCGCCTGGGTGGCTCAGTTGGTTAAGCGACTGCCTTCGGCTCAGGTCATGATCCTGGAGTCCCGGGATTGAGTCCCGCATCGGGCTCCCTGCTTGGCAGGAAGCCCTCTTCTCCCTCTCCCACTCCCCCTGGTTGTGTTTCCTCTCTCACTGTCTGTCTCTCTGTCAAATAAATAAAAATTTAAAAAAAGGAAGAGAAATTTTTGTAGACCATATAATCATCTACCTGGGAAACCCTAAAGAATGAACTGATAAACTATTAAAGTGGTTGCGCATTAGAATCACCTGAGAACTTTAAAGAACACCAATGCCTAGGCCCCTTTCCATTCTTTCTCCTTCCCCATCCCTTAATACCCTTTTGGAAAATGAGAAGAAACTCAGAATGTGAGTGACACTGTGCATCTTCCTTTCCTTTAGTATAAAAATGAAGGTGTACTCGTATGACAATCTTGTAACAATTTAGGATCCCAGGAATCATAAGAAAAGTTAGACAGTATAGCCAATAATTTTGTTACATTGCTTGCTTGCTTGCTTTCTGGGCGGGGGGCACAAGCAGGGGGCAGTGGCAGAGGGAGAAGCAGGCTCCCTGCTGAGCAAGGAGCCCGACACGGGGCTCAATTCCAGGACCCTGGGACCACGACCCGAGCTGAAAGCAGACATTTACTCAACCGAGCCACCCAGGCGCCCCTACGTAGCCTTTTTTTTTTAAGATTTTATTTATTTATTTGACAGAGAGAGACACAGAGAGGGAACACAAGCAGGGGGAGTGGGAGAGGGAGAAGAGGCTTCCCACGGAGCAGGGAGCCCAATGCGGGACTCGATCCCAGGACCCTGGGATCATGACCCGAGCCGAAGGCAGACGCTTAATGACTGAGCCACCCAGGTGCCCCCTAGATAGCATTTTTTTTTTAAAAAATCGTACTTCCCAGGTGGTAACACAATATATTCAAGCATCATTTCTATTCGTTTTGACATCCTTAAAGAGAAGTCTTACCCTAGGCAAAATTGTGAAGTACTTCAAATTCTGTCATCTCTTTCTGCTGTCTTTCCTCATTTCCATATACCAGGCATATTAATTTTTTGTTCGTTTGTTTATTCATTAGGGAGCCCTAGTCCCTGCCATGGAGGAGGACCTTACGGTCTAGTGAGGGCCATAGAGCTATAAGATTTCTTGCCAATAATTCTTTTTTTTTTCCAAGATTTTATTTATTTATTCATGAGAGACAGAGGGAGAGAGAGGGAGAAGCAGAGGGAGAAGCAGGCTCCCAAGGAGCAGGGAGCCCGATGCGGGACTCGATCCCAGGACCCTGGGATCATGACCTGAGCCGAAGGCAGATGCTTAACCATCTGAGCCACCCAGGTGCCCTCTTGCCAATAATTCTTATTTTTCTCCAGACTTCCAGTCCATGGTTTAAACAAATTTGTCTTGACCCCAAAACCAAGTAATTTGTTCTTTTAAAAATACATTTTGGTGAAGGTGGTGAGGGGTTAATGGAGAAGTGACCATTGAAATTTTTTGATGTCATCTTTTCTCTCTCATAGCAGCTTTCCAGGCCTTTGCCATTTTCTTTCCTGCCCAGCCTTCTGACTTTTTACTATGTAGACTAATTTCTTTTCTGTTGTATAAATTAAATAGAATTTTCTCTATTCACTAGATTTCTTCCCATGCTCCTCCACATGAAGCAGAACAACAAATCAGAGAATCAGAAGTGCAGCAACAACTCTATCTGCCCTTCTACTTCTAAACTTTAAAGGCTAACCTTTCCATCTGGGCTTTGATCTTACAGTTTTTGTGGGATGTTGCTTCCATTATTTCATCTGTCATTATCTTGAGCCCTCTCCTTTCCTGGTATATCAGTCAGGGTTTTTAGTTGTAAATATACTTGAAGAGGATAGGTGAAAATGACATTAAAGATGGGAAAATCAGCCAGTAAGTGAAGACTATGCATCCAGGAAAAGTGCCCAAATCATAGTGTCAGACTATTTTAGTAAATGTGCTATTGCTCTTGCCATTGGTCACAGGCATCACAGCTCATATCATGAATATTGGGCAAGTGACAGCACAACTAGTATTTCTGCTGTTTTGGCCTCTGAAAGATGGATGTATCCTACCCCTTTGACAGAATGAATTCCTCATCAACTCTTCAAGTACTGTGCTTTTCATAACTATAGGTCACCCTGCTCCTTCTAGGCCTGAATCCTTTCAGCAGGAGAGACTGGGAAAGTGAGTTGTCCTTTTTTTCCCTTTCTTTTTATCACAAGACTTTTTTTTAATCTTAGATTTTTTTATTATTTCTATTGAAATATAATGTACAATGTTATGTTAGTTTCAGGTGTACAACATAATGATTCAGCAATTCTATATATTACTCAGTGGTTACCATGATAAATGTAGTTACCCTGTGTCACCATGTAATGTTATTACAATATTGCTGACTATATTCCCTGTGCTGTACTTTTTCATCTCTGTGACTTAACTCGTTTTATAACTGGAAGTATGTACCTATTTTGCCCATTCTTCCCACCCACCTCCCCTGACAAGACATTTAAAATCCAGCTTCTGGCGCGCTTGGGTGGCTCATTCGGTTAAGCTTCTGACTCTTGATTTCGGCTCAGGTCATGATCTCAGGGTCATGAGATCGAGCTCCACATCAGGCTCCCTGCTCAGTGGGGAGTCTGCTTCTCTCCTTCTGCCTCTCCCTCTGCCCCTCTCCCTGCTTGTGCTCGCTCTCTCTCTCTCTCTCTCAAATAAATGAACCTCTGAAAATCCAGCTTCTGTCTGCCTTTCTTTTATCTTTATTTCTGTTCTCATATTATACTTTAGTAGTACACAGCTTTTAAGATGTCACCAAATTCATTTTTGTGTTGACTCAACTTTGCAATTGTTTCCTTTGTCTGACATGGGGCTTCTGTGGATATCTATGTAGGCTGTTAGCTACAAAGCCCTAGGGAGCACTTTTGGAACTGTACTGTCATTGGCCCATGCCTGGCATGCCTTCCATATTGTCCCTTTTCCTAATTGTTTTTTTTTTTTTTAAGATTTTATTTATTTATTGACAGAGAGCGCGAGAGAGCACAAGCGGGGGAGTGGCAGGCAGAGGGAGAAGCAGACTCCCCACTGAGCAGGGAGCCCTATGCGGGGCTCTATCCCAGGACCCTGGCATCATGACCTGAGCTAAAGGCAGCCACCTAACTGACTGAGCCACCCAGGAGCCCCCTTAATTGTTCTTTAAATAAAGCTTTAACTTAAGCTTTATTTCTAAGATGGCTATTCTTATTTCTCAAGACAGTTAATCACTTCTTCATTGGCCCTTTTATATGTATTTGATATAATATTTAAATGCTTTCGTTAGACTTGTTTGTGCTTAAGAACTATCTTACTCATCTTCCATTACTAGTACATAACACAATTCCTAATATGTAGTCAGTGATTAGTAAATATTTTAGTTCAACCATTTCTAGGTTTTCTTTTTTATAATATGCATGTAATTTCTGTAAATTATGACAAGCATGTAAATCAGATTTCAATATGTCAGGAACTAGAGACAACTGCCCCCCCGCCCCCAAATCAAGCTTTTTTAGAGTTGATGACAAGTAAAAAAAAATAAATAAGTATCTTCTCTATAAGATTGGTGTTAATGAGTTAACTGGTATATTTGAGGTAAGGGGAAATAAATAGGTGGTCGATGACTCACTGCTTTTCATGGACAGGTATAATCAAAGAATCTTGAAGATTGATTTCAGTGCAGACTATGTTGCAAATAGCTTTCCGGTTTTCATTCTGAAGCATTAACACCATTTAGTGAATAGTTACTAGAACCAGTACTTGTATGTTATCATGATGGTACGGAACTTTTCTTAGCCACATTACTAATAATACATTGTTTCACAGTTAAGTTCTGAGATGTGAGAGTAAATTTGGTTTGTCAGAAACTAGGCTTTTGTGATGGCATTCATCACTCTAATATAATATAGTGGGTTTTTACTGTTTAAACAGTTTAGATGTTATCGGGGAGCATGTATGGAAAGCGGCAAATGTACCTTCTTATTATACTATAGTGGTTAAGAACATGGAATCTCTGCTCCACCACCTAGCTGTATGAACTCGGAGCAGTTTTCTCCATTAGTTACTTCATCTGACGTTATTCTGTTGTCCCTAGTCTGCCTATCTTACTACTTCATAAATTTCAAGAATGTTTTTGAATATCAGCTGTGTAAAAGACATTGAGCAGAGGTTTGGTGATGAAGAGGTACACAGAACAGTGTATCATACACCATTTTGCCCTTAAGGTACTTATAGATAAAACTTTAAAGGAATACCTAAAAGGTTCTTTCTGGCTCAGGTAGGAAAGGATTTATTGATGAGATGGCATTTGATTGGGCTTGGGAGAGCAGGCAAAGTGGGAACCTGGGCATTTCAGGTTCAGGAATCAAGTCGGGGGAAGGGGGTAGTTTAAGGAGCATATGTTGTATGGTAATGGGATTTAGAGTAACTGGAGTACAAGAAAGATAGAAGGAAAATGATGGGGCATGTTTAGTAGGAAGCACACTGTGGAGGACCTTGAATTCTAAGCAAGTGAACTTGGCTTTTTTTCCTATTAAGCAGAAAGGTTTGAAGGTTGTTTTATGGAGAAATGTGATATAAGGGCATTATTGCAGTAAAAAAATGTGACAGTATGAGCTGATTCTCCATCGGCAGGATGACCCATTGGAAAACTATTTTAATAACCCAGGTAAAAGGAAAATGTTGGCTTGACTTAGGATGGTGATGGTTAATTGAAAGCAGAGTGGGTGGAAGAGATGTTAAGGTGGAGTTTTAACTGTGACAGAGAAAATATGAGACTCTGGGAAACTCCTGGTAATTTGGACCATTCTATCCACTAGATATAGTAACGAAATCTGTATGATATTGAAACATCTTTTAAAAATCAAGAATATCTGGAGCTTCTGGGTGGTTCAGTCAGTTAAATGCCTTCAGTTCAGGTCATGATCCTGGGGTCCTGGGATCAAGCCCCACATTGGGCTCCTTGCTCATTGGGGAGCCTGTTCCTCCCTCTCCCTCTGTCCCTCCTCCCTGCTCGTGCGCTCTCTCTTGCTCTGTCTCAAATAAATAAAATCTTTTTTAAGAATCAAGAATATCAAAAAAATTAGTAAAATAGGAATTAGAGGGTTAAGGCCTTAGAGAATATGGAAATCTAGAGAGATGAGCCAAGCATTCCAGTCTGCTTTGCACTGGAAGTATATTCTGATCTAGGAGAGGTAGCTAAAGTAGCTGTGATTTTTATTGGCCCTTTAATTAGTGGGGGGGAAGGTTGGAGTCTTAGGCCCACCAAGAATAAGGATTAGATAAACCAGTTCTTCTAAAGATTAAAGATAGTATTCATGTCATCTGGGTACCCTAGAAAACCTTAAACCTTGAATGTAGATTAAGATGGTCCCAGACTGTTAATGTATCCAGGCATTTGACACAAACAAATAAAAATCTCTTCTAGGAAAAGAACATTAAGGCCTCAAACTACTTCCCCAAATTATTTTTTTTAATTAAAACATAACAACTTGGGACTCCAGATACTAGAATTGTCAGAACTGGATCAAATGGGTATACCATCAACAGGGAACTAGAAAGTATGAGCTATCTTAAAGATATGAAAAAGATTTTTTCTTTTATTATTAATTTATTTTTAGTTTATTGTGTTTTATTTTTTCAATTCATAATTCCATTTCTTTATATGCAGCTCATATGGGTATGGAACCAGTGTCAAATTAAACACTGAAAGCAGCTATTGAAATAAGTCAAGTGTAAGTGTTGAAACTGCTTGTTAGGAAGCAGTTTCAGCAGTTTCAGGAAGATCTGGTTCCAGCAAGGTTAGGAAAACAACTCGAAAAAGACAATTTCTATAACTAAACAAAATAAGCAAAATTAACTCAGTGAATTAATTGAACAGCATATTGGACAAAGCTAAAGAGAGGCTTAGTGTACTGGAAGATCAGACCAAACCACTATCTAAATTAAGTATATACACCAAAAGATGGAAAATGCAGAAGAGAAGTTAAGAAATGTGGAGGATATGGGCGCCTGGGTGGCTCAGTTGGTTAAGCGACTGCCTTCGGCTCAGGTCATGATCCTGGAGTCCCGGGATCGAGTCCCACATCGGGCTCCCTGCTCGGCAGGGAGTCTGCCTCTCCCTCTGACCCTCTTCCCTCTCGTGCTCTCTATCGCTCTCATTCTCTCTCTCTCAAATAAATAAATAAATCTTTAAAAAAAAAAAAAAATGTGGAGGATATAACGAGAAGATCTTAACTGAGTTTTAGGAGAGAATGAGCCAAAGGTAGTATTTGAAGACATAATGGCTGATAATTTTCCAGTTTGGTGAGAGAAAAAAAACGCCACAGAGTTTAAGAAGCCTAATAGTTCCCATGCATAATAAATACTGTTTCATTGATTCTAAGATATTTTATTGTGCTTAAAATTTGAATGCATCTTTCAATTGATGGCAACTTGTAAGTCCAACAAGATTGATAGACTGACCTATGTGAAAATTTTCCCATTTCACTTTCTGGTAAGATCATGAAATTTCAGGTCCAAAGCATTTTAGATTTCATGAAATATGGTAAAAAGAAATCCACATATTTTTTTCTGAAATCCACATTTTAAAACATCATAGTACAACTACAGAAACAACAGCAAAAATAGACAATCATGAAAGCTAGATACAAGGACGATTACTTTCAAAGAGTAAAAATTTGTGTATATATTATGTACATAGAGAAAAAAATATATAGAAAGTATATACTTATATATTCTTTTTAGAGAACAGCTGACTTAACAGCAACAGTGGAAGTGATAGTAAGAGGATACCTCAGTAGGTTGAAAGACAAATGCCAATTTAGAATACTGGGTTCAGGGGCGCCTGGGTGGCTCAGTCGTTAAGCATCTGCCTTTGGCTCAGGTCATGATCCCGGGGTCCTGGGATCGAGCCCCGCATTGGGCTTCCTGCTCCGTGGGAAGCCTGCTTCTCCTTCTCCTACCACCCTTGCTTGTGTTCCCTCTCTCGCTGTGTCTCTCTCTGTCAAATAAAATCTTAAAAAAAAACAAAACAAAACACTGTGTTCATGGAAAATGTTTTCATAAACAGTACCATCTTTTAATTAGTATAAATGCTTTTATGTTGTAACTAACCTTTGTATTCTTTTAAGTCAACATTTTAAGTTCTACCAATGTTGTCAGAGTGTCACATGTTCATAATGTTATTTAAGCAACTATTTTAATATTAAGGGGGAAATCGTGGAATGCAGTCTAAGTTGTGCTTATAAGGAAAGTAATGAACTAAGCTTTCATCTTTTTTTTTTTTTTTAAGAGACACATTTATTCAGCGTCATGATCAGACTATTACATTTAGCAATCAACAGCATGGGTGCAAAAAAAAAAAATCTACATTAAAACCCTTTGTTGGAATGCTTTACACTTTCCACAGAACAGAAACTAAAATAACCTGTTATACAATTAGTCACAAATACAGTCCTCGAGTTTTTTGCCCATACACATGAGTATTGTCTAAAACATGTCTTCTTTGTAGCAGCTAGGCCCTGCCACCACGGTGCTTCGCTGAGTTCACAAATCTGTTGTAACCTGTAGCTTCCCTGTCACTTCTCTGGCTCTCCTCTCCTGCTAAGCTTTGTTTCCTGGCAGTAATTAAAACCTTCTGCCACTGCCATAGCTACTGCTGCTGCTGGAACCACCATAGCCACCTTGGTTTCGTGGTTTGGCAAAGTATTGGCCTCCACCACCATAGGGGCCAGAGCTTCTGCCTCCAAAATTTCCTCCTTTCATGGGTCCAGAATTTGAGGATTGATTGTTGTAATTGCCAAAATCATTAGAGCTTCCGCCACCTCCAGGGTTGCTTCCATCATGACCAAATCCGTTATAGCCATCCCCACGGCCACCATAGCCACCACCGCCTCGACTGCCACCAGAGCCACCTCGACCACTGAAGTTCCCTCCACGACCAAAGTTGTCATTCCCACCAAAACCACCTCCACGACCACCACCAAAGTTTCCAGAACCACCACTTCGACCTCTTTGGCTGGATGAAGCACTAGCCATCTCTTGCTTAGATAGGGCTTTCCTTACTTCACAGTTGTGGCCATTCACAGTATGGTATTTTTGAATGACAATCTTGTCTACAGAGTCATGGTCATCAAATGTTACAAAAGCAAAACCTCTCTTTTTGCCACTGCCTCGGTCAGTCATGATCTCGATCACTTCAATTTTCCCATACTGTTCAAAATAATCTCTTAGGTGATGTTCTTCAGTG
This sequence comes from Zalophus californianus, assembly GCF_009762305.2. Lineage (NCBI taxonomy): Eukaryota > Metazoa > Chordata > Mammalia > Carnivora > Otariidae > Zalophus > Zalophus californianus. The sequence continues at coordinate 111,820,724 of NC_045600.1, forward strand.
TCTTCTTTAATGCCACCAACAAAAATCTTTTTCACAGTTAAGTGGACACCAGGTCTTTGAGAATCTTCTCTTGAGACAGCCCTCTTTGGTTCCACAACTCTTCCATCCACCTTGTGTGGCCTTGCGTTCATGGCTGCATCCACCTCCTTCACAGTGGCATATGTGACAAACCCAAAGCCTCTGGAGCGCTTGGTGTTTGGATCTCTCATTACCACACAGTCCGTAAGCGTTCCCCATTGCTCAAAATGGCTCCTCAGACTCTCATCGGTTGTTTCAAATCTCAAACCTCCGATGAAGAGCTTCCGCAGCTGTTCAGGCTCTTTGGGAGACTCTGACTTAGACATGACGGCGGTGGGAGGGGAGACTTAAACGATGCTTACTCTGCGGCGTCCACGGGCAGAAAGCGAACTAAGCTTTAATCTTAAGTCTCAAGTAATGAACTAGACATTTCACAATAGAAAACGAGCAATAAAGTAAATTCAGAGAAATTACAAGAAGAAATAACAGTGCACAGAATTTAATAAAACAGAAAAGAAACATACAGTAGAGTGGCTCAAGGAACCAAAAGATTTTAAAGACCGATTAACAACCCAGGTGAGATTAATCAAGAAAAATCACTAATATCAGGAATGAAAAAGAATGTCACTTTGAATCCTGCAGATATTTAAAAAAAAAACTTCTGAGGTATTGTGGATAACTGTGTCAAAATTTGAAATTTTAAACGAAATGGATAAATTCTTAGAAGTTTGCAATTTATTGAAATTGACAAGAAATAAATAGAAAACCTATATGAGCTATCACTATAAAGTCAGAGTTTCTGTAAAGAAAAGTCTAAGTCCAGATGGATATACTGGAAAGTTCTACCAACACTTAGTGAGATAGTAACTCCAACGTTATATTCTGTAACCTTGGATTCTTTTAGAAAACAAAATGAGTGATCCCCCATTTTCATAAGGCTGTCACAGCTTTGATTCCAAAACCCCAAACCCACAGCTTTGATTCCAAAACCCAACTGAAACATTACTTGTTAGTTTCTTTCATTTATATAGGTGCAAAAAATAAAACCCACAATATTTGCAAATTATATAGTTCAGCAGTACATAAAAAGGATAATAACCCAGCCTGGACAACTCTGATTTATCCCAGGAATCCTAGGTTTGTTTAGCCTGGAACAATTCAGTATGGTCACTTGAACAAATTTTAATGAGAAAAACATTTCAATAGAGAGGAGCTGTTCCTAAATATCAGTCATCATTCATGATTTTAAAAAGAAGACATTAGGAAAATAGGCACAAAAGGGAAGTATATTAATCTAGTAAATCTATAAAAACACCTGTAGGAGATATCATAGTTCATGCTGAAATGTTGAAAAAAATTCCTTTTTAGATAGAATTCAAGACATGGATATCTGTTATTTTCACTTCTGTTCAACATAATACTGAGGATGATCCTAGCCAGTAGTATAAAGTATCATAGCTGTAAGGGAGATGATAATTAATATTCACTGATGATATGAATTGTGTACATAGGAAATCCAAAGGAATCTACAGATAAGTTAATTTAGAAAGACTGTAAAAATGTTTTATTATTTTTTTCTGTTCATATTTACACACATATCTTTGACCCAATAATTCCACTTCCAGGTATGTACCTAGTAGAAAGAAATATGCACATCTAAATTGAAAGTCATAAGCATGCTCATAGCATTATTTATAATAACTCCAACCTACGAACAACCCTATAATTATGGTTATAATTGTGGTATATTTCTGTAATAACTTCAACAAAAAATAAATTAGAGCTGCAACTGACTACATAGATGAATCTTAAAAACCATCATATCGAGTGATAGGAAGGCCTCTAAATACCTTATGTCCTATATGATTTTGTTTATACGCAATTCAAAAACAGGCAAAACTAAGCCATATTGTTTAAGGATGCATATTTAGGTGGTAAAACTATAAAGAAAAATAGGATAGTGATTATACCTCAGGGGAAGAGGAGTTTGTTACTGAGAAGGGATGTTGGAGTGTTTCTGAAGCACTAGCTGTATTCTAGTTCTTGTCCTAGGTTGATTATACATAGGTGTTTGCTTTATAACAATTTGTAAGCTGCCCATTGATGTGTATGCACTTTTCTAGAATTGTGTTATATCACAATAAAAATAACTTTAAAACACATTTGTACACAGAGGAAAAGGAACAACCTTAAAAGGGAAAGATCTGGTTTGTTTTCTGGATTGTTTTAGGTTTAATAGTGTCTTTGGTTACCAGAAGTAAATCAACATTTTGCCAAGACAGTTTCCTCACTGCCTTCCTGGGCTCTAGTATCACATCCGTCCTAAACTTGGACCATGTCAGCTCATTTTATCAACCTCCACTACCTTTCTGGTTCCTACCACATCAAAGCTGTACCCTCAGACTTTTGAAAACCTTCGATACCTTCACTCTGTTCTGTATGTCTCTACTTACTTCTCTACGTTCTGTCAGGATGCCCTTGACTATTCAGGCCCCGATCTTCTCAAGAGCTGTATTTTATACAAATTCAGAGAGCATCAGTAATATTTCTTTCTGGGGTTGTACTCACAGACGTCATGTACAATCCTGTATCATATGCAACTCATCTGATCCCCCTAGGATCACCTTAATGTCTGAATTCTTAACACATTTACTGGTAAGTCATTTTAACTTCTTGAAGTTAGTTGCTGTTTTCTATACATAACTGACATTCTCCTCCTCCCTTTTGTACACTTAGCATGTCGTATTGAAATAGTTGTCCATCTCTTTTCTTCACAGCCATAAACACTGCCACTGACCAGCACAGTTCCCACGTGGAGTTACTTCATATGTGAGGGAACTGTGTAAAAATGGATATTAAATATATACTGTCCTGTATTTTGATGCCTTATTCTTAGTTTTAGCATAGCTAGATTTTAAATATACTTTTTTGGTTTATAAGCTTTCAACATTTATGACTTAAGGACTTCATTAAATATATTGAGACATCGTTATCAAAATAATAAAATACCATTTTAAAATATTTTGTATGTATTTTTCATATTTCTCTTTAGTTGGAATCAGATCCACTATTGCATGAAACAAGTAGTTTGTTTCATTTTACTTACTAAGTTGTGCTGCTTCTGTGTAGCAGGAGGAAAAGACCATTGAGCAGAGGAGAGGGTGTAGACATTTCCCTTGCATGCACATATTTGGACAGAGGGCACAGAAGCCACTGTCTTCGTTTTCTTTGAAGTAAAATAGTCATTTCAGAAAATAATATTGGTTCTTGTCATTTTGGGGGCCATAGATCTTTTGGGAAAATAGTAAAAGCTTTGAAGCTTTTCCTCAGGTGGGGGTGGTGTGGAGAAATGCACATGTGTAAATAAGTTGTAAAGTTTTGGATATTGTAATGTTTTTGAAGATTCAGAAGCTTTAGGTTAGAAGAATTAGGTAAATTGAAATAATTCTAATCAAGCCAGGGAACGTGGACAGCTGCCTGTGAGGGAATAGTCATTAGTTTCTTCTTAAAATATTTGGCATAGTTTCAGATCTACCTTAAAAGTTTGTATGAGAATAAAATTTATTTCTCAGAAAACCCTTTTGATTAGCAAAATGTTGATAATGGTCAAAGCTGGATGAAGGGTATGTGGGAGTTCAATTTACTGTTCTTTCGACTTTAGTATATTTAAATTTTTTTGTAATGGGGTGTGAGTCTTTTGGGAAGATGACATAGATTATTGTGTTTCTGTTACAATTGTGCTAGTTCAGGCCTAGAAGGAGTTATCTTGCATCTGTTTCACTGAGGTTCATTTCTTAATATATTTGCTTTTGTCGTGGCTCAGAACCAGAAAGGATAAAGTATGAAGGAACAAATGGCAGAAAGTTTTTCAAAAATTATGCAATAAGATAAAGAAGAATGAAACCTTGCCATTTGCAACAACATGGATAGAGCTAGAGAGTATAAATGAGTCAGAGATAAATACATATGATTTCATTCATATGCGGAATTTAAGAAACAAAAGGAGCAAAGGGAAAAAGCGACAGAGGCAAACCAAGAAATAGACTCTTAACTATAAAGAACAAACGGGTGGTTACCAGGGGGGAGGTGGGTGCGGGGTTGGGTTAAATAGGTGATGGGGATTAAGGAGTACCTGTGTTGTGATGAGCACTGGGTATTATATGGAAGTGTTAAATCACTATATTGTATACCTGAAAGTAATATTTACACTCTATGTTAACTTTAAACTTCAAAATAAAAACTTTAAAAAGTTATGTAATAACGGGGTGTCTGGCAGCTCAGTCAGTAGAACATGTGACTCTGGATCTCAGGGTCGTGAGTTCAAGCCCCATGTTGGGTGTAGAGACTATTTAAAAATGTAGTCTTTAAAAAAAAAAAAACAAAATTTTTGTACTGCAACTTGTTTAGTAGCTTCTTTGTTAAGTGGTCTCTTGCTCAGCAGTAAGCAAGCTCAGGATCATGCGTTTTTTGTTTTTTTTTTTTAATTAGGTTGATTTTCTCATAGGAGAAAAGTCTTATAATCTCAGAAAGTATTTTTAAAAAAAATACATGACCGGGGCACCTGGGTGGCCCAGTGGGTTAAGCATCTGCCTTTGGCTCAGGTCATGATCCCAGGGTCCTGCTGCCTCCCCTGCCCCGCCCTCTCTCTCTCTCAAATAAATAAAATCTTTAAAAAAAATAAATACATGACCAGTATGTTTATTTTGCTATAAACCACATAAATACATTAATATTAAAATGAGAACTAAACTTTTTAGATTAGCATAAAAAAGCACAAAACTTTTAAAACAAGTTTTTATAGACATCTTTTTTCTTATGAGGGCCAAAAGTCTTCCTTAGAAAAAAGATTTTCTATCCCTAAGTCCTTACTTTTCTATCCCTAAGTTTTAGTTCTCTGGAATTCTGAACTTTACCTGGTACAGGTTCATATGTGTACCAGTCATTTTACATTCTCACTTTAGTCCTTCTTTTAAAAGAATACCATTAAAAACCACATTCTACTTGAAGAGCCCTTTTTAGATTTAAATTTTTATCAAAGTAACAGGTTTTTAAAAGTCTAATAGTTTTAGTGTTTTAAATGACAACTCTTGCTCCAGATCTTCAGTTTTAGTCAATCTCATTCCCTAGAAGAGAGAACTGTTGTTGGCTTTACTATTTCTTATACTACTATACTGCATCTCCTGGCTTCTTTCTATGAAATATGAGGATTAAGCTTTGAAACTAATGTTTATATGTGGGAAAGCCTTCTCTCTTAGTGTATTTTTTACTCTGTTGTTCAGTTGTACCGTTCTAAGACTCCTTCATAGTCTATTATTTTTGCTTTTCATAAATATCACAGTTTTTATTCATCCATATGATTTAAACAAACTTAAGCTGTTCCTTTGCTCCTTTGACATTTTTGCCCAAGGATACTTTTTCTAAAAGTAGAAAAATTACACCATTAGAAGCAGGTTAATAGGACCCAAAGAATAGTTGAAATCGCAATTCCTGGAAGAGATGTTGGAGTCACAGACCTTTTTCAGTGCTTTATCAGAACTATAATTAAGGTATAGGATAATTGTGACCTTTTGAAATTGAAGTCTGGTACCCATGAAATGCCACACGAGAATAATGAAGTAAAATAAAAGTGTGTGTACATGCATGTTATACATGGACATATATAATTATTTTTATTCGTTTTCATGTATGTGTGTGTTTTTGTTCCCTCTTAGACTATAGCATTAGATAACGGACTTGTTACAAATAATACATAATGGGAACATTAAAAACCTGTAAGGATTGAACTCTGAACAGCCTCAGAACATACAGTAGAAAAGCACACTATATAACTTTAAATTAGCTTAACCTTTTTGCTTTTCTGATTCTGTTGTGAAAATAAGTACGTCTTCAACAGTGGTCTTTTTATGAAGTGTGAAGATGTAGAGGCTTTTTTTTTTTAAAGATTTATTTATTTGAGAGAGCAAGAATGAGAGAGAGATTGAGAGAGAGAGCACATGAAAGGGGGGAGGGTCAGAGGGAGAAGCAGGCTCCTCGCTGAGCAGGGAGCCCGATGCAGGACTCGATCCCAGGGTCCTGGGATCATGACCTGAGCCGAAGGCAGTCGCTTAACCAACTGAGCCACCGAGGTGCCCAATGTAGAGGCTTTTAAGGTAAACTCCTAATGGCAAAATTAAATATTGAAGTGGCAAACAATGATGCTACCATCATTCAGAATTCAAAAAGAAACATAGCCAACTATGTACCCTACCAAGCGTGTCTCCTTTCCCCACAATCACACACAGTTCTTAGGCCATAACTGTTAGTGCCTTAAAATTTAATTAAAATTGTTTGGTATATTTCTGTCCAGAAGTCAAGTAAAATGAGAAATTAAGATCTAGATATTCTGGAAAGTTGGCTAATTAAGTGCCGGTTTGCTTAACCATATTTTGGTAAACATGCTAAATGAACAGAAAACCTTAGAGAAGAGGATTTAAAATCTCTACTGAGAAACCTCTCCAGTTGCCCTTCTAACAACCTTAATCTAGAGAAGTCTAGGCCATGTGATAGATGAGGTGGGGTTACTCTAATTCTACCCTTCCCTGACTGAGGAAAGACTGCACTAAAGGAAAGACCACACTGCTATTCTTATTTCTGTTTTCATCAAATGAATAGTTTTCTCAGAAAGGGGTGGGTGGCAAGAGTTAAAGGAAAGGAGGGAAGCAACGTCGTAGGATAAGCTTTGCAGCTATTTAGTAAAGTCATAGAAGCAGAGAGAAATGTGTCTTAACTGATTAAACTAGATACCTGAACAGCAGTGCTTCACACTGAATCAGTCTCTTCATTTTGGCCTGTTTCGCATGAGGGAGGATGTAACTAAAGGACTTTTCAAATAGTGACCAGGTAAACAAAGTATGGGAGTTAAGAATCCACCCATATTCTTGAGCATAGTAGTTTTAATAAAACTATCATAATTAGAAAGAAAAAGCTTCTTTGTTCTCTTAAGGAAATTAAACATAGACTGTGAGATGAGGGATCAAAGATGAAGTGATGAAACAACAGAACAAGATAAAAAAGAAGCTGATGAAACTAAGAAGAAAAAAGGGACAGGTAATCTCACACAACTTAAACCACATTGGCAACAGCAAGAAACAGAGCAGATACTCTGGAAGATAGAGACATATAAGACAGGAAAAGGACAAAGAAGGAATTAGCAAATGGTAGACACAGAGGACAAATTAACAAAGACTAGGTACAAATCCGGGGGACACAGCCTTAATAACTAAAAAGGATCTTGAAGTGTTTGAGACCTGAATGCATTTTGAAAGAGAAAGTTTGAGGGGCGCCTGGGTGGCTCAGTTGTTAAGCGTCTGCCTTTGGCTCAGGTCATGATCCCGGGATCCTGGGATTGAGCCCCACGTCGGGCTCAAGCCTGCTTCTTCCTCTCCCACTCCCCCTGTTTGTTTTCCTGCTCTCACTGTCTCTCTCTCTCTCTCAAATAAATAAATAAATAAATAAATAAATAAATCTTTAAAAAAAGAGAAAGTTTGAATGCTAAGATAAAGCCTACAGAACTACTAAATTTCAAGAATGAAGAAAACAAAATTATAAATACGCCAATTGAAAAAGGATTTGAATTATAAAATGAGAAAAATTATTTTGACCACAGACTTCAATGACAATAGGTACCAGAAGGAAATGGATGCTGTCAGTATAAAGAATATGGGGGCGGGGGAGACACATTTTGGCCAAAGTAAGCATTTGAATTATGTCTGAGTAATTAAGTAATCAGGTTAAGGAACAAAAAAAGTTTTTACCATTCTTGAAAGGAAAGCTATATAATGTAAAAGCAATGTATATGATTAGTGAAACAATTACATAAAATGATAATCAGGGGCGCCTGGGTGGCTCAGCCCTTAAGCGCTTGCCTTCTGCTCAGGTCATGATCCCAGGGTCCTGGGATCGAGCCCCGCATCAGACTCCCTGCTTGGTGGGGAGTCTCCTTCTCCCTCACACTCCCCTTGCTTGTGTTCCCTCTTTCACTGTCTCTCTCTCCATCAAATAAATAAATAAAATCTTTTAAAAAGATTTAAAAATCTTTTATTTAAAAATTTAAAAGTGCCCAATATATTTAAAGTCGACAACTTAAGAAATAAACTTAAGTACTGATTTTAAGTGTTTAGTGAAAATAAATTAGATTTCAATATTTCCAAATAACTATTACAGTCATTGGTAGAACATGTAATAAAAACAAAACAAAATTTTAAAATGTTAAATTTCTTATAAAATGGAACTTAATAAAAGAAAAAGATTTCTAGGCCCATTATGTCTGACCATATGAGTGGATTCTTAAACTCCCCATTCTGTTTATCTGTGCAGTAATTGAGAGTTCTCTGAAGTCTTCAGAGTGTCTCAAAAAGTTGATAAACCCATTACAGTCTGAAATATGCCTAAAGCAAAGGAATTCAGATTTGTTACTGTGGATTATCTTTAAGAAGTTACTCTACTTCGGTTCCTCTTTAAAAAAAAATGATTATAATAAGATTCTTCTAGATACTGGGGCTACAGCAATAATAAGATAGTCCTCATGGGGTTTACACCCTAGCAGAGAAAACGTAAATGATTTCAGAGTTGATCATGTGATTAGGTGTTGTGCAAGAGCACAAAGTACCATGAGAAGGTTATACCGGGAACCTTACCTAATTTGGGGGCCACAGTGGGGAGGAACTGAGCCTTAAGCTGAGACCTAAAGGTAGGAGGAAGTGTTTGGGGTAGTTGAAACACCGTTCAGCAAATGGTTAGCCATTTAGATTAAAATGAAATAGAATCCCAGGACACCTGGGTGACTGGGTTGAGCGGCTGCCTTTGGTTCCCAACGGTTCCCATCCTGATCCTGGGGTCCTGGGATGGGGTCCCGCATCAGGCTCCTTTCCTTGCTCAGCAAGGAGCCTGCTTCTTCCTCTGCCTGCCGCTCCCCCTGCTTGTGTGCTCCCTCTCTCTCTCTCACTTTCACAAATCTAAAAAAAAAAAACAAAAAAAAAAAACGGAATCCCAACTTTATTCCTTATTACACAAAAATAATTTCCTGTGAATCAACAGTTTTAATGGAAAACAGTTTAAGCCTAAATAAATCATGGATGAATTTTTATAATCTTTAGGTAATGAGATCTTGTAAAGCTTGATATGAAGTCCAGAACTCACAACAGGGTTGCATGATCAGTATGCCTACATGACAATTAAATGTGACAGTTAAACATCATTAAACAAGGTTGAGGGCAAACTAGAAACTGAGGGGAAGAAAGTAGTCCATGAGAAGGTCTACCCTTTCTGTTGACATAGTGAACTCATAAATTAATAGTAAGATCTTCACAGAAAAATGTATTCAGCCTCAGTAACAAAGAAATGCAAGTTAAGTCTAGATATTTTCCCCCAATCAGATGGGCCAAGATTTTCATTTAGAATTATTTATATGTGGAACATTTAAATGTCCCTTAGTATAAGGCTAGTTAGGTAAATTACAGTACATACCTACAGTGGAATATTATGTAGTGATGAAAACTTATGTTTATTGACAAATATCTTAATGTATTGCTTACTGAAGGTTATAAATCTGCAGTAAATACTATTTACATGAAATTATAGACACATGTCTTTTTGGCTGTATATGCATAGAATGGTGTCTAGAATATCACCAGAGTATTAGGAGTTACTAATTTCATGTAGTCAAATTTGGATGGCAGAAGTTTCTCTTCTTACGAGCATGAATATTTTTTCTAAACACGAGGTGTTTAATGGCTTTACCTGTTCATATTTAGTAGCTTCATATGCTTTCTACTTTTTTTTTTAAATATTTTATTTATTTATTTGACAGATACAAATCAAGAGAGGGAACACAAGCAGGGGGAGTGGGAGAGGGAGAAGAGGGCTTCCCGCTGAGCAGGGAGCCTGAGGGGGAGCTCGATCCCAGGACCCTGGGATCATGACCTGAGCAGACGTTTAACGACTGAGCCACCCAGGCGCCCCTGCTTTCTACTTTTCAAATAAAACTTGACATTTTAGGTTTTCTGAGAGATAATTAGAAGGAAAGCATTTGATTTTCTGCTCTATATAATTTGATTAGCTGAATTATCAGTGACAACTTTAACTTTATGTGAGTTCCCCTTTTATAATGTGTTGACATTTTGATTAATAATTTGATCATTGAAACATTCTGCAGTTATTTATAAATAGATGTTTGTTAGTCTTGGGAGAGTGATGTGATTTGTTCTCATTTGAGTGATTTTCCTAGAGATATAGTAAGTACTTTGACACAAAACCTGAACAAGACCTGCATTAAAAATAATTGGAAATCTCCTTTGAGTATCACTTATTTTTTAAGTTGAGAACCTCTTTTTTGTACGTAAAGAATAAACCTATTTTATGAAAAGTTAAGTATATAGATTATTTGATATAAAAACATTTTAAGATACACTTTTTTGTTTCCTCCCTCCCCTTTGCTAGTAAATTAAAAATTATTTTTAAAAAAATTTAGAAATGAAATCTGTTTTGTAGAATGAGACACGTAAGTGATTTGTGGGGTAAGATATGCTTTGTAGGTAGTTTACTTGCTAATATATTTAAGCTGGTGTAACTAAAATTATTAATAAAGTCATTTGTTTAAAATATTAGCCTAGCCTTTTAAAATACTATTGCTCTTCATTAAAGTACACTAGAGATAGTACAGCTTTCATTCTAAATTTTAGTTGTAGTACTGTTAAAATTCTAATAGGTTAACTTCCCAGAATGAAAACGAAGTAAAAAATACCAAAATAGCAACAAAAACTTAATCTGCTTTACACACACACACACACACACACACACACACACACTTCTGTTTTGCTACAGTTTGTAGCCATACACCTCCTTTCCTCTGAGCCAAAAAGGTTATGATCTGGGTTTATTTTAATTCAGTTCATTGCTGTTCCCTATAGAAAATCAGGTTTTTGGAGAGCTCTAACAGTGTGCTATTGCTGGGCTCTCATCCTTTCTGTTTAAATAATGCAGGTACTTTGATGGAAACCTGGAGAAGCTCTTTGCTGAGTGTCATGTAATTAATCCAAGTAAAAAGTCTCGAACACGCCAGATGAATACAAGGTCATCAGCACAGGATATGCCTTGTCAGATCTGCTACTTGAACTACCCTAACTCGGTGAGTATCTGGTAGTTTAAGGCTAGCACTAACTCTCTGTTTCAGAGGGTAAATCAACTTAAATTATTTAAACCAAGGAAGATCTGGGAGTCTGGGATTGTATTGTAGTAAAACAATAACCTATCAGAATATTAAGGATAAAGGAAAGGAAGAGAAAGAATAGAGCTTGTTCTTTCCCCTTCTTCCCCGTTTGCTTTTTAAAGCAGCAACTTGTCATTAAACACCTAAATCTATTTTGAGTTTATTTTGCTATCATGGGAGAATTGTTTAATAGGTGGGCAGTGAGTAGAATTATTTTTTATCCAAAATAAGGTAGATTTAAAACTAACATTTTAAAATAAATATCCAAAACACTAATAAAATGTCTTTAATAGTATTTTACTAGGGAGCTTTCAAGATTTTTCATAACAGAAGAGTTTCACTTATACAGATCCATTCTGATGGAAATTCTTAAATATAGCAAGTGGTGACAGAGTTGGAGCAGACACTGGGACCAGTTAATTGAGTGAAAGTATCCCCCTTAAAACCCATTGAATATAGACGATTTATTTTGGTGTGTCTAGTAAAGAATTTTAGGCTTAAACATAATCTTCCTATGAAGGCCTTACTTTAGTAACTACAAGAAAATACTATTTGTGGCATAAATGTATTTAGTCACTTGGAATTCACCTCTTTAAGATATTTCAAGATATCTAAGAAATAACTTAATTCTAACTATCTTATTCATATTCTCTGCTTTAATAGTTAAGCAGCTCTTTCTAATAATTACTATATACAAAGTCTTTGTCACCAGTATTTTGACACATTGAAGTTTTTTCATTGTTTTTTTAGAAGTTTATATATGTATTTCTGTAGAGGCCCATTTGAAGGGAACCAATTTGCTCACATCCAAGTGCTTAGAAAAGAGGTTTTAAAAGAAAATTAAGTACCCTTAGGGAAATAGAACAATGAGTTAAAATAACTTTGTAGGTAAAGTGTTGAGTTGAATTTCCAAATGTTCAAGTTTTGATTATAGCTCTGATGCTAATTATTTGGCTTTGTATAATTATTAAATCTCACTGGGTCTGAGTTATTTTTATCTTTCAAATGAGTTAAGATATTCTTTCAGATCTCTGCTATTCTGAGAATTGTATAATTTCCCTCCTTTAAATCACAGTCTTAAGTTGAGTATTTAAAAAAAAAACATTACTATTAAAAATAATTAAATTCATGTTTTGACTATTTTATTGTCTGTCTTTAACAAATTCTCTTTGCCAGGTGACATTTGTATAGTTCATAAGTTTCTGTGAGGTAATACTGAGACCCAAGGAATTTGTCCCAGATTATACAGGGTTTCCTTATTCCCTGGCATTTCTCCTCCTGCTCTATTATAACCAGCTCCTCCCTCGTTTAAATCTTAAATGTAATTTGAATACTGAAGCTAGCTGCTTACAAATATCCCCTATAACTTTCTCAGTGCCCTTGGTATTGTCTAACAGTCTTAACAAATTAGAATTAAAAATCAAGACTGGAGATTTGCATTGTAAATTTTGCTTGCACTTGTAACTGATGATAGAGAACCTGCTATTCATTTATTCAATGCACCAGGCACTATTTTAAGTGTTAGAAACACAATGGAGAATAAAGGCATAATGCCTGCTTCAGATAATTTACAGATTAGCTGGGTAGATAAGTAAAATGACATATTCAGAAAGAAAGGTAAGCACTTGAATAGGGCATGATACTGTGGGAACGTGTTGGAGAGAGACACCTAACCCAGTGTCAGATCAGGGAGAATTTCCCACAGAAATTGACCTGTGAAATAACCTTTGAAAGTGTGATAGTCAGGTGAACCAGGAAAATAGAGCAATACAGAAGCCAGAGGAAGAGACTGTACCTCCAAGAATGGTAAAAACATTGCAAAAAACTTCAAAGAATCGAAAAGTGAATTTGCAATTAACAACATGAAGTTTACCAATGCTATTGGAAAGTTAATTTAAGTAGTATGGTAAGATGAGACACCACACTGCATGGGCTGAAAAATCATTGACTTGAAGATGGGAAAGGAAGTGGAGGCACTAAAGATGAACAAATTGCTCTTTAAAGGAAGTTTGGCTATGTAAATGACAGGACAAGAAAGCAAACAGCAACATGGGTTGGAAAGTAAGTTAAAGAGTTATGGAAACTATGCCAAGTGTTATGAAAAATATAGGGTGATAAAACTAGGACTTCTTTTCTCATGGTTTTTAGACTAATATAGAAAGATAATTTTAACCTCTTCAGTTTTGCAAGTAAACGCCACCTGAGACGCCATGAAAGCTTTAATTGGGTGAATGACTTTTTTTTTTAACCTCTGTTGTACAATTCCCATGTTTCAGTTTCCATCACTCTCTTCAAACACTGATACTTGCCTTTTATTAATGTATATCTTCAATACCTTTATCTTTCCAGAAAGCAACTTTAGCTTTATACAGTGCCACATGCAAACAAGTTCAGCACTTCGGGGTTAACTATTGTGGGTGATCTCTTCTTTAAAAACAAGTTCCTGAGACTTTGGGGCACTTTTAAAGTTCATAAATTCCCCAACACATTGGCCGCAACACAAGGGTTTCTTAGCCCTGGCAACAGTCATTCACTTTATAATAATGTTGTTTTGAATTAAAGCATAAGATCTAGCTTTGCTAACACCCTCACTCTACTAGGGAATATAGGTTGGGCTGTGATATCTCATTTTTATGAAGTAAATAATTTGTATATTCTAAGAATCAGATATGTTACATAAAGGCAACTTTGACGATTGTGAGGATAATCCACCCTCCCATCCCTCAGCCCTTAGGCACCTCTGAATCCTTGTGCTGGGAATCTAAGTCCGAACCTATATTCCTTTTTAACTCATTCCATTTTTTGGTTGAGGGAACTGATGCCCTGATTATTCCGTTTTTTATAAACAAAATGACTTTAACTTTAGAGATTATATGAGCAACTTCTGATGGAGGAAAGATATTTCTTAATGTTCTTACTGCTGTTTGACATTAGTTGCTGTGTATGTAACATGGCAGGGATAAATGGACCCTTTAAGAGTTTATTCTTTCAATTCTTTTTTTAAAGGACCATTCATTTCTGTTTTAGGTAATACTTTGTGTATTTTTAGTGTATTCTGTGTCAGATTTATTTATGAATAAGTTTGCTGATAAGTAATCCTATCCCTTGAGTCAGGGACCCGAGTAGGTAAACACAAGGTAGTAAGGGAACAAGTATGTGAGAGGAGGACAGAAAGGGAAGTGGAACCGGATGGTGATACCCAGATAGTCCATGATAATGACACCACTCTTGAGCACGATAAATGTGTCTATACCACAGGTTAGTTTTTGCTATATCTTTAGACATGTGTGTGTGATTTATTTTTCTAATTTATCTTGTTTGGTATTGTTATCTAATTAGAAGAATTATTGAAAAAGAGGCCTTTAAAGAATAAAAAGCTTTGTTTTTTTCTTATAATGATCGTTGGTGCACAAGTTCCCAAAGGTAGAGATGTTACTTGAAATGATCACTTGGTAACCATTGTGACCTGTGGTCTCTTAATCTCAAGGATTCTTTTTTTTTTTTTAAGATTTTATTTATTCATTTGAGACACAGAGATACAGAGAGTGAGAGAGAGAGCATGAGCAGAGGGAGAGGGAGAAGCAGGCTTCCCGCTCAGCCAGGAGCCCGATGGACCCTGCATGACCTGAGCCGAAGGCAGACGCTTAACCATCTGAGCCACCCAGGCGCCCAATCTCAAGGATTCTTATCTGAAAAAAACAAAACAAAACAAAACAAAGCACATGAGGATGCATATGTATTTTTAAGTCATGAATAAAACATTTTAGAATTATTGATCTTTTACACTGCTATTATTGTCCTTTACAGAATGCTCCTTCTCATAGCCTTGAAAATCAGATGCTCTCCATTAGTGATCTGACAACAAGTTAGTGCCAGATCTCCTTTACCAATGGGGAGTATTGAGAATAGATTCTTCTGTTTCCTAGATTTTTTTTTTAATGGATGAGAATATTGATTTCTAAAATACTTACCTTGTTCTGTGAATGAGTTAGAATCCTTGTCAATCTGAATAGCACCACATTTTAAGCTGGGTAGATATTTTCCATGTCATTTGATCCATAAGACTAGTCTCAGGACTTTGATACATTTTTTCCATATCTGCTTCTGGCCATTCTGTATATAGTTGATGTGCTATTGTATAGAATTTTGTATCCTAACTATTTGTATCTGAATATCATTAAGCAATATCAGAAATTTCATGAGCATTTTTCAAATAACAGCTAGTTAGAAAATGGAATGGAATAAAAAGTACCACTTAATGTGGGCCACAAAAAGAATGAAAGAGCTAGAAATAAACTTGGCAAGAAATGTGAAAGATCTGTTATGAAGAAAACTTTAAATACTAAAGGAGATAAAAAGATGACTTGAGTATTTGGAGAGATAGAATAATAGTAAAATATTGAAAAAGAAGACTAGATTGACGGGGGTAAGGAGGAACTAGTCCTACCAAATACAAGAATAATTAGTGCAGTGGAACAAGATAGAGTTAAATATGTGTGAGGGGAATTTGGTGTATTGTAGAAGGGGGCATTTCAAATAAGGTGATTTCAGTAAATGGTATTGGAACAACTTGGTTGCCATCTGGAGTAGAATCTTAAATTCCTTCCTAACTCTTTATATTAAAGTTAATTTAGAAGCCGGAAATTTTTAAAACTAATACACTTTGCTACATACAAGTAGAGAGCTTCTTCGTGGCAACAAAATGTGAGCATTCGGATTTAAAACAGAAAATATTTTCTATGCTTATAAGTGGCCAGTTTTCTAAATAGGTAACAATCCCCACTAAATCACTAAGGAAAAATATAAACCCAGTGGAAAAATGGGCAAAGTAGGTGAAGAGAGTGCACAGAAAAAGAAATATATAGCCTTAAATCTTCTTTCAGATGTTTAAACTTCACTCATAAAATAAATTAAAAACTAATGAAGTTACCTCATTTTCACCTGTTAGATTGGCGAAATTCAAGGAGTTTTGATAATATACTATGTTGACAGGGTTGTTGGGAAACCAGGTTCTCTCGAACAGTATAAACTGCTACAACCTCTTTGAATGAAGCTTGATAATCTATTAAAGTGTAAATGTAAAGTAAAATGTATTTAATAATCTATTAAAATGTAAATATATTATAATGTCACTTGTACAAGTTAGTCCCAAGATGCATTTGCATGATCACAATGATGTATATATAGCCAGTGCAGTAGCATGGTGGAAGAAAAAAAAAATAGTCTAAATGTCCATTAATGGTGGATTGTTTAAATAAATTATGGTACCTTCACACAGACTGTGTAAGGGGGTGAACCCATGTGTACTAATGTAGAACCACGTGAGAAATCTATTAAATAATAATTAACCAAGATGAGAGTGTGTCCTACTCTTGCTGTGTGTACCTGTGTACGTTAGAACATGTCTGGCAGAATATGTAAGATATTGAAATAGCGATTACTTTCCTGAAGTAGAGGACAAGGTTGGGCATAAGGGAGACTTATTTTTCAGGGGCACCTGGGTGGCTCAGTTGGTTGAGTGTCTGCCTTTGGCTCAGGTCACAATCCCAGGGTTCTGGGATCGAGCCCTCCATCGGGCTCCCTGGTCCGTGGGGAACCTGCTTCTCCCTCTCCCTCTGCCGTTCCCACTGCTTGTGCTCTCTCGCTCTCTCTGTCAAATAAAATCTTTAAAAAAAAAATAAATTTAAAAAATGGAACTTATTTTTCAACATAAACTCATACTATTAAATAATTGTTTTTAACCATGAACCTGTATTACCTATTCATTTAAAAATATTTTAGAGTAAATATTGTAAAATATTCTTAGTTGAAACTGGTGACCGTTATTTGTATATTATAGGATATAATATACTTCATTTAACTATCCATCAAATTAGTAGTATTTCAAATCATGTCAGTAATACAAGATTAGAACAAATGTTACTATTATTATTCTTAGCTATCTGAATAAATCTTTTGGTTTCCATAAGATTTTATTGATTATCTAGGTAAGCTATATTCTATGCAACTCAGAAGTCTATATTTGTGTGACATTTTTTGTGTGTGTGTGTGACATTTTTTAATACAGCTTTGAGATATAATTCACATACAATACAGTTCACTTAATTTAAAGGGGTTTTTAGTATAGTCACAGAGTTGTGCAGTCATTACCACAGTAAATTTTAGAACATTTTCATAACCCCAAAAAGAAACCTCGTCTCCTCTTAGAGTTGCTACCCCTTACCCTGCAAGCCACTCAATCTGAGGCAACCACTAATCGACTTTCTCTATGAATTTGCCTATTCTCTGGACTTTTCATATACATGGAAATCAAACAATATGTGGTCTATTGTGGCTGGCTTCTTTCATTTAGCATAATGTTTTCAAGGCTTACCTGCATTATGGTATATATCAATACTTCAGTCCTTTTTATGCCTGAATTCTTTTATATGGATATTCCACATTTTGTTTATCCATTCTTCAGTCAAAGGACATTTAGGTTGTGTCCACTTCGGGGCTACTATGGATAATTGTGCTGTGAATATTTGTATACAAGTTTTTGTGTGGAGCTATGTTTTCATTTCTTTTGGGTATATACCTAGGACCGGAATTGCTGGATCATGAGTATGTTTAATTGTTTGAGAAACTGCCAGTGTTTTCCAAAGCACCTGTACTATTTTACATTCCCACCAGCAGTGTATGAGGGTTCTAATTTATCCACATCCTTACCAACACTTGTTATTATCTTTTTGAATATAGCTGTCCTAGTGAGTGTGAAGTCCTGTCTCATTGTGGTTTTGATTTACATTTCTCTGATAAGTAAGGATTGTTAGCATCTTTTCATATGCTTATTGGTGTATAACATTCTTATATTTAATACGAACTTGTCTGCCTTTCCTAAAAAAACAAATATCTACTGTAGATGCATTTCTCATTAGTTAGGTATTTTATGTTAAATGTATTTGCATGTCTAAGTTTCACCACCAAGAAGTTTATTTTAGGAGACCAGCTAGTCTTGTCAAATTGGACATTTTAGCCACTTTGAGAAATGTGACCTAATTAATAGAGACTTACTGAGTAACTATGTATAGTGATTTTTCTGATAATGTCTTTTAAAAGTCCATGTATTATTTTTGTTGCAGTATTTCACTGGCCTTGAATGTGGACATAAGTTTTGTATGCAGTGCTGGAGCGAATATTTAACTACCAAAATAATGGAGGAAGGCATGGGACAGGTAAAGATGCCAATTTGATTTTTAGTGTTTGTTGAATTTCCTTCAGTGTTTCGACCTTTGCAGAAATATAAACAGGTGAAGCATTGTCAATTATGAATTGCATGGGGAACTTTTTTCTGTATTAAGACTAAAAGATAATTAAGGCTTTTTTTCTGTTTACAATGTGGCAGTCCAGTTAAAGATATAGTTCAGGGAATGTTTTCTCAGCAGCATTAGGATGTGTATATAGGCTAAACTTGAACAATTTTGTCAGGTGTCTTGCTTGTGCCTTTCAAGTTTTATATTGAGAAACCAATTATTCAGGTCAGCCGTTCTAGTTACCTTATGGTGATAAACACGCACATACATTTCCTTTAATAGAAAGGGAACAATTTAAGATCCTATAAATGTTAAGGTATTCTCAACCTACTGAAGTGCCTGGCGATGGTAAGCATTCAGTAAATATTTGTTGAATGAAGACATAGTTTAAATTTCAATCTTTTTCAGACTATTTCGTGTCCTGCTCATGGTTGTGATATCTTAGTGGATGACAACACAGTTATGTAAGTATTTTTGATAGATTATGCATGTTGAATATTGGTTAGTTGGTTAAACCAAATTAATTTTTGCTCAAACCTCAGAGGAGGTGGAATTTTTAGTTTGAAGAGACTTTCTAATCTACATTCCTTTGTTGTACAAAAGTTCATTTCTACCTTATTAGTTAAATGCCCAGACACTATTCTTGTAAACATATGGCAAAATACTGGGCAATATATGATGGCTAGATTTTAGTAAACCTTGGAATTGGAGAATAGGATATGTTGGTATGTCAGTTGAGGTCCTGTGGGAAGCAGATGCCAAGATAGGAGTTAAAAGGGAAGGAGATGTTGTGGGATAGCATCTGTGCAGGCTAAAGAGAAAAGAGTAGACACATTTTGATTCAGGTATGACACCTGTTAAAAGAGACAAGGAAGAAGGATTCAGTAGGAAGAGACGCTGACTATGGGGCAGCTGTGAGTCTCTGGCAGCCCTGTAGGGAACTCCACTCCATAGATTGCCTATAGACTAAGGAAGCAGAAATGGCTGGGCCATAATTCCCTTCCAGGCTCCATCATTCACTAGGAGGTACCCAGGGGGAATGTTCATTTGGAACACTGCTCCCAAAGGTACTACATCTGGAAGTTGTTGGCTAACTGCTCTTGAGAAAGGTTCTCTTAGGAAGGGAGAAAGAAAGTTGAAGAAACAAGCATAGATTTTAGTCCTGAACCTGTGGTGATATCCTGGGTTGTTTAATTCTTGAATCAGTGCTGTTTCATAGCTTCAGGCTACCTAATTGACTTCACTCTAGGAAGATAAACAGATTGAGGGCCTGAACTATCTGCAAACAAATTATGTAGTTAGTACTGGATAATTGCCTCTACAGAAAGGTTTGTCTGTGTTTAAGCACTGGGATTTGAAGGTAATAAAAGTAAAAACAGCCATGGACTTTAATGAGCAAATTTCCAAAGCTACCTACTAAAGCCTTAAATGGACTTAACCAATACAGTTTATATAGCTCACTGATTCCAGTTTATTAACCTCAACCTACTTTGGTTTACTAAAACATATTTACTATTGCTTGTTGTTAGCTCTATGTTAATACTGGTTCTATCTTTCAGTGAACCTTTTTTCCATTATTGTTTTAAGCTAGTAAAAATAAGTTATGTATCATCCTGAAGTACCACCATCCTTCCAGTTGTCTATATCTTATCCCTTGATACTTTGATTCCTTGTGTTCTTTCATCAATACATCAGTTTCATCAGTACATTTCATCAGTACAGGTCACTATATTCTTTTATCCATTATGCAAACACTTACTTGGAAGCATACGGTATATTTCTTTCTCCCAAGGGGTTCATAATACTAAAACGCAGAGTTTAAATTTTATATATAGAGGCATGTATAAAGTACAGTTAGAAAGAAGCAAATTATTCCACCTGTAGAGGTTTGTTTTTTTTTTTTTTTTTAAGATTTTAGTTAGTTGAGAATGAGCAAGAGAGAGAAAAGGAGCAGGGGGAGGGGCAGAGGGAGAAGCAGACTCCCCACTGATCGGGGAGCCTGATGCATCGGGCTCTATCCTGGGACTCCAGGATCATGACCTGAGCTGAAGGCAGATGCTTAACCGACTGAGCCACCCAGGCGCCCCTCCACCTGAAGAGTCTAAGGAGTAATATAAATGGGGTAAAAATTTGGATTGAGGGAGTGGAGGGTAACACTGCTTAAAGAATACCAATATTTTTAAAATATTTCATGAGCTTTTCTCTATTAAGTATTCTGTGGTGGCTAGAGTAGAGTGTAGCAGGTTATTAGAGATGAGGATAAAAGGACCTTGATAGTTTGAGTTTCATCATAGAAGGTTTAAGACTGTTATAATAAGATTTATATTTTGAGAAATACATTGTATTTGGCGGGGGTCAGGGACACCTGACTGGCTTAGTCAGAAGAGCATGTGACTCTTGATGGGGTCAAGCCCCATGTTGGGTATACAGATTACTAAAAATAAATGAGCTTAAAAAAAAAAATACAACTTTGGTATAGTGGAGAATAGTTTAGATTGGGGAGGCATTTGGATAGGGAGATGCGGCTATGAATTTATGAAAATGAATGAAATTTTTTTTGCGGGGAATGGAGTAAATATTTTCAACACATAAAATGAATGTGGCTAATATCATAAGGGCTCTTACAAATCAAGAAGAAGATAATCCTATGGAAAGCAGTTCACGATGAAAGAAGTTTGAAGAGCGCCTGGGTGGCTCAGTCGGCTAAGCAGCTGCCTTCGGCTCGGGTTATGATCCCAGGGTCCTGGGATCGAGCCCTGCGTCCCGCTCCTTGCTCAGCAAGGAGTCTGCTTCTCCTGCTGCTGCTCCCCCTGCTTGTGCGTGCGCCCGCCTCTCTCTCTCTCTCTCACAAATAAGTAAAATCTTAAAAAAAGAAAAGAAAAATTTGAATGCTAATAAACATTATGTAAATGTAAATCAGAATTTGATACTCCAATTTTAAAAAGTTGTGTTTTTTGTTTGCATTTTGGATTAGTAAGGATTAAACAGTTTGGTAAAACGTAATGTGAGAATATAGTACAGTAGAGAATATAAACTGTTGCAACCTTTTTGTAATGCAGTTTGACAATTTCTACAAATTTATATGCTCTTTGGCCTTTCATGAACTAATATCACTTTGAATATGTCATTCTACTGCCTTCATGCCTTCATTGTTTCTGAAAAGTCAGCAGTTAATCTTATTGATCCCTGTTTGCTACTTTTTAAGATTTGCTGTGTCTTTAGCTTAAGATAGTTCAACTGTGATTTATCTAGATGTGGTTCTCTTTGTGTGTATCCTCTGGGGTTTCTTGTGCTCTTTAGATATGCAGCCTGGCACATAGCCTGGCACTTGCACAGAAAATTTGGAGAATACTTATAAGAGCATTTCAATGGTGATATCAGGTAGGGCTTGAGGATTAGGAAGAGGAATTTTTATTTTTACTTTATATCGTTGTATACTGTTGGTATATATCTTCCATTTTCTTTCTTATAAATAAATAATTGAAATATGCTTAACAGTTTTTTTTCTTAGTATGAAAGAAATGGACTCCTTCACAGTCACGGTATTATCATTTTTAATTTTTAAATTTGATAGATTAAAAAATAGTTTCTTGTTTTAATTTGAATTCAACTCATTTGGAACTTGACTTGAACCTGAAACCAGATCCTTTCCTGAACACACATTCTCCTGTAACCTTCTCAAGTTGAAGCTAGCTTTTTCCCTGATATACCGTATGGTCAGGAGGCAGAGTCATTGTCTTAAGCCCTTAGTTTCTCTCCTTCAGTTTAAAATCCATGTATACCCTTGAGTCTTATGTTATCCAACTATGCTGTAGTCTTTTCTGCTTTTATTCGCTTGACTTCTTGGGTCGCTCCCACTTAATTATAGTGTTAACACCTCACTCTCTTTCTCCCAAGGTTTGCTGTCATCCAGTGTGATTTCACTGTCCGTATGTATATTCTTTACCCTAACCCCTGTGGTTCTCAAAATGTAATCACTCAACCAGCAGCATCAGCATTACCTAGGAACTTGTTAAAAATGCACATTCTCAGGCCCAGATCCAGACTTACTGAATCAGAAACTCTGGGGATGGTGTCCGGCAATCTGAACAAGCTCTCCTAGTGTTGTTCTGATGTATGCTTGAGTTTGAGAACTACCTTTCATTTTCCTAATGTATTCATTTCCAGTAAAACTCCCTTTACCCAGATACCAACGCCCAAGGCCACCTCCCTAGGCCTATTTCAGATCTACTCCGGTTGACTTTGCCAAATCATCTTTTTCTGCCTCTTCCTAAAATATTGCTCTTTGGGGTTCTAGGTTTCTTCTCACTTTATACACTCTTCTTAATCATACATTGGACCCAGATTTGTATGTCCAGGTCAACTCTCTCTTCTGAGTTTGGAACCCACATATGCCACTGCCTATCAGGCATCTTCATATGTATATTCCTCAGGCTTTGCCTTGTCCAGTTCTCCTACCACCACCACCACCAAACTCATTCTTCTGTCTGCTCAGTATCAAGAGATGGTAACCACTAAGTGTTAAAGACTTGCCTAAATTAGAAGCCTGATGATATCCCTGATTCATTTTTCTCCCAGAATGATCCTTACACCACATTCTGTTATTTCCACATCCTAATTAGTCTTAAATCCATCCATTTCCCTCTGTTCCTACTGCCATTAACCTGATCCAGGCTGTCATATTCTCTTAGCTGGCAATCTGTGACTGGTTCGTGAGTGATTCCCTTAAATTGTTTCATCACCTTTCAGTTCTTCATTTCCATTCTGTATTGCTTACCTGTGCAGCTTCATCTCAACTTTTCTCACATTCTCTTTTCTAGCCATGTGAAACTTGGCTTCTTGAAAGTACTGTGCATTTTATTTGCATTTGGTTTGGTTTGACTTTGTTTACTTTTTCTGTAAGGTCTTTTGACTTATTTGCAAATACTCTCTTCCTATTTTGTTCTTCAGTTCTGTTAACCTACTCATCCTCTTAGTCATTCTTCAGGTCTTAGTTTAGATTTGCATTTTGGTTTGGGCAGATATCCTCTGTGCTCCTTATTTTGCCCATATTTCCCTTATTATACATTTTTGTAATTGCCTATTTCGTGTCTGTATTCTTTCTTAGACCATAAGCCGTATGACCCCAGACCCCCATTTATGTTCACTAAATGCCTATTTCCATTCAAGATGTGTGATCATAAATGCCTAAGATAAGTTATGTCGTAGATCCTTTTTTTTATTCCTTAGCAATGGGTATGTAATACACATGTATCCTTGAATAAGTAATTGGAAATATATTATTCTCTCTTTTATAAGCATAGATCATCATTGTATACATTAGTGATGGATTTGTGCTATACCATCAAGGCTATTTGGCTAAGTGGGTCTCCCCTACACAATGTTATACCTCCACAGTCAGGAGGGTAATGGATACTTTGAGAATTTTTCTTTGTCCTAAGATTTGTCCTTGATGTTTTCATGGACTAATGAAAATCATTTCTCTAAATTATTTATCACTTGAGACCAAATAAATATTCATCTATTTTTATTTGTCTTAGCACTTAGTTATTTTTTTAATATAGTTGTTTTAGGGCCTAAATTTCTTTTCTGTGTATAGTTTCTCTATTAATCTTAGGGATGGTAAAGGTAACCTTGTATCTATTAAGTCTTTAAATACCTTCCAGTAATATTATTTAGTCTCATCTTGACTAATCATTGGTAGTGCTAACACATCTGGAATTGTGGTGTTCTAATTCAACATCCTAGGAGATGTTGCTAAAAAATTTTATGATTTATTTTCATATATGGAGGTTTTAAAACAGATGATGACAGGAACTCATTGCTCACTTCTAGCAAAATTAAACCAAATGCTTTTACTTTGAGCTTTAATGATACATAAGATTTTTTAAAAATGGTATATGAAAAATAAATTGTTCTATTTTTTATGTATTTAATTTTTAGATTTTTTATAAGCACTCTTTTACCCATCTTTATTACATATGACTTTAAACACTTCTCTACATTCAATACAAAGTAGATGTTACATTCATTCCCTGAAATGACTCTTCTCAAAGTAGAATGCAAGTAGCACTCTTACAGCCATTGTTACTACATTTGGTTTTAAATTCTCTTCTAAATGCCTTACAGAATGGATATTACATATATGCAGAAATAAATTGTTTTAAATTACATAATATAATTTAAATGCTATTTAATAGTTA